>NW_018397255.1:4997855-5015780 GCF_002168275.2 Theobroma umbraticum | reverse complement strand
TTAACTTAAATCAGTTGCTGTGTAATATAAAAATGTATCAGCTATTAATGAAATTGCAGTGAAGTTTATCTCTATTTTATGTTCTTTCTCTTTATGAAGAACTCCAACTGCCAAGCCTTTCCCTGCCATCAATTGTCTTCACAAAAATTTCATGGCTGCACCATTGATTGCACTCGTCTTCGTGTCTTTGGTTTTATTTTTTCCACTTTCATCTTCATGTGATGTTCTAAGTGAGGGCTCATCTCAATTAGTACAGTTGAGAGGGGATGCCTTGACTTCAGCAGATGGCACTTTCAGTGCTAGGTTTTACCCTGTTAGCTTGAATACTTATTCGTTCGCTATATGGTTCAATAAACCATCTTGCAGTTCTAGGCATTGTACCATAGTTTGGATGCCAGACCGGGACCAACCAGTCAATGGTAGACGCTCAAAGCTCTCCCCGCTGAAATCTGGCAATCTTGTTCTAAAAGATGCTGGTTAGATCCCTGTTTGGGAAACGAAGACCGTGTCGCTGTCCTCAACGTGTTTGAAACTTAAAGGTAGCGGTAATCTTCTCTTTATCTGGAAGGGTTTATAATATGGCAAAGCTTTGATTCACCGACAGATACCTTGCTTGCTCTTCAACCGTTAAATGAGTTTGAGACTGTTTTTGTAATTTTTTTATTTTTTTAAGTAGATTTTTAAAAAAGTCGAATCATATAAATGTAAATTCTTGTGTTGTTATAAATGTGGTTGATTTCTTTCTTTCTTTATTCTATTGATTATGTAAAATCTTGGATAACCCTTTAAAGATAATTTCATAATTTTCACAATAATAATTTTAGCTGATTATGGCTCAAAGATTCAAAGAATATTGCAGATGGATTTTGATGGCAATATTCGACTGTATAGCCTAAATGAGGAGGAAGAAACATGGGCTGTTTCATGGCAAGCCTTCATTCAACTATGCCTCCTTTATGGATATTTCATGCGGACCAAACGGTATATGGATCTATATTCCTGATTTAACAGAAAATGCTCTTGCATTCCAGGATATAAGATGAAGGATCGGACGGATTGGTCCCTCTGCTGTGAACCAGAAAATCTTCATCTCTCATGTAGTCAAACCGAAGTCGCTTTCTTGACACTCCACCATATCGAATTCTATGGCTACGATTACGATATGTATCCAAACGTCACCATCGGGGGTTGTGAGAAATTATGCTTACAGATGTGCAATTCCAAAGATTTCCAATTCAGATAAATATCAGAATCAGACAGTACTTATCGTTATCCTAAGATGCAACTGCTAAGTGCTAAGCTGGCATCATTCGCCAAGTTTGATCGCTCATTTCTATTTGAAAGTGCCCAAGTCCACTGCCGCCTTTCACAACAATAATGTTCAAGATTTTGAGTTACAATACTTCCAGAGAGTTGAGCAGCAGGACCGAAAATATACCAAGAGGCAGGGAAGTGAGGCATTAATGTTGGCCCTCTGGTCTGTGGCTGCCTATGTGGTCGGAGGCCTCGAGTTTCATGTCATTGTCATGGGATGGTGTTACTTTAGTAGAAACCACCATAATTCATGCTGGATGGGAAGCCATGTTTTTTCTGGGCAAGGCTTCAGAAAATTCACCTATGATGAGTTGAAAAAAGAAACCAACGATTTCAAGGAAAAGATTTGAAGAGGTTCAGGGGAATCGTGTACTAAGGCAAATTGTTTGATGATCGAGTCGCAGCAATCAAGCGACTCAATATTGATGCTAACCAAGCAGAAGCTATATTCTTAGCACAAGTAAACAACATTGGGAAGCTTAATCACAAGAACTTGATAGACTTGTGGGACTATTGTGTAGAGGGAAAGCATGGGCTTTTGGTGTATGAGTGTGTGGAACATGGATTCCCAGCAGAAAACTTTTCTTCCAAAGCACTTGATTGGAAAAAGAGATTCAAAATCGCTGTGGGAACTGCAAAAGGCCTGGCTTATTTACACGAAGAATGCTTAGAGTTGGTTTTCTATGGTGACATAAAGCCTCAGCACATTCTCTTAAACTCTGATTGTCAGCCTGAAGTGTCAGATTTCAGCCTGTCCTGGCTGCGAAATAGAGGCGATATATGTTAAAGATTCGAAAGTCTCAAGGATTAAAGGAAAACCAGAGGTTACATGGCTCCTGAGTGGGTTTTCAATCTGCCTATCACCTTCAAAGTGGATGTCTATAGCTATGGGGTTGTTCTGTTGGAGCTATTAACTGGAAGAAGCCCTGCAATGGGACTCAATGTAGCAGTTGGCGGAAGTCCAACAGAGCAAAAAACCATTAGGTACATAGGCAAGAGAACAGGACACGGAAAAAGCCAGAGAGATTGAAACATGGAGGCAAGAGATAATAGATCCTAAGCTGGAAGGGATATATGATGGGGCTGAGATGCAGGTTCTTATTACGGTAGCTCTGCCATGTGTTGAGGAAGACAACGATGCAAGACCAACCATGCGCGAAGTAGTTGAGATACTCTAATTCGCCATGCATGAAAGCCACTAATTCAGTTATGAAGGAGTAATTGAGGACTGTATGAGTCGTTAATGTATTTCCTAGGACATTCGCCAATTAGATGTTCTCGCTTATTCAATTTAATCATTGAAAAAATTACTAACACTAGATCATATGCACTATTTACAATACAAATGCAAGAAAATGAAATCTATATATTAACTATTAATTCAATAATAAAAAATGATAATGATATATATATATTTCAATTTCATCACATTGAAAATTTTAAAAATAAAAATCAAGGAAAAATCCTTAAACACCTCTATGTGACACTGAAAAAGCTTGGATCTTTTAAACTAATTAGAAGCAACAATATTAATTGAATAAACATGTTGTTAGTACAATGATATAATATGTTTAATTTTAATCCAAATTTTATTAATGCAATAAAAGCTCCATTAGCTAGGCAAGAGCCATAGCTATGGCTTAATGGAGAATACAAGGGTAAAAGAAAAAAAAATTAACCCCTTACCTAGGTTATGGACCAGCTTTGGGATTATTGGTCCTTCCCATTGACCAAATTCGCAATGCAAAACACAAGGCAATTTACAGAGTCAATTTATTTTTAGCTTTTGATTTTTGAATGATTATAATTAACTTCTATATATTCTTTACATTTTTAAAAAGAAATTGCAAATCCCATCTAACAAAAAAGGAAAGCGGACGTTTAAAGTTAACCAAAGAGAAGCACTAAAATGAGTACTAATAATATGATTTGAGAAAAAAAACCTTATTATATTTTCTTCTTTAATTTTCAAGACAAACAACCTTAATTAATTCCACTTAGGCTTGAAGAAAATAGTCATAATTATAATATATTAGAATAATTTTTAAAACTCCTGATGAAAAAATGAATAGTTTTTAAAAATTTTTATATGTGTGATTTTCCGAAAAAGAAAGAATTTCTAAAATTAAAAAAAAGAAAGGTAAATACTCGTGAGCAGATAAGATAAGTAATTGGACTCTGATTACTCAGCATCAAATTACAGGGCCGTCAAATTAGCTTTATAAAAAAATACGCTAAAGGATTCAAAATCAAAAGAATACTGTAAAAATAACGATAATTTATGTAAATAATATAAAATTTTAAAAAATATTATGTGTGTTAATTCTTGAATGCTTTATCCATCTCGTAAAAAAAAAAAATTTGCATCACTATTTTATCCCCAATCCCAATTAGTTTTGTTTGAGTGTGATGAGTTGATTACTACAACTACTATTTCTTTTCCTTTTTTTTTTTTTTCCTATCAAGCACTTATAAACAGCCGATCAAAGTTGGGGTGGAAATTAAAATTTGTCACGACCCATATTTAAATTTTTTTTTTGAAAAGTGATCCATATTTAAAATTACAAGGGCTTTTCTCAAATTTTTGATGGATAAACTTTTGTTTACATTTTTTATGGACTGTATGAATCGTTAATGTACTTCCTAGGACATTCGCCAATCAGATGTTCTCGCTATTTTAATTTAATCATTCAAAAAATTATTAACACCAGATCATATGCAGCATTTACAATACAAATATAAGAAAATGAAATCTATATATGAACTATTAATTCAATAACAAAAATGATAATGGTATAAATACATATATATATATATATATATCATATGCATGCTACAAAAAATTAATCTTTTAAAGAAAAGTCAATATGTCACTAATAACCTTGTGACATGGATTTTAGTGATTTTTTTTTTGAAAATTCAGTTTTTATTATTGCCAGATGCCTTAAGCTAAATTAAAGCTTATTGGCTTATTAATTACATAAGGACCGTAAGTGGACATATGTAACTCCATAACACCTAATTAAATCTAGACTTGGGGATGTCTAGCTATCTTAGACAAAAACATCAACCTGTATACACCAATGCCTGCAGCGACGTGTTGTCCCATTGCTTGTCATTTTATGGGAACACTTGTAGCAGCTCTACAGCTCTTTGTACATCCTCCTTTGCAAGTATGTTAGCATCACTATTAGCTTCACGTTGGACATGGGTTATTCTCAATTACCAAATTGTATTTTTCAAACTCTTTCATATGCAATAGTCATTTCTCATTGGTCAAGTGGCCTTTGTCGAATTGTTTGTACACAATACTGTATTCTTCGACTTATTTTCTATTCACAAATTAAATTACTGACATCATGCAAAATTTATGAAAATTTGTGAAAATTAGAAAACCTTTTCTAATTGGGTGTGATCATACCAATACTACTATATTGAATCCCATCAAAATTCAACAGTTAAACATGTTTAAACGAGAGTGGTACTAAGATATTGAGGAAGTCCTTGTTATATTATGACGCACCGTAACCCCACCATTTTGACTTTGGTGAGGGGTTCGTGCGTTCGCTTGGTGTGGAGCTCTCGGGTGCAAATCGAAACAAAGAGAGAGAGAGAGGAGAGGGCTACCTTTGGAGGGCTCGGATCTCTCTCCGGTGAGGGAGGTGATTCTCACAGCCTGCGGATCCTTGCACGGCGTGTTGAGGCGAGCTTGGAGAGCCCGGTCTTGGGCAGTGGTGTTGCCGGACGGCGGGATTCCGGCGACCGAAACTTGGAGAGCTCGGTTTCACCGATCCGGGAGGTATTTCAAGCAACGGTTGGCGCGGAGAGCACCGCAAGAGGAGGCTAACGCATCAGTTCTGGTCGCGTTGGTTTTGTGCGAGTTTGACCGAAAACCAGTTCCCGGAGAGAACGACCGGTTACCGGATTCCGGCAACCTCCGGCGACCGACCCGGATTTCGACGGGGATGCTACCCGCGGGGGTTTTGACGCGCTGCGGTTCCAACGACGACGTCGGTTTCGTCATCCGACGCACGGTTTTGGAGATACGGGACAGCGGACTTCCGAGGCGCATTTCGGGCCGTCAGGAAGTCGGAAGTGATCGCGGATTGCACGTACGCGATCACAGGAGCATCGAGCATGCATCTGGAGCACAGACGGGTGGTGGCGGGCGCATTCCTGTCAGAGCCGATATTTTAGGATTTGTGCGGGCCCACTTTGTGTTCACTATTTCGCATTGTATTTCCCGAACAACATTTATTCAGTGTGACAAGTTTCCGCACTTAATTGCATTGTATTTCTCAGAACGGTTTTCGACGATCGAGTGTGTGGTGCAAGTGAAAAGACACACACCCAACAGTCCTCGTGTAGTTGCATCTTTTTAAAATAAAGATGATCTCACTAAAAGTGCGATTGGAAGACCCTTGCATTTTATATGGACCAATCTGACTTTTGTACAGCCTTCTGTGCAGCCTTCTGGTGGATGATTGGATATTTTTGTATTAGTTGTATGGTTGAGCATTCCTTTGTTTGGTTGCGATGTTTATGTCTCTTGTACAACAATCTAGGTGTATTATTATTACAGTACAGAGATATTACTTTAAGTTTTTGGTTGATATATCCAATTTGTGGGCTATAGCAATTCAAAATCTGAGATCATTTTGTACAATGGAGAGAGCCTGCTTTTTTTTTTTTCAAAAAAAGAAAAGCTTCTTTAATTGTTAATATTTCTGCTAAGAATCCTCTTAACCAATTACCTTAGAGAACATAACTTTAAGTAACCCATCATTACCTTGTAATATTCCTCCTATTCTGGCCTCACGTGAACTCCTAGAAGTTGCTCTTTCCACGTTAAATTTAAGCTACCCTCTTAGTGGAGCTACCCACACTAAATTTGATCTTATCGCTTTACCTTTTTGTATAATTTGCATTAGTTGGACATCGAAAGATTTCCTTTGACGACTCAATCATATTAGGCCATTTAGTTCTCGCTCAAATTGCAGTACATTGTTTAATGAGATTAAATAATTAAATAGTATCTCAAGTTTTGTCATGAAACATGATATCCTTACGAAACAATCATAACAATCATGCAATTTGGTAAAAAAAGTTAGGAATTAAATATTTTGTTATCCACTAATAAAGTTAACTAACATCCGTAGAATGAAAAAGGATTGTAAATTTTTTTGGTGAGACCCAATTAAAAATTTCATTCACTGTACCATAAATTTCATTCTATGTAAAGAATAAAGTATTTTCATGATTGTTGTCGATAATAACTAACAACATCAGTGACAAACGAATTACAATTGTCATTGAAGGGCTTGTTTAATGCTTTAATGACCATTTTAACATATAGCCACAGATAAATATAAGGTATATTATATATCAAAATTCTCTTTCACTAAAACTCGTAGAAGAAATAGTTTATGATGTTAATTTGTCACTGAAAACAAGAGAGCTTTTTTAATGTTCTTTTATATAATTATTTGAATTGGTCCAAAAATAAATTCCAATTTTATTCCATCATATTCATAAATGTACAATAAAGTACTTTAGATAAATGCAATAGTTAAGTATACAACTTTATTCATATCAGTTTCATCACATTGAAAATTTTAAAAATAAAAATCAACAAAAAATCGTTAAACACCTCTTTGTGACACTGATAAAGCTTGAATCTATTAAACCAATTAGAAACAACATTATTAACTGAATAAATATGTTGTTAATTGTAATATTTTTTATTTCAAAAAAGAATTTTAATCCAAATTTTTAAATATAAAAAATATATATACTTATTATTAAGTCAAATAGTTAATCTATATACTGAATGAAAATTGTTGGTGTCTTGAGTAGCCATCCTAGACTTTAAATGTTATTTGGCCACTAAGACAAGCACAACAGTCCACTATGTTATTAATGAATTGAAGTGTTGTAATTATATTGTACATCTTAAACTAAGTAAAGGGAGGACTTTCTATTTTCGAATATTAATGAACTTTTATTAATGCAATAAAAACTCCATTAGCTAAGCAAGAGCCATATATAGTTATGGGTTATTGGAGGATACAATGATAAAAAATTAAAAAGTAAAATACTCTCATTTTTTAAATTTTACTTAAAATTTCAAGTGAGTTCATTAGATTTTAAAATAGACATTCCTCTCCAAAATTGTAAACACCATTAAAAGAGATTAAAAAAACTAAAATCCTCTTTTTTTATTAATTTTAAAAATTATTATTATATTTTAAAAAAATTAAAAAAAAAACATCGATCAGTGCTCCCCAGCTCCCCAAGAAAAGAGGGGTCCTGCCAATTCTCCCAAGGGAGGGGAGCACCGGGTGCTCCTCATCTAGGGAAGTTTTTCTCCTTAATCAATAAAAAAATTAATAAAATTATATAATAATAATTTTAATAATTAATCAAAAATAAAATTATCTTTTTATCCTTATCACTTCATTAAATTAATGAAACACTTTGACTAACAGCTAGATCTAAATGTCCAATGAAAAATATTTTTTAGATAGAGTATTCATTTTGAAAACTAATAACTTCTGTATAATTTTACTCAAAATTTAAAAGGAATAAAGATATTTTATCTAATAATAAATTAACTCCCTATCTAGCTATGGGTTCCCCCACTCAAGGGTCAGCCTACACCACTAGTTTTCCCGATTCTTTTTTCTTAATTCTTAGACTTTTGTAACATTAAGATAATGCTGTATAATAGCTTAGAATTTTGAATTAGCGATGATGGCTACCTCATCTCCCCAAGCCACACCCCTCCCCCATTAACCTCTATAAATTCCTTTATCGAAAGTTTCCTACTCTTCATCCCACAAAACACACTTTGAGACAAAATTTTCTATTCTCAGAGGGCCATTATGTCTTCTATTGGAGCTAGATGTGCTGAGGTTTATCTCATGCGCAAGCGCCAGAAGGAAAAGATGAAGAGAATAGAGGAGAGAGCAAGGAAAGGGGAAACTACTACTGGCATTGAAGAGAGAAAAGGTGGTACTATTGTTGGGAAGAGTAAGGTTCACCCCGGGAATTTCACTTCCCCTGGAGACTCTGCAGCTGGGAATCAAAGCCTGGGAACTGGAAATGCAGCTTAACCTGCTCCGCACATTATTGAGTTATGTACTTTTATGTTAATGCTTGGCTTAGTTTCTTTGTGTTTGATTATGTGAACTCTGGATATGGGTGAATATATGTTTTAAGTTTCTCTTCCGCTAGCTTCTTTCATGTTTGTTTCTCTCTCTTTTAAACTTTTGCGGTTATTACAAGACTTTTTTTTTTCCTTCTGTTTCTAAAAACCCAAAAAGCCTTGAGTAATATCTGCATGGAGGAGTTCATCGGCTTGGCTGCATGCGCTAGCTCGAACCAAATTCGCAATGTAAAACACAAGGCATTTACATAGCCAATTTATTTTTAGTTTTTGATTTTTGAATGGTCACAGTTAACCTCTAGCCACTCGCCATGTGCTTGAACCATATACAAATTTCAGCAAAAAAAAAAAAAACGGAGTTTAAAAAAAAAACCAAAGAGAATAACTAGAATGTGAAGATCATTTTGAGCACTTAAAAAATTCGATAGTATATTTTATCTATGAATTAAGTAATAAAGTAATTGTTAACAACAATAAATGTTAGTGATGTTTTTTGAAAGGTGTATGTTAGTTATGTTAACAACATTTTATGAGAAATAACGATAATTGTAACTTATGTTGAAGATAATCAGTTCAATGAAACCGAGCTAGCTCAACGAGTTACGTTTTGTGAGGACGCTCCATTAAATAAAGGAAAAATGAAAACATCATCAATAAGAAAAGAAAGAAATTTACATGAAAGTTTGAGTACGATTGAGGAATTAACAAAAATATCTATTTTTTTATGGGAGTTAATCGGCAAGGACCAAAGGGTGAGGCATACAAAGCCGATGCGGTTTCATCAGATGATTAGGTCCAAAGTATACACTCCCTACGTCTCCTGCAAAATTACCAAGGTTAATCAAAGAGTTAGGCTTTTGAACGATTTAGGGAAATTAAGGAGACAATTTGAAAAAGAAGCGTGAATCGATTATAAGAAAATCAAAACGAAAATAAAGAAAAAGGAGAGATGAATTGTGAATGTGTGAGAACCAGAGAGAGAATGGTACCATCGCAGAAGTAGGCTATTCTGTCTTTTTAAACGTTTTTTTGATTTTTTTGAAAGCATAAAATTGTATATTCATTCGAGGTGCTACTGCAAGTCACAAGCTTAGGAAAGACAAAGTACTTATGGCATGTTTGGTTGGAGCCCCTCCATTCCTTTAAAAAGTTTATCCTTTCATTTGGTTTGTTTTTGAGAGAAGGAATAGCCATTTAAGAAGAATGACAATTCCTCAAAACTTGACAAAAACTTGGAATAGCTAATATCATATTCTCCTATGGTATTGGTTAGCTATTCCACACCCATGACAATAAAGTCCAAATATTTTGGATTAAAATATCCTTACTTATTTTTAAAAATTACAAACTTAAACTTATAAAATTAATATTTTAAATTAAAAATTAGTTAATATTGAATTATAATATAGTTAAATTATAAATAAATATTAATACTTTAAATATTAATTTTTAAATTATTAAGTGAAATATAAATTAAAAAAAAAAAATGCAAGTAGAGAAAAAATAAATCTTATTATAATAAAAAGTTTAAGTTTTTCATTATAATATTATAAAATATTTTGAATTTAAAAATTAATTAAAAGTATTAATATTTTAATCTTAGTAATATTTAAATTATAAATAAAATATTAATATTTAAATTATCAATTAACAATATCTTAAATCAATTATTAATTTTTAATATTTAAAAAATAAAATAAAATAAAAATAAATAATCATAATAATATTAAAATTATAAATAAAATATTATTTATAAATAATCATAATATCATAGTCTTTTATAATATTAATGATTAAATTATAAATAAAATATTAATATTTAAATGATCAATTATTAATATTTTAAATAAAAATATAAATTATTACTATTTAAAAGATAAAATTAAATAAAAATAAATAATCATAATAATATTTAATTTATAAATAAAATATTAATATTATCAACAAAATATAATTTATTAATATTTAAAAATAAAATGAAATAAAAATAAATATTCATAATAGCATTTAAATTATAAATTAAATATTATTATTTTTAATAGTAATGATTAAATTATAAATAAAATATTAATATTCAAAATATCAATTTTTAATATTTTAAATAAATTATAAATTATTAATATAAAATAAAATAATTTCAAATAAATAATGATAATAATTTTTAAATTATAAATAAAATATTAATATTTTGTAATGTTAATGATTAGATTTTAAATAAAATATTAATATTTTAAAAATATAATAAAAAATATATAATAAAAAATATTTTTATCTTTTATTTTTATTTTTATTATTCTAAAATTATTTTTATCAATCAAACATTATAATAAATCATAATAATTATTTTTATTCTATTTTATTTATCGTGTCAAACTGCATAATAATTATTTTATTCTATTAATATTTTATTTAATTATTTTTTAAATAATTATTTTATTTTATTTTATTTCATTTTTATTTATTTCATGAATCAAATATAAGGTTAAAGCGACAGTCATTCCATCAAAAACAACTCAGATTCAGTACACTTACCATAAGCTGAATCGCCAAAAAACCTTGACAAGCAGTCCCACATTAAAAAACAAAGATCTCAGTAAGCTCTATGAGCGAAGTGATTCACTTTTCACACTTCACCAAGTTCTTTACAAAAGATGAGAAGACGCCATATACAACAACTGACCAACTTTTGGACCTTTGTTGGTGTTTTTTTGCTGCCCGACCTTTTCCCCTTTATCTTTGCCATCAGCCACAGCTGAAACACCACCGGCTCGAAAGCCTTTATACAAACTTGGGGCCATGATGCCTGATTCCGAAGCTTCAGTGGATTGAATTTTTGGTTTTGGTTCAGAGCTGGGTGATGACCGGATAGGAAGTATAGGTGGAAAGAGCAAGCTGAGGAAGGCAGGATAAAAAAGAAATGAAAAGTCAAAAATAATAAGGATAGATATTAAATGTAGAGGACGTATGTAGGTAGGATTCATTATTAGGAGTGACTAAATGAGTGGATTGAGTAGTTTGGTTTATCATATCTAAAGATCAAATAAATCAAATATTTTTAAAAAACTCATCAAAACTGATCAAATATAAAATTGATTTGGTTGTTTTAGTTTTGGACTAACGGATCAAAATTTTATCACTTTTTTTAAGAAATTATAATATTAAAACTTATAAATTTTATCTATAATTATAATAGATACAAATTATGTATAAATTAAGTATAGGTATATATAATATATTATTTTATTATAATATATGAAATTAATGATACAATTTATATATTATAATATTTTAATTTTTATATCAAAGTTTGTATATATAATAGCTAATTATAAATAATATGTTATAAAAATTAAGGTGATAACTAAACGAATTATTAAGTATAATCATATAAATAAAGTCTAGTATAAATTACAAAAATATTTATGTATAAATTAAATATATGTATATCTATATAAATATATATAACATATTACTTTATTATGTGTATATAAAACTAATGACACTACTTATATGTTATAATGTTTTATATCAAAGTTTATATAAATAATAACTAATATATAAACAATATGTTATAAAAACTAAGGTGATAATTAATAAAGTTATTAAATGTAATCATACAAATAAAGTTTATTATAAGTTTTAATAATATTTATGTATAAATTAAGTATAAATATATGATGTTATATAATTATATATATTCATAACATTTTATATAATGAAACATTATTAAAGTTTAATAATTATAACATATTAATATGCAGCAATATTTACTCTCATATCTTATAATATTAACATATAAGTTATATCATTTAAAATATAGAACTTATAATTTCATATTAATACAGATTTATAAATAAATAAATATATATAACTAAAATTAAATTACTATGATTATACGTATATATAATAAACTAATATATTTTAAGTATACTATTAATTAAGTTTACTATCAATTCTTCTTATGATATATTAAAAACATATTATATATATTAATATATATAAGATATATAAATTAAAAATTAATTTAGTTTTTTGGGTGAATTGATTTAAAAATTTTAAAATCGAAAATCGACGAAAAAATCAATTAGACCAAACATTTTGAACCAATTAATCCAATGAACCAATTAGACCGAACAGTTTTACGCAAATCATATTTGATTTAGGTAAATAATTGATATGATTTGATTTTACTCACCCCCTAGTCAAGATTAAGGTGATAAGATTTGAGGCGAAAAAAACAATTAAAATTTCCTTTTTAATTTTTAATTCTTTCAGTTGGGTATGTAGGTAGGATATATTATAGCTAAGAAAAAGAAAAGGTAAATTCTCATGAGTAGATCAGATAAAGTCAATTGGACTCTAATTACTCAACGTCAAATTACAAAGCCGTCAAATTAGTTTTATACAAAAATAAAAAGTGTTAAATGATTCAAAATAAAAAAAATAAAATAAAAAAATGATAATGATAATTTATGTAAATACTATAAAATTTTAAAACATATTATGTGTGCTAATTTAAATTCTTTATCCATTTCTTATAAAAAAAATGATATTTGCATCCCTATTTTATCCCCAATCCCAATTAGTTTTGTTGGAGTGTAATGAATTGATTACAACAACTACTATTTCTTCCTTTTTTTTTTTTTCTATCAAGCATTCGAGCAAAGTTGCGGCGGAAATTAAAATTTGTCACGATCTATATTTCAAATTAAAAGAGCTCTTCTCAAATTTTTAATGGACAAATTTTATTTATATCTTTTATGATTTTAATTTTTTTTTCAAATGAGATCTTATGAATTTTACTTTTCAATTAGTATGTTATGAATTTTTTTTTCAATTAAAATCATAGGAATAACTTATGCTCATATAAAGGGGAGGATTTAGAAATTTTTTTCAGTGGTGTCATAATTAAAATAATTATAATAATAATTATTAAAAATATAAATATGTTAAAATTTATAAATAAGAAATTTTAATATTAAATTAAAAAATATATAAATTCAGTACATTCATTTAATATTTAAAAATAAAAATATCTAAGATAATTGTTCACAATCATTTTTTATATTTTGAAAATGGTGCATGATATCATCTGCAGAAATATTATTAAACATATCTTTTTCAATATATGTCACAAAACAATCATTTATCCAAAATTACTACTTATTAGCATAAACTAAGATATTAAAATTAAAAAATATATGATTTTATATAGTAAATTATCAGATTCAACAACTAACAATATGACAATTTTCTATTCATTAATCAAAACTAAGTATAAGTATCCACAAACCACATAAAGTTAAATATAAAAATTAAGTAATTAAGCAATATATCTTCAAAATAAATAAAAAAAAGAACCATAATTTCAATAAATTATTTAACATGCAATACTATTTTTTATTAGTTAGATTATAATTATGAACCCAAATTATCAAATTAATCAAAAAAATTTAGACATGAAATATTTAAAAACTTAATTTTGATTGAAAACTATTTACAATTGAAACCTAGATAAATTACTTTAAGAGAGTAAAACCCGCAGTCAAGGATAGAAAAAAGAAAAGACTTAAATTTTTGGACAAGCAGAGTAGTTTAGGTTTTGACTTTTTTAATAAAATCTTTAAATTATAGAAAGAAAATTTTTTACTTTTTCATATAGTATTTAACTATTAATATATAAATTGATATAAAATATAAAGAAAGATATTCTAAGAAAATAATTGAGAAAAGAATTGAGAAAAAACTTCTGGTTCGTTTCTCATGAGAGAAGAACTTCTATTTTATTTCTCATTATTTCTGATTATTATTCTTCTATTTTATTTCTCATTATTTCTGATTATTATTGATTGTAATTTTTCATCAAGTACAAAGCCCTATATATAAAGTTACATAGATGTGGGGGTTACATAGTATTAATGAAGATATTAATGAGCCATCATAAATATATACATTGATTATGAATGGAACTTGAAGGGTTGGGAGATTCAATAGACACGTTCATTTATTCATAACACTTTTCCTTGAATGTCCATTGTATCATGAAAACAATACTTTAAAATTCTACCTCAATGAAAAACCTTAAGCTAAAAAAACCCAGTGGGACAAAAACCAAATAGAAAGAAAAAAAATATAGAGCACTTAATAATTTCTCCCCCTTAGATGAAGCACCATTTCAAAGGCTTCATAGGACATGCTTCAAACTGCGTTGTTAAAAAGCTTAATTCGGAAAAACCCCGTGGGACAAAAATCGATTATAAGGGAAAAAGAGTGTAGTGCATAGTCCATAATCTGCTCCCCCTTAATTGAGCCATATTGCCACTTCTTGGGCATTTGGTACTTTGCCGCTTCAAGGGCAAATTAATCTTGTATCCTATTAACTCACTGCATTCCAATACCATATACTAATTTTTCAAATGTTAATGTTGGCAATGATTTGGTAAAAAGATTTGCAAGATTATTGGAGGAGCAAATTTGTTTAACGTCAACTCGTCAACTTTCTTAAAGTTTGTAAGTATAGAAAAATTTCAACGAGATATACTTGGTCCTATCTCTTTTAATATATCCTCCCCTAACTTATGCAACACAAGTAGTATTATCTTCATAAATTATTGTGGGAGAATTTATAACTGGTATTAAACAACAAGAATCATGAATATGTGCTATAATGGGTCTCAACCAAACACACTCTCTTCCTGCTTCATATAGAATGATAATCTTAGAGTGGTTAGAGGATGTAACTACTAGTGATTGCTTAGCAGAGTGCCAAGAAATGACAATGACGTTATAGCAAAATAAATAACTGGTTTGGGAACGAGCCTTATATAAATCATATTTATATCCCACATTAGCATATCTAACTAAACCAGAGTTAGTGGAACCCTTGGAATAATATAACCCCAAATCTATGGTTCCTCAAAATAACGAAAGATATGTTTTATCCCATTCCAATGTCTCCAAGTTGGTTCTAATCAAATTTATTTCGTAAACATAAACTGCTATTATAGCAAATTTGATTTCTGATTTCTTAATAAATACACATGGGCAGATAGGATCATTCTTGTACCCTTCCTTAATTAGGTACTCGCTTAGGCGTTGATACCATATGCGAACGTATTGTTTTAACCTGTATAAAGATCTTTGCAACTTTATTGAGAATAAGTTAAGGGGAGTGTATGCTTCAAGCATTTTTAATCCTTCGAGAATTTTCATATAAATATCAAAGTATAATGCACCATATAAATATGTCGTCACAACATCCATAAGATGCGTTTTCAATTTTTTAGAAATTGCTAGGCTAATAAGGAAACGAAAAGTAATCATATCCATCACAAGTGAGTATGTCTCTTCATAATCAATCTCAGGTCTCTGAGAGAAGTCTTGGGCAACTAGTCAGGCTTAATACCTCACGACCTCGTTTTTCTCATTTCGTTTTCGAACAAAGACCACTTATATCCAACAAGCTTTACATTATTGGTGATTCGAACTACAGGCCCAAAAACCTCTCATTTAGCTAAAAAAGCCAATTCAACCTGGATTGCTTGCTCACACTTATGTCAATCTTGCCTTTAACAACATTCGATAATAGATTGTGGCTCATAATCATCGTTCATAATCTCATGAGCAACTGAGAATGAAAAAGCATCATTGATGATTATCTAATTTCGATCCCAAATCTCATTACAATATGTGATGGAAATCTCAGTATTCTTGAGGTCGATGATCTTTTCATTAGTTTGTGCCTCTTTAGGGGCAATAGGCTCTTCTAGAGCAATTTTTGCCTCTTTAGGGGTAATGAGCTTTTTTAGAGCCGATTCATGATTCCTTCGCTTTTGTTTTTGAGGAATAGTATTTTTTGATCCTATCGATCTTCCATGCTTCAGGCGTTAACCATTTTGATCCATTTTAGCTTGTTCTTCAGGAACAACAATCTTAGTTGGAGCATTCATAGCTGGAATATGAGATTTTGTGACCTTTGCAGTATCATTAAATGCATCAGAAAGTTTATTGGCAATATCTTGTAAATGGATTATACGTTGCACCTTTTTTCACATTCAAGAGTTCTTGGATCGAAATGGGATAAAATTTTCTCATTCTCGTAGAAAATCTCAACTGGTTTTTGCTTCTAAGCAATAGAAGCCTTCGTTATCCCAATTGATGGAAACATTGTTTCATCGAAATGACAATCCATGAATCTGATGGTAAAAAGATCACCCGTCGTTGGTTCCAAGAACCTAATAATGGACGGTAAATTAAACCCAACATAAATGCCCAAATGATGTTAGGGACCTATTTTAGTCCTTTTTGGTAGTGCTACAAGCATTTGCACAACACAACCAAAGGTACGTAAATGTGAAATATCTTGTTCATAACCAAGAACCAACTGCATGGGGGATTGTAGAAGGCTAGCAATGGGATGCAATCTAATTAGTGCTGTCACATGGAAAGAGCATGACCCCACGCTGTATAATTGAGATTTGTTCTCAATAATTGAGTGCGACCGATAATTTGGATGCATTTTATCAAGGATTCTGTCAATCCTTTTTGGGTATGAACATGTGCAATCGAGTGCTCAACCTCGATTCCTAATGAAGTACAATATGTATCAAAGCTCTTTGATGTAAATTCACCAGCATTATCCATCCTTTTGTTCTTAATTGAATAATTAGGAAAATGTGCCCGAAGCTTTATAATCGACGCAAGTAAATATGCAAAGGCAACATTACACGTAAATAATAGACAAACATGGGACCATCTGTAGGATACATCCACTAACACCATAAAATATCAGAACGATTCACTTGCTGGTTGTATTAGTCTACAAATATCACCCTGGATTTTTTGTACGAATGAAATAGATTCAAGATTAACCTTTATCATAAAAGGTTTAGTAATGAGCTTTCCTTGTAAACATGCTTCATAAGTATAATCCTTGGCCAATAAAACCTTTTTATCATTTAGAGGGTATCCTCTAGTATTTTGGATTATCTTACGCATCATCGTAGCTCCTAAGTTACCTAGGCGATCATGCCAAAGGCCAAACTCATTGGGATTTACCAATCTCTAAGACATGGTAACGTAGACTTCAATAGCTCTAATAGGGACACATTATAATCTTTTAATTAAAGCTTTTAGCTTTTTATGGATGGTCTTTTAGCTTATCTTATAAGAGGTGATGCAAAGAAATTCTTTATTTTGCTCATCAATTGTCTCAAGATGGTACCCATTACGGCATAAATCTTTGTAACTAAGTAGATTCCTCTTCGATCTATTGCTCAGCAATGCATCCTCAATATGCAAAGTGGTGCCATTTAGTAAAACAATTGTGGCATTCCCTAAGCCATCAATAATCCTTACAGGACCGGATATTATATGGACATTTGCCTTACGTAATGTCATACTCAAGAAAAAATGGTTACCACGAAGAATGGTATGTGTTGTTG
>NW_018397255.1:4997708-4997845 GCF_002168275.2 Theobroma umbraticum | reverse complement strand
CAAACATATATCCTTTTTTTTTCTCGATGGTTCCTATTTGCACTTATATTGAGAACTTTAGGTGTCATTTGTATTAATAACTTCAAGTTTCAAGTAAAAATTCACAAATTAGTTATGGGATAATAATTTTATTTATG
>NW_018397255.1:4963189-4997698 GCF_002168275.2 Theobroma umbraticum | reverse complement strand
TAAAAGTAATACATTGAAAATAACATTCAAATTCTTAGATCCAAAGTCTAAGCTAACTTTCACCAATCTGATGCCTTTTCAGGGTCCTCAAAAAAATCAGAGACATCTAATTATGTTTTTGTTTCTACAAGAGCTAGAAGAGTCACTTCAATGGAGGAATTATTAGCCTCGACGTTGGTCATAGCATTTTTAATGGTATGAGTTTTGACTCTCTTACCCTTATCCTTCAAGGATGCTTGGTATAAATTAACAAAATGCTTTAGAGTACAATATGTACGCGACCATTTTCCAGTCATGCCATAACGATAGCAAATACTTTCATCATGCTCCTTCTTAGGCATCTTGCCCTTGCCATGATTCAGGCCAAGATTAATTTGCCTAAGGCGTTTATATTTTCTGCCACCTTTTCATGGGTTATGCATTAGCCTGTGCCCACGGCTCTTAAATCAATCAGTACTCTTACCAAAGTTAGCATTTGTTTTAGGCAATGCTTTTGAGCCAATATGTCTAAGATTATGATTTTTGAGTAGCATTTCATTTGTCCGCTCAACAGTCAAGAGGACATAAATCAACTTCGAGTACGTCATGAATTTACACTGTAAGTATTGCTGCTATAATACAAAATTTGAAGCATGAAAAGTAAAGAAAGATTTCTCTAATAGCTCTGATTTAGTGAGCGTAACACCACATAATTCCAATTGTGAAACTATATCAAATAAGGCTAAGTTGTAATCAAACACTGATTTGAAGTCTTGCAGAGATGTTGCCAATCATACTGTGCTTGAGGTAAAATAACAGTCTTGGTATGAGCATACCTCTCTCTTAATCTTGTCCGCAATATCTCAGGATCTCAAATAGATAAATATTGAGCCTTTAGGCTCTCATGCAAATGAAGACGAATGAAAATTAGAGCATTCGCTTTATTTTTGTCATTTGTGTTTCCGTCTATAATAATTGCATCAGCAAGACCTTACCTTTAAAGATGCATCTCTACATCAAGGCACCAAGACAGATAATTGTTTCCATTCACTTACAGGATGTGAAATTTGAGCTTTTCAATATTTGTCATAATACTGCATATAGAAAATTGAACCCTTAGATTGGTGTTCTCAGAGATCTATCACCGCTTCAAGGGACAATATGTCACCACTTTTAAGGGGACAAAGATATATTCTAATTTTGTAGATGGCTTTAGACTGATTAAACCATAAAAAAAACTAAAATCTAATTGAAAAAAGAAATCTTCTCATTACCTTTAATGACTCATATTAATAACGTGATATAAAATATAAAAAAAGATATACTAAGAAAATAATTAGAGAAGAATTGAAAAAAAACTTCTAGTTCATTTTTCATTAGAGAAGAATTTCTTATTTATTTTTTATTATTATTGATTGTAATTTTTCATCAAGTACAAAACCTTATTTATAGGGTTACATAGACGTGGGGTTTATATTGCATTAATGAAGATATTGATGAATTATCATAAATATATACATTGATTATAAATAGAATTTGAAGGGTTGGGAGATTGGCACATTCATTTATTCATAACATAAATTACTCTTTTATAAATCACTTATTGACCCCATTTCTTATAAAATTATAAAAAAATAAATTCATTTGTATATTAATTACCTTAAACTATATATAAATATTATAAAAATTAAATTTTTTAGAAAGGGCATGGTGTCATGTCTTCTAGATGGGTCCACATATATTCATATACAAAATTTGATTATTCATTTTATTCAGTAAAAATGTCAAAATATTTTCAATTTAAATTAATTTATTTGTTTATATTTAAAAATATTTTTATAACTTTTATCAGATAAAATTAAGAATTTTTTTTTATAAAAAATAAAATTATTCACGAAATGTGAACTAAAAAATGATTAAATACTATGCAAAGATGAAATTTATCCTTTATTAAAAATAATTAAAAATAGTTTTGAGTGTGATGGTGATACTCTAAGATTTTATTTAGAGGAAAAATAATTAAAAATAAGTTTGGCTTCTGTTCCCTGTCGTAATCCTCATTTAAGATGGAGGATGGGAGGACCCCTTTCACCATTTAATAATTTATAATCTCAAGGTTCCAATTGTTCTTCATCACCGAATCAAATCTTGTTAACACGGAAACTGACCGAAAAACCTGAAAATATCTCTGACCACCAAAAGCCGAAATGAAATCCTCTTTGAAATCAACGCCGACTTCCCTTTGATTTTGCAGTTCAACAAACTCCATAAATATCCAATTCAATCAAGACTTCAAAGAAACTCCATCTCAAGAGAAAGACCTAACACTTCCAAATTCCAGTTATAGTACCCTTTCCAATGGAATCCCAGGGCCAAAACCCGGTTGTACTAATCACAGGATGTTCCCAGGGGGGAATCGGACACGCCCTGGCACGCGCTTTTGCTGACAACAACTGCAAGGTGGTGGCGACAACCAGGTCTTTAAGCTCCATGTCGGACCTGCAACAAGATCCCAGGTTTTATCTTCAAGAACTCGATGTTTTATCAGAGCAAAGCGTGCAACGTGTCATGTCGAATGTACTGGATAAGTTTGGTCGGGTTGATGTGTTGGTTAATAATGCTGGAATCCAGTGCATTGGGCCTCTTGCAGAAATCCCATTAGTTGCCATGGAAAATACCTTTAATACCAACGTTTTTGGTAATGATTAATATCTCCTCTTTTATTGTATTATTATGTTCTGCCGTTTGAAGTTAAGATATATGCATTTCGTGATTTATTTCAATCTTTAAGTTATATTTTTTTCTTTTATCTTCTCTGTTTCTGTATGTCACGGGCTAATATGTGGTCATTTAGCTATGGGTGGTAATCTGTTCTTGTGCTATTTTGGTTGGTAGTGAGGAAGGTATATATCCCCACTTATTTGGTTAAATTCGCCATTCATGTTTGCAGTGCAATTGGACTTAGTACTGATTTTTTGTTTTTTTTTTTTTTTGGAGGGGGGGGAGGGTTAGGGGTGACTGAGTGTTATCGACTGGCGCTGATTAACCTAAAAAAGGACAAGCTTGTGTTTGATTTACTTAGCATAAGGAAAGAAAATATCTTCCAAGTAGGTATAATTGATTATGCATGTACATAGCATCTACTGCTTTGTTTGGCTGCAAGCTCTTTGTGCGTTTTACCGAGAGAAGAAACATGATTGTCATTGTAAATGAGATCATGCAGGTGTCATGGGGCGATTCTTAAGACCACTCTCCGTGCGGTCTTGGGCTCAACCCTTATCTCGGTACTAGAACCCAAGTCAGCCTCAGTGCTTCAGCTTTACTCAGCAAGCACCCAACTCCCACCCGATGGCTTTAAGCCTGCAAGCAAGCTTGCATAAAAGAGAAAGGAAGACAAGAGAAATACTAGCAAAGAGAAGCTAAGCTTGTATTGAATGAATTGAATTACAATGTATTCAATGGGATGATTTACACAAGGAGCATGGGGTTATTTATAGCCAAGGTTCCTCACACATTTCCCTCCAAAGTTTTCAATTCAAAGTATTCCCCCCCCCCCAAAAGATTTCCCTCCAAAACATTTGGGAGGTTCTAGAAGTTCGGTTGGGAGGGAAATTTTAAATTTTCCAGCAGCCCCCCTTACATGGGTCTAGTGGGCTGGCACCTCTTGGGCCTCCTGGTGGGTCTGGATTGTGGCCCGTGACACCCTCCCCCACCTAAGCTGGCAGCGTCCTCGCTGCCGGTGTGGAAGGCGTTAATCCAATCTTGGAACTGCCACAAATCTTCTGCAGACTCCCAACTAACTTCACTCTCGGGCAATCCCTTCCATTTCACCAGGTACTGATGTTGAGGCATGTGATGCTTCCGTCGAAGTACTCTATCGGCCAGCACTTCTTCTACCTCTTTGTCGTACGTTGCTCGAATGCCTACTGGTGCCCTGTTGCTCACCCTTCGGCTAGGGTCCTCTTTATCTGCATGGTAAGGCTTCAGCATGCTGACATGAAATACCGGATGCACCTTTGGCTTGAGCGGCAAGTCCAACTTGTATGCCACCTGGCCGATTCTCTTGATTACCCGATATGGGCCTCTCGTACCTTCTAACAAGGCCCTTGTGCAAGCCTTTGTTCCTCAAAACAAGGTGTAGCTTCACCATCACCATGTCCCCTTCGCTGAAGTGAGCTTCCAGTCGGGTTTGATCTGCCCACTTCTTTGCCCTTTTTGCAGCTTTGTGGAGACACGTTCGAGCTAAGTCCCGCTGCTCTTCCCAGCCCCTAGCGGTTTTGTATGCCGCTGTGCGACACCTGTATAGCCCACGGCAATGGCACTTGGTGTGTGGGGCTGTTGTCCAATCACGATTTCGAACGGGCTTTGACGCGTGGACTCGCTGCGCTGTAGGTATGCGAGAATTGTGCTATGTCAAGCCACTTTGGCCAGTCGGACTGCGTGCCCCTCACGAAGTGCCTTAAGTAGAGCTCCAGCAATGCATTCACCCGCTCGGTTTATCCATCCGTCTGTGGGTGGTTGCTGGTGGAAAAGCACAATTCAGACCCCAACAGCTTAAATAATTCTGTCCAGAATTTTTCCGTGAATCGGTCATCCCGATCGCTGACGATGGTGTGCGGAACGCCCCAGTATTTGACAATGTTCTTTAAGAACAACTTGACTGCTTCTTCCGCAGGACATTCTTTTGAGGCTGGTATAAAGGTGGCATATTTCGAAAATCTATCCACCACCACCATAATGCTACCGAACCCATCTGCCTTGGGCAGCCCCATGATGAAATCCATGCTTACGCTGTCCCATGGTTTTTCTGGTATTGGCAGTGGGTTGAGTAATCCCTTGGTCGCTGCTGCTCAACCTTGTCTTGTTGGCACACCAAGCAGGTCCGCACATAGCTTTCAATGTCATCTTCCATTCTGGGCCAGTAATAATTGGCGCTTACCAATGCCATCGTCCGATGCAGCCCCGGATGCCTGCCCAAGGGCTGTCGTGGCATTCTTTCAGTAGCTGTTTCCACAAGCCCCCATGCTGCGGAACATAGAGCCTATTGCCCTTAGTGTACACTAGCCCCTCTTTTACCCAAAACCGCCTGGTCTTGCCTACCGTGGCATGCTCCAGTATGGATTGCGCGGGTCGGGTCGCTTGCCATGCCATCCCGAATGTGAGGTAGCAGCTCTGTGCGCACTTCACTGATGGCAGCCAATGTAGCCTTTCTGCTTAAGGCGTCAGCCACGGAGTTAGCCTTGCCTGGCTCATACTCCAGCTCATAATCGAACTCTGCCAAGAAGTCTTGCCATCTGGCTTGTTTCGGGCTTAACTTCTTTTGGCTTTGAAAGTAGGATGTGGCCACATTATCAGTCCGCACTACAAATTTGGCCCATAAAAGTAGTGCCGCCATAATCGCAAGCAATGCACCACTGCCGTCATCTCCTTTTCCTGAACCGTGTACCGTCTCTCGGTATCGTTCAGTTTTCGGCTTTCATACGCGATTGGATGCCCATCTTGCATCAGTACCCCCCGCCAATGGCAAATCACTTGCATCCGTATGTACCTCGTACGGCAGTATATGATCCTGCAATCTCAGTACCGGTTGTTCACTCATTGCCTGTTTCAGCCGATCAAAGGCATGTTGGCTTGCGGCATTCCATTCCCACACCCGGTCTTTCTTCAGCATGTCCGTTAGTGGTGTCGCAATGCTTGAGTATCCTTTGACAACCGGCGGTAGTAGTTGGCTAACCCAAGGAAGGATCTCAGCTCCCTTACCTTGGCAGGCGGTTCCCATTCCTGGATAGCATTACTTTGGACGGGTCCATCCGGATTCTGCCATCCCCCACAATGTGCCCTAAGAATGGCACCTCATGCAAACCAAAGCAACATTTTTCCCTTTTCACGAATAGCTCATGTTGTCTAAGGGCCTCAAAAACAAGCCGTAGGTGTTCAACATGGTCTTGTAATGAGTGGCTATAGACAACAATATCATCAAGGTATACAACTACGAATTTGTCAAGAAAGGGTTGTAATACCTTGTTCATCAGAGTACAGAATGTTGCTGGTGCATTGGTTAATCCAAATGGCATAACCAAGAACTCGTATGCCCCATAGCGAGTCACGCAAGCCGTCTTGGATATGTCCCCCGCAGCTATCCTCACCTGGTAGTACCCCGATCGTAAGTCCAACTTTGAAAACCAGCGCGCATTGCCCAGCTGATCGAACAAGTCAGCTATAAGCGGGATCGGGTACTTGTTCTTGACCGTGAGCTTGTTCAAAGCTCGGTAGTCGATGCATAGCCTTAAAGACCCATCATGTTTCTTCTGAAACAATACGGGAGCTCCGAAAGGGGATTTGGATGGCCTGATAAATCCAGCGTCAATAAGCTCCCCAAGCTGCTTTCTCAGTTCTGCTAGCTCGGGAGGCGCCATCCGATATGGTGCCTTGGCGGGCGGCTGTGCCCCTGGCACTAGCTCGATATGATGGTCCACTTCTCGTGCGGGAGGCAAGTGGCCTGGCAGCTTAGGAGGCATTACATCTTGGAATTCCTCCAGCACCTCTAGGACTTCTACCGGTGCCTTGATTATATTGCCGGGGGTGTCTTCTAGACTCAGCACCGCAGCAAATGTCTGCTCACCTTTGCGCATGCCCTTGGCTAGCTGCATGGCAGACAATGTTTTTGTTGGCTGAGTACGTCCTCGTCTGACTGGCACTACGCATTGCCCCCTTTGATCCAAGATGCAAATGCAATCGTTGTGCGGCACGAGAACAGCTTGGACTCTATCTAGGAAGCCGATCCCCACGGCTACATCATAATCATCCATCGGGATGATCTCGATGTCCACAGCTCCATGCCACTGGCCAAGTTGCACATCGATCCCCTTGGCAATGCCCTTTGTGCGCACTCTCTTGAGTTCACAGTTTTTACCCAGCCGCCTGCGCTATTAGATTTGATGCCTAGGTTAGCAGCACATTGTTCGGACACGAAGAGTTCAGAAGCGCCCGTATCCACCAGTGCCTCCACCGATTGTCCTGCTATGATCATATCAGCATACATGAGCCCCTTGGCTCGACTACTCGTCTTGCTTACTGCCCCCAGCAGCACTGAGCCCAATCGCGCTGCCTGGTCTGATTGTGGCTCCTCCTCCGAGGCTATCGCCACTAGCTTGGTGCGCTTTGGGCAATCTCGGACCCGATGTGGTCCGTCACACAAGAAGCAACCCGTCGGTTGGTCCTCCTTGTTTCTGAAAGATCTCCATTTTGAGGTAGAATTACCTCTCCATTTTGATTGTGGCTTGCCCTCGCCACCATCCTTAGGCTGGTTATCTCTGTCCGCCCAGCCCTTATCTTTGTACTGCCTATTTTTATCCGCCCATCCCTTACCTTTATCCTTTGGCTTGGATGGCGTAGGTTTGTCCTTGTCGGCTCGGGAGTAATCTACCAAGCTTTCGGCCACTGCCATGGCTCAAGTGAGGTCTTGCATGCCTCTCCTTTGCAACTCTTGCTTGGCCCATGGTTTCAAACCACCATGAAGGTGAAG
The DNA here is from genome assembly GCF_002168275.2 of Theobroma umbraticum. Lineage (NCBI taxonomy): Eukaryota > Viridiplantae > Streptophyta > Magnoliopsida > Malvales > Malvaceae > Theobroma > Theobroma umbraticum. The sequence goes on along the minus strand of NW_018397255.1, from coordinate 4,990,194 downwards.
AGGGCCTCCCTCTCCCCTAGATCCCCCACTTGAAGGGCCAGCTCGCTGAACTCCTTCACATAGTCCCGGTCTCCCCACGTTGGACCAGCCTACGCAGCTTGCCCCTCGCCTCATCCATGGCGTATTCGGGGTAGAATTGCTGGCGTAATTCCCGCTAAAATCTGCCCACGTGAGTACCGGGGCTCCACCGAGCTATCATCGCACCGCCTCCTCCACCAAAGTAGTGCTGTATCTCCCAGATACATGGATGCCACAATGATTCGACGGTCATCCATCACGATCCCAGTGGCTTTGAAGTATTGCTCAAGCCCCCAAAGAAAGTTTGCTATTTCTTTGGCATCCCTCCGGCCTCGAAATTCCTCGGGCTTAGGCACATCTAGCCTTGCTTCCGGGGGTACGGCAGCCTCCCGGCCACTATTGGCTCTTGCCGCACGCATTTCCTCCTTCAATACACTAGCTCAGCCTCAACGCTTCCATCTCTCTTGCCAGTTGGGCGTTTCGTTCCATGGCCGTCTCAAAGGTTTCCCTCATCATCAATTGGACTTCTCCTTTGAGTTCCTCATCAGAGCATGAAGCTCTTCCATGTGTTCTTCCTGCACATCAAGGCGGTCACGCGACTCGCCCACAGTCACCTCCATCTTGATAGCCTCTCATCAAACTCAATGATGGGGTCTCGTGAGGAAGACTTCGCCTTCCGACCACACGCGTCTCTCTGACCTCGATAGTTTCCTCGGGCATGCTTGATCCGCTAGTAGTCATTCCTTCCTTTCAATCACCTCCTGCTTGTTTGGAAATTTAGTCGAGCACTTGGGTCGCAAAACTTCCCTTTGGTCTGGGAATTTTGTCGAACCCTGATCGCAAACTGCTCTAGGAATTTCGTCGAGCACCTGGATCGCAATGGCTCTGCGGAATTTCGTCGAGCACCTGGATCGCAATGGCTCTGATACCAACTGTCACGGGGCGATTCTTAAGACCACTCTCCGTGCGGCCTTGGGCTCAACCCTTATCTCGGTACTAGAACCCAAGTCAGCCTCAGTGCTTCAGCACTTACTCAGCAAGCACCAACTCCCACCCGATGGCTTTAAGCCTGCAAGCAAGCTTGCATAAAGAGAAAAGGAAGACAAGAGAATACTAGCAAAGAGAAGCTAAGCTTGTATGAATGAATTGAATTACAATGTATTCAATGGGATGATTTACACAAGGAGCATGGGGTTATTATTAGCCAAGGTTCCCCACACATTTCCCTCCGAAGTTTTCAATTCAAAGCATTCCCCCCAAAAGATTTCCCTCCAAAACATTTGGGAGGTTCTAGAAGTTCGGTTGGGAGGGAAAATTTGAATTTCCAGCAGCCCCCTTACATGGGTCTAGTTGGGCTGGCACCCTCTTGAGCCTCCTGGTGGGTCTGGACTGTGGCCCGTAACACAGGCACTTGGTAACTAGAAACAGAGATTCTATTATTAAAATTTATTTAGAGAATCGCCGAGCCTAGTTTTAACTAAACTGTTCTTTCATGAAAATTATTGACTCAGTTGTTTGTTACAACAAATTGGTTAAGCTTTGATTCATCAGTTCATCTTGATTCTCTGAAAGTTGTGGTTGCAGAATGTTGAACCAAGCCTACGTTTTAAGTAATTTTGTATTTAAGTAAACTTTACTGTAGTCAGTGTTGTAAGTGAAATAACTTGTCATTTTTGGCTCCTGATTGAGCTTTTAATGTGGGAGATCCAATTGATACTTCTGTTAAACAATCGAGGCAGGGATTGACGAGGACCTAGAAAACTTTCTGATACCTCGAAACAGCATCCTGGTAGCAGGCTTTCCTGAATTGTTGATGGCTACCTTAGTACCAGCCGCTAGATTGTTGTTGTTCCTTCATGGATCCATGCTTCATTAATTAGTTGTTTGTCTTTGACTAGATTCATGGATGACTTTAATGTTTGTATTTGGTTACCGATCATCTTCCTCGTGGTTCTTTAAAAAGACTTAATCCACTGCATAATTCTTTTTCACCTTTTTTTCTTTTGGGTGAATATGGTCTGAAGACCCCTTCTTAGTCCCAGTCACACCCACATTAGTGGCAAATATTGAGTTTCAATTTGTATAGATGCCACTAGTTGTCTAGTGTTTATGATGTTGTATTTGATTACAGGTTCCATGAGGCTGGTTCAAGCAGTTGTACCTCACATGGCATCCAGGAAAAAGGGAAAGATTGTCAATGTTGGAAGTGTTACTGCTATGGCTCCTGGGCCATGGTCTGGTGTCTACACTGCATCTAAAGCAGCTCTTCATGCATTAACTGATACTCTGAGGTTAGTTTATTAGAAGATGTTCTGGTGTCTACACTGCATCTAAAGCAGCTCTTCATGTATTAACTGATACTTTGAGGTTTGTTTATTGTAAGATGACATCTGCTTAAAAGGAAAGGCTGAAAAAAGGCAACTTATTAGGTGCCATCTAACTTCACCAGACATGGAAAAAGACTGTTTTTGCACTTGTATAATTCTGTTTACATGTAGGTGCGGTTGTGTGTTTAACTGTCTATAAGTTACTGAATGTGCAAATTCTTTGGAGATTATTATGGAGAGCAAAACTTAGAATTCTCAGCCTTAACCCGGTTCTTGCCCAAATGGAAAAATCTGGTTTTTCATCAAAATATCTGCTTAAGTGCAAAAATGACTCCTTCCTTAAATGCATTGCAAGGTCATTTATAGCAAAGAAACTTTATACTTGACTGTTTGTATGTGAACTGCATGTAATGCTCTTGATAGTTGAATGAAGATATTTAAGGCCTGCTCAGAAGCAATAGTATGATCTCGATTTATCTATTGTATTCATTATCTCTATTACAAAGGGTAGTCTACTGACATTTGTATTCTATGTTAAGACGTATTGGCTGCATGATTTTTCTTGAAATTTTAAAGCTTTCATATATTGCCCTTTCCTTCAGGGCTGCATTTGGTTTAATGCAATTGAAGATGTCGCATTTCTATATATTTGCTATTTATAAGATTCCTATATGGTGCCTTAAGAGTATATCATGTGACTAGATATGTGGGATTAGTATATATTTGAGATTCCTAGTTTAGTTTGGTTGTCTTTTCTTTTTTTCAATGGCAATGGGGATAACTCCCAGTTTTGGTAGGAGCCAGGGCTTGAACATTGAACCTGCAGGTTTAACCTATTGGGGGGACATGAGTGCTTGAGCCAAAAGCTGCAGGTCATATGAGACTGCTAATCAAAAGCAAACAGAAGAAAAGAAAATACCTTTATTTAGATGATGACTGGTAAACTTGATGCTGTCCAAATTATTTGTGGCGTATGCAGATTGGAGCTCAAGCATTTTGGTATTGATGTCATCAATGTTGTCCCTGGAGCTGTGAGGTCAAACATAGGGGATTCTGCCGTAGCTGGCTACAACCGAATGCCTGAATGGAAGCTATATAAACCATTCGAAGCAGCCATCCGAGAGAGAGCATACCTCTCACAAAGATCCAGGTCGACCCCAACAGATGTGTTTGCAAAGGATACCGTGAATGCAGTGCTGAAGAAAAATCCACCAGCTTGGTTTTCATCTGGTCATTACTCCACTATCATGGCAATTATGTACCATTTGCCAATTTCGGTTAAAGATTTCATTATTAGAAAAGCAATGAAAGGTTGACTTCTCCAACCTAGATACTGACTTTTCTTTCTGAGATATTTGATGTCACCATATCATGATTTTTCTGGCATTTTAAACCTAAAGGCCAGATTTTCTGATAGTTCGCAGTGCTCTAACCTTCGTTATCATACAATATTTAAAAAAAAAAAATAAAGTCATGGAAGCACCAACATCTGTATCAAGGAATGGCTTATTCTTGCAAATCATAGGTAACAGGCTAACCCTCGGGAGAGAGAAAATAATGTAGCACGATTCAAACTCAACTAACTATGCGGAAGAGAAATTGCTAATGCTTGCCTGGTCACTAGTTGCTCATTGGAACCATTTGTATAAATTATTCTGGGACTTCTACAACTGATTATCTCGACAATTCCAATTTCTCACAAACAAAATTTCAAAATTTTCATCTGCCTAATCTACAAGATCTTATTTACTATGAATGAGGTGGATGACCATAGTACACCATTCCTGGCGGTTGAAGAGGCCGGAAACTAGGAGGCACAGGTGGTTGCTGAGTTATGGGTAGCAGTTGCTGCTGAGTCAAAGGGGTTTGCTGAGCCGATGGTATCGACTGCTGCTGAGTTATTGGCAATGGTTGTGGAGTCAGAGGCACCATAGGACTAACCATATAGGGAGGTGGCGGCGGTGCTCCAGGTGGCAATGGAGGCATACAACCATAACTACCGTATGGGGTTATAGTTCCCCCTGATGGCTGCAAAAACTGTTGTGAGGACATGTTAGGAAGCATGTGATATTGAGCTTGAGAGGTGGTTTGGCTTTGCATGGCTGGTTGAGGCACCAGAACTGATTGATAAGAATGGTTTATTGGGGCAACAAGTGCTTGTGCTGGCATAAAAACATTAGGATCTGCAACTGGCATTGATTTCTCCGATTTCGAAATTGCATCAATAACAGAACTGACAGGTACTGATGTGAGGGAGTTTGACTGAGAGGACGCCTTTGTTAGACCAGCACTTTTTGCTTCTTCAGCTGCAAATGTAGAAAGAACAGAGTGCATGATCATTTGAGAGGAGCTAGAAGCTGCAAGCTTGTCTGCAACCTCAGCTGCGATAGCTGCAGCCGTCCTCTTTGGTGTTTCTCCAGGTTTTGCATTGGCATCAATTGACAGGATTGTTGTAGTAGATGATGTTGATACATAATCTCCATCATTGAGCCGCTTCCGCATGTTACAGGCTTCCTCTGCCTGTGCTTGTGCTACCTAAAATTGATTATAGCTAAATATGAAAAAGTATAGAGAATAACTATTTAGCACACACAAGGAGCGATGATGTGACAAGCAGCAACCAAGTAAACTCACACCCAGAAAAATTTGGACCAAAATTTTGACACATCAACTCCCAAAGGAAACATAGCAAATGGTCTACTATCTAGAGGATTACAATCTCTAGCATCCTTTTAACTTTTAAACACACCTCACAATACCTAAACCCCATATAAACTAGCTGCAACTTTTTGCAATTGTGATATATTTCAGAAGACACCAATCATAGAAAAGCAGCATTTTGGCTATTAAAACCAAATGTGACGCATTGAACTTGCCCAACATGCATTACCATAGTCAAATCTACTATACTGGTCAAGGCAAAAAAAAAGTTCAAATGCAGGCAATACTCCTAACTTTCAGTTTCAAGCTTCCCCAAAACTTCCAACACTTAACGGACTTATTAGTTCCAAATTGTGGCAGAAGTCTCAACCAGTTCTCATAGGCCAAAGGTGTAGCATTTGAACACTGGAACCACACATCAACCAGAAGCTGATAAGAAATCAGCATTCATCAGAAGCAATGACGAAATAGTGTGCAAATGTGATTGCAGAATACAATGCCCATCTTTGGCATTGCATCTGGAAATCAGAAAAACAGAGTATACATAACAGAATTATCAGAATATATACCTGCATCTGGGTTCGAACATTCTCCAACTCAGATTCCTGAAAAGAATTTCAGAAAGCAAGATAATGCTCTATGATCTGCCTTCATTGCAAATAAGTGGAAACTGTTGAACATAGAAGGAAAGTTACGGAATGTGCAGGTACCTGTTCATGAAAAGCTTCTTTTAACTGCGATACAAGTGCTGCTCTACTTGCTTCGGCTGACTTGAGTTTCTCAATGCACTCTTTCAGAAGATTTTCTTCATCTTCTAGTTCTTTGGCCAAAGTTATTCGTTTTGGATCTTTTTCTGCAGTGTAAAGAGCATTTTAGATGATAACACCTTTTAAGAATCCTGAATGAACTTTAAATGTCTCCTAGAAGATAAACATAAGCAAGAGCACCGAGGTCAACAGAGCAGAGATTACCAATTGCACAAGCAATATCCACATCTTTTTCCATCTTCCTCACACGATGAACTGCTGACTTACACTTACTCATCTCTTCGTCCTCAGTTGGCTGTTCACTGAGCACCAAATGAAATGCTGAAACTATTTTTTCAGTTGTGCCCCCAATTGACAACTTCTGGTGTGTGAAGCAAAATATTACCATGAGAATTGGTTTTTATCAAATTAAAAAAAAAAGAAATGTAAAAATCATTTGAAATAAACTATGCAGACACAAAATAAGTAACTTTTATAAATGAAAACAAGATGAAATTTTACTATAAAAGAAAGATGAAACTTTACAATACAAGAAAAAAAAAAGAAGCAAAGCCCTCAATCTAACCGTTTTAATGGATCGTGAATCCCGCTTCACAATTCTAACAGAGGCAGAGCGCGGACGTTTTTTGCTTAATTCCAATGGTGGAGGCATTTCTTCACCAAGCATGACATCCTTTAGACTTCGTGCTCGGGACCCAAAGACTCTTCTTTCTTCCCATATACCTACCTAACAATTTGTATGGAAACGTATAACTATAACAGCTTACTTCACTGTTCAATAAAAAAAACATGATACTATAGCAGAATTGGCTGGCAGCACCTATAAGCAGCAATCCTAACATGCCTAACAAAATAGTAGAACAACCCATAATTTGGGTGTTTTGGAGCTACCTACAACATTAATCCATAATGCAATTGAACAAAAGTGAAGCCAAAACCAAATGAAAGCATTAAGTAATAGTTAACTATTAAAATGTCAGTGGATAAATTATAAATATTATGAAATAATAGACAGCATGAGACAAACACCATAAACTTTAGAAATAACAAATTATCACTATCGTTTTAAAAACAATAAACATATGAATTTCTAAGATGAAAAGAAAAAGTGCCATGTCATTAATATTCCCCAAAAGCCCCAAAATGGAAAATTACCAGTCTAGAAACCACATTCTTCCCACGATCATCACCCTTCTCAAGTAGGTCTTTCAGGGCTGCTGGAAGGACTTTCCAGAACTCATTAACAAATTCATTTCCTTTACGTTTGCTGTTCTGTAGAATATCATTGGCAAGGTACAGGAGGGGGACTTTCTGAACCATCTCTGAGCTGTGAAACTGTTTATCCCATGTTGCAACAACAAGTTCTGCCTTGCTCCGGTGAAATATACACCAATGTGACAATGCTATATAAAAGAGGTCAAGGTAAAATAGCATATGAATTACAAGATCAACGCGATAGCACAATAATGCCACCAAAAAGATGATTAGACAAGTGAAAATTAGATTTTGCAGTTTAACAGCTAAACCTACATCAAACTTGAAGTCCACACTGACATGGACACTCCTATGTTAGAACAACAAAATCATTGTGTTCAATTAACATTGTCATGCAGTTCAAAGTAAAATAATCCCAAGTTAAATTTAACAAGATGGATTTCACTATGCTTTAGAGTTTGAAAGCCACAGATCTTACAGCCAATCGGTACCATTGAATCAGAATTGAAAATGTTGGAAACATACAAATAATTTGACATAATCGATAAACCAACAACGCTAAGATTTTAAAACTTAGCTTCAATTCCAAATTGATCAACTGAAAGAGGAAATTACAAACTGTATATAGCTAAAATTTTAGCTAGATGGCCAATTAACACGAAAGCAAACTCAAACAGACATAGGATCACCAACATTACTCTAACTAAAATTTAAAATACAGTCCAATGAAATTTCCTATCTTTGCCAAAAAAATGCATCAAACAAGACAAATCCGCATAGAAAAGCAATACAAGCAAGTACAGGACAGAGAAATCATAACGTTTTACTTCTCTTCTCCGCAGCTAATACAGAGAACTTAAAGCAGTTAATCAAACTAACAATATAACCTCGGGGGGGAAATAGGAAAGAAAGAAAGAAAAGGATACTTTCGATACACTGCTGAGTGCTATTGAGCTTGGAGAGCTTTTCTGCAAGTATCTGTTCACTGAATACACTATTCATCCCACAACCACCAAAAACTCTAAAGCACTGCCCAAATTAGAAAATAAAAGCTTTTTTTGGTTTTGGCCCTTTGAAATGAAATTCTAATAAGAAACAATAAAAACCCTAACAAATTACCCAAATTGAAGGAGACTTGGATCGTTAAACCCCAAAGCTGAAATGGAACAAAAGCAGGGTGCAATTGAGAAAGAGAAGAAGGGTATTTCCCAAATTGAGGAAATGCAGGGAATGGAAATATTCGAACTGCGTGAAGAATCAATGGCCTGCATGTCACATAAACCCCAAAACTGAAAGGTAACTTAGAACGCCGAGACGACGAATTGAATTAAAAGCACATGAAATTTACAAGAACATGGATAAAATAGCTGAAGAAACCCTAAAAACGGTTTTTTTTTTCCAAAGAAAGGAGCGAAAAGAAACGTTTCAAAAAGAAAAGAAGAGAGGATTTGAAACGACAAAGACAAGACGGGAAGGTTTTAGGCCTTTTACTTTTAGCTTTGAGCAGTGGTGAAAGGCTGTACAGTTCGGGCCAAATTTTGCGCAAAACAATGAGAGAAAAGAGTTTTCTTATTATTAATATTTTTTATTTTTTTTTGGGTTCTAAATAAACTGAATTTACCGTTCACATCCGCCGCTAGTTACCCTTCAATTTTCTTTCTACTGTTTTTTACAATTTAATTTCTTTTCTTAAGTTTAATTATAACTATGGACAGGAATGGATAGAATATCCTCTTGTGATTTTCCCGTGTTGGTTGATTTTTATAAAGAATTATAGATTAATGCTAAATTTTTCCTGATTTTTCCACAACTAAAGTAAATATAAAAATAAAAAAATTAACTCGTTGTTGAGTAAAAGACATGATTGTAAAATTCATAATTTACTCAATTTACTTCCTCATTTCCCATAATATTTACATTCTGATTATTTCTCAAGCTAACCAAGGAGCCAAATCCAATTTTTTGATTTCGAAGATAAGAGATATGAACCTATCTCATTTAACTCATTTAGTAAAACAATGCATACTTTTAATTAAGGTGTGTGTGTGTGTGTGTGTGTGTGTGTGTATATAACTAAAATGAGGTAGAGAAACGAAACCAGCACAAGCAAACATTTCAAAACAGGAATTCAACTAACCGTAAGTGCTTTTCAATTGTTTTTCCTGCCACCATAAATTTCTATCGCGCAACATTATAATGAAAACCCAGTATCTTCATTAAACCAAACAAAAATTGGTATTTAAGCTACAGATTTTGGCAAGAACATCCACAACTTAACATTAACAAAGTACAATCCTCTAGTAAATATTCTTAAACGACGGGGAAGAGGGCAAAGAGAGAGAATATTATAAAGAAAGAAACATCATTCTGCTGTCAAATGAGAAGCTAAACTTGATCCACTCAGTTGTCACCAGGTAAGGACTTGATGATGTCAGAATCACCTGCAGGGCAGAGAAGAGAAGCACAGTTTGATTATCTGCAATCATTGAATTGTACAGAGCAGCATTCAACAGTATCCAAATGTGCTGTTACCTGGATCGATGATGCTCAGACAAGAAACACGGAAGTACTTCCCGCAAGCTGTTCCCAGATCATTATTGTCTGGAGAATTAAAGAGAGATTAGCCACCAAACATTTGACTAATAACTGGGTAAAATAACTAGCAAAGGAAACCTACGATCAATCAACCATGTTTGTCAAAAAATTCCAATTTCTGACTTCATAGTTTACCCAAAACGATCATAGACAAGCTCCCATTAAGCCAAAGTAGATAATCAACGTAGACAGAGAAAATAAGTAAACACGGAAATCATTCAACCCAATCCTAGATACATGCGAAAATCTATCATATAAGCTTTAGCCATTGATAGCAATGACATCCCAAACAACTGACTGAAGGAACTCTAGGACACAACTTAGTCAGCATATAGAACATAGCACAAGAATATCACAAAAGTTAAGCCATCCACCAGAAGCCTTGTATATCCAACAGAAATTATCAAACAAGATCCTAATCACATAAGTTCCAAATCCCTAAAGAAAAAATGTAGGTTAAAATTCCGCAAATCATATTCAAACAATGAGATGACAAGGGTAGGTATACTCCTAACGTACCAATGAGATATGCAGTGAACACATTCTATTTTTTTTTCTTATTATCTATTTTTGCTGTTTAAGTGTTTATTCAATGACTAATTGACTGAGATATCCCTATATCATCAAAATCCCACCCATAACAATTCAAATCACTGCAAAGTTTACCACAACAAACCATCACACAATCATTAAAGAGCCCAACTTAGCAGAAATGCAAGACCTTACAATGCTCAAAATCAGCTTCTATCGTACCATAATACAAACATTATAAAAATAGGGGAGGAAATCCTTCGCAAAGAACAGGAAAGAATAAAGAAAACACTTACTTCCATTATAATGATGAACCCCAACTTTGCAAAGCATGGCATAGTACTCAATCTCAGATTTCCTCAGCGGTGGACAATTGTTCGAAATGATAATGAGCTTCCCTATCAAATATCAACAAAACCCAAAATCTCTTCATTAAAAAGATTACATCTTTAAAAATCTAAAAGCAAACCAAATAGAAAAAAAAATGAAATTAGACCCAGATACAAAAATGCAAAATGTAAAGAACCTTTTGAGGTTCTGAGAGACTTAAGCACTGTTTTGTAACCCAGAGTGTATCTTCCACTCTTCATAACGAGTGCCAGTCTGTTGTTGATGCTCTCATGGGTCTTCTTCTGTTAAATCCAAAAAAAAAAAAAACAAATATTGATTTTAAGATTTTTTTTTTCGATTGTGAAAATTATAGATCAACATATAAAAGATAAGAGAAGAAAGGGTATTTACCGTTTTCTTGCCGGACACCATTTTTGCTGATACTTTTAGTTTGGGTCTTCGAGTTCGGCTGCTGAGGGTTTCTTCGGAGATAAATGAAGCGGCCGATTTTGAAAGGTAGGGTTTTCTGGCTCTTATAGTATAAGGGTTAACTGGATGCATATGCAAGTCACGTGCATCCTCTGCCCATTCTTTTTATTATTATTATTATTATTATTCTAAAGTATTTCACAAGAAAATCAAATTACGAATTTAACTTTAATCTTTTTTATTATTTCAATTAGACGGTTCTAGTCTTTTACTTCAATTTTAATAAATTTAAGTTTTATATTTTTATTAAAAAATTATTTAAAAATAATTAAAAATAAAGTCCAAATCTTGTTAATAATTTTAATCGTCGAACCTTCTTGTGGATGATTTTTATGTCAATTTAAATTTTTTTCTCATGAGACATATATTAGTACAAAAAATATTTACTTTTAATGATTAATTATTATTTTTTAGAACCTAAGATATATTAATAATTATTTAATCAAAATACAATATAAACTTTTTTAGACTAATACATGTCGAGTGGTCTAAAAATATTCCTTATCATTCAAATGTTAAATCATTCAAGTTAAGGGTGAAATTTTTAAAATCCTTATAAATTACTCTTAAATTAATTTTTAATAAAAATATAAGATTTAAATTTATTAAAATTAAGATACATGGATTAAAATTGTTGAATTGAAATAATACATGAAACAAAACCAAAATCAAAACTCGAAATCAGAAAAAGTACATCTACAAATCTGTAATATGTAATTTAAAAAATAAAAAATTGTTTATTAAATAATTGCATGGATGTAATGAGATGCATCAATAGTCTTGTATGTTGGTAAGTTTTCACTTTAATTCCAAAAAAGAATTAAATAATTAGGATTTAAAAGTTTCAACTCATTGCCTCATTCAAATTTTGAAAGAAAAATTGATTAAGAGATAAAGGAAAATTATTTCCTATATCATATAGTTCAAAGCTTAAACTTTCATATGGAACAAACAAAAAAGACCCCAAAATTTTTGTTTACATATATAAGTGGTGGGTTTAATTCCATCGAATGTTTGTAGTACAATGTCTCTTAGAATTACAGAAGATCAATTATTTGAATTTTTTATTATTTTATTTACATTTAATTAAATTTATATACATTTATTTTGAATAAAATAAATCTTTATAATTAACCATTGATTATGCTTATATGAAAGTTTAATTAAAATTTTATTTTAAATTAAATAAACATAATAAAAAAATAAAAACATATTATAATTTTTCTAAATAGTTTAATTTTTTAAAAAATATTATTCCTAAATTATAATACCTCTCATGATGATAATATAAATGGGACATACTTTAGCCTAATTGTAAGAAAGATTTCACATAAAAATATTTTGGATAAATGAATTTTATAAAGTTAACTCTAACATATATTATAGATTCTACTTTTACTATGAAAAATACTAAATCATCCGAAACAATACATATGAAATATCAAATTTGTCTTTAAAAGTTTGTAACATTGTCATTATTTTTACTCTAACATAATACCCAAGAGACTCCTAAACTATACAAAAAAATTTAATTTAATTCTTATAATTTTATTACATTTAATCAAACTCTTACCATTTTACTTTAAGTCAAATAAATTTTACGCACTAATTATTAATTAACTACCGTTAGTTAAAAATACAATTGTCGAATTAATATTGCGTGTCAATGACGTAAGACTTGATTGAACGCAATTTAAAATCATTTCTACTAACTAATATTCTTGCAATTTTCAAATACAAATAGAAGTTATAGTTTAAATCTGGAGCTGAATTGTTTTTCTTACAGGGAATTGCTCATCCCTTGTTGATGAATGAAATGCTTAATTTTCAAAAAAAAAAAAGTTAAAAAAAGATACTGTTACTTTATTTATTTAATTTATGAAAATGGTCTTCTTACAAACAAGGCAGTTAATCCTCTCTACACCAAACAACGTGAGCACCTCATGCATTATTGCCTGAGATATTTTTCAAACTTAGTTTTAAAGTGAAATTATACATTCAATGAATAACAATGTTTCCATTGACACTTTTTGCTTAACAAATTTGACCACTCCAAAATTGTTTTCTTTGTATTCTGTCAATAGAACAATACATTCAGTTCACCTTTAAACTCTTAACAAGAAAGAAAAGAAAAAAGTTTATATAATTAAACAAAATCCTGATTAAGAAATAATAGGGTAAAAAAAAGGAACTCATGAAAGAAAATAAAGTGCAGAAATGAAGTTGTTTTCAGTGGTAAAGTTTGAGACGTGCAATGTTTCGAGCTCGTGAAAGTCAGAGTTGCTACTTGGCTCAATGCATTGTGGCCTGCGGATTGTTTATCTGTTTTATACACTTGCACACAACCGTTTGGACACGATCAGCTCAAGGATGCCTGGGACCAGTTGAAATTGGTGGCCTTTTGTTCGATAACAAAAGGGAGGTTAAAGTGTTATTTTCTAAGTCAATAGGAGAAGCTTTGGTTGTTTTTGCTGCGTCAAAGTGGACGGGTGAGTTTCATTTGCTTATTGAAAGGATTCCACTAACGTGGTCAATGAACGAAATTATCTGCTACTGCTCCTTAGAGAGTAAGGAAGGTTTTGCTGCAGATTGAAAGAGAAGCAAATCAGAGAGCAGGTAGTCTTGCGAAGGGAGGGGTTCATCTTCAAAATGAGATATTGCGAGTCTTTGAGTAGGTCTTCCCCGAATTGTGCTTTGACACTGTCTGGTTTTGATTTATTGGGTAGGTGGATAATTTCCTTGTTGATGGCTGTTCCTAGTTTGTCCTCTGTCTTGACATTTGGTTTTGATACTCTTTGTTTATCTGGAATTAGTGGCTATGGGAGTTTAAGTTTGGTCCAGGGCTTAGGGCGTTTTATTGTTGATATGTGGATGGTTGATCTTCTGAATTATGTTTTGTACAGATGTGTACAGGTTGTCTTGCTCCTTGACATCTGGTTTGATTGTAAGTGTAGGGGGCAATATAGATGGATGAAAATTTTTTTTGTTCTGTTTCTAGGGGTCGTTTGCTTTTGTTTTATGATTTGAAGCTGTATTAGGGGCCATACCCATCCCTACTGTAAGTGTATGCCGTCCAGTGGATGATTTTTGGCTTTGATGTTACTGATGTAGGGAATCATTTCATTCCTTTTTTAATAATGAAAGCAGCTTTATAATATTCAAAAATATATGAATAAAGTGCAAGAAAAGACTTCACGATACCTCGATTTCAGTAGATTCCAGCATTCTTCATTATACTAGGATAAGATTGTGCACTTTCTACCTGCGGAAAGCATTTCAGAACTAAAATCAAATATACATACAAAAAGAAGTGACACATATGCAAGTGCAAGCAGCATTCTCTAATGTCCACTCAAGTTGAGCAGCTGTCTACCGAGTTTTCCATAAGCACTTCAAAATGAATTATTAAGTCCCAATAGCTTAATTCTGGCAAATTAATAGCATTTCTAAACCAATTCGATCAAATAATCGTGCGGGAGGGTGACTGACTGATTTCTTAATTTCATCATAATACTTAACGGACATGACAATGAGTAAAATAATCATCCAATACTTCTTATGAAACGCACAAGAAGCTGGAGGAAACAATAAACAAGTTTCCATACAGATCATAACAGCAGTTGCTGAAGTACTATGAAGACCATAAGATAAGTTTTCACGACATATCAAAAATGAATATGGTAAGTTGAAAGTAACAATTAGCTATAAGTAGAAAAGAGAGGATTGGATAGCAATACAAAATAACAATTACCTCAAAATCCCAGCATACATAAATGGAACTACTGCATCTCCATGGAGAGACATAATCCCACAACTAGATCTGCTGAACATGACCTACATTAAGAAAAGCAAGGGAAAAGCAATGTGTTTTTATAAAGTCAGAATACATAGAAAACATTCCATATTTTTTTAGATAATTCTAAATTGGTAACCATAACCATATTATATTATCAACGGAATATGGTTCAAATAAATATACAAAGAGTTAATAAGAGAAGAAAAAGCCAACCCTCGAATCCAGTATCTACTGCTCACATAGACATGAAAGTAAAAGGAGAAAAAAAATAAAAAATAGCAAATACCTGGGAATTCCAGCGCATTGACTTTGCAAAAGAAATCTTAGCAAGGATTCCAGGCAACTCTTCAAATGAAGCCTAACATATTATATAAAAGATCACAATGAGAAATAACTCAAGATGCCAGAGATGACCTGGTAAGCATCAGGTAGTACCAAAGATATAAATGAAAAGGACATAGAGCACAAAGGAGCATGCAAGAGAGAGAGATCAGCATTTGAACCTCCAAATCAACTCAAGCAGATTCTTTGACACAAGCCCACACGTACACTGTTTTCCCTGCAAAGCATTTACTTTAAGAATACAGAAAAGTACGTATGATTGGTTTTTTTTGCTGATGATGTGAATAAACTGATGCCGAACAAAGTTTAGGTTTATGGACAATGATCAGTATTTGACAAGCCAACAAATAAAGCAAAATGCACAGATGCCATCTAAATGTGCTACACTATGGCATGGAGCTCTACTAAATATATTCTGTGATAATGTGGTCAATTTATGTATGGCATGGTTTATAGTAACCTGTTGTGTTTTTTCATGGACTCAAAGCAATCTCTGGGGGACGTATGGTAGGGGATGAAGCTCGAATGATAGCTTTATAGTGCTCTACATTTTAAACAGGAGTTTTTTGTGGCATTGAAGTGACAGATTCTCTACTGTGAAGATCTACAGGAGGAAGTGTGAAACAACTTACAATGTGGCCATGCACGTCAGAGTGGCAAGATGCAGAGCTTCTGAATGAACTTCATGTACAGAAATGATTGGAATGGTTGCCATGCCTGTAAATTGCAGTGGGTGTTGATGGTGTGTGTTATTTTGTTTGTACAGAAAATTTAGCATAACCAGGTTGCTATCAGATGATCCTGGGTTGTGATGTGAATATTGGGTGGGATGATGGTTGTTGTAGTTTCATCCCAGGTGCAACCTTGTATTAACTGTTCCCTGTCTGTATACACAGTGGCACCGTGGAGGGGGCTGTCCCTCCATTGTGTCTTACTGCAACACTACCTTTAATTGGTGGTTTTTTGACTTCACTTCAGCAGGAATGAAATCTGATTTTAGCCTTTAAAAGAAAAAAAAAAAAAAACTTATGTATGGCATGGACTGTACTAAAGTGCAGAATGTACCTTGAGATGTAATAAATTCCTCCTCCTTGGTAAAGAAATTCTAGCACAAGAATTTATGCCAAGTAGGTACAAATCAATTTCTATGAATTTGTGGAATTAGACCAATCAGAATGTAAGATACATTTTTAAGCCAGACCAAACAATGTAAGCAACATTGTTTTTCAATAAAATCTCTAGGTAAACCAACATGAATTATTCAACAGGACACAAAACTTTGGAGATCACAATGAATTTGGGTGAGGAAATACGAAATGCCTATTGTTTCCCTTACTATTTGATGGTTTTATCTTGATTGTAATGGATTATATTAAATAAGTTTTCCTAGGAAATTGATAAGGCATGGAATACTGAAAATAAAAAATGTTGTGCATGAATCAAAACTGACTCGCCATCAAACCTTTCTGAACAAGTAATCCAGTGGGACAGCAATCTGTGGCAAAAACCCTTCAGCAGCCTGCAGTAAATAACAAACTTCATATGGATAGAAATACAAGACAAAGGAGAAATGTAAAACTCCTACAGAACTGCCAAATTCTTTACTACTGAAGTTGTACAGCCCAACTGCCTATATCATTGGACAAAACAAGCTGAAAAACATTTAGCAAAACAAAATTAGAAGGGAACCAAAACCTTTGTAGCATTTCCCTGTACGTCAAAGGCTTTCAAAACAGGACGCCCCTGAACCTCAACCTCATTCTCGGCTTAGGACAAAGGCTCTCGACAGATATCTGAAATGAGAACACAAGCTTGGAAATATAAAAATATTGAGGAATCCACCTGGTGTACAAGCCAATAATGGCAGGAACTTGCAATGCAAAATAAATGACATTATAATAAGCCAATATATAGTGTCTCAATAATGCATCACAATTAACATTTGACAATTCTGACAAATGCACGTTTATAGTACACTTAAGGTTTTTCCACGTGAAGAATGCCTTGTTACATTATGGAGATCAAATGAAGGGTTCACTTGGATCAATTATCATATAGGATTCCAACATATCGATTACAATGCTATAAGCATTGGGGTTAATGATTATGATAAGAAGTACTAACGCAATTGGCTTCTTACGCTCTTTCGGGACTATAAGGTACAACCAAGCCACCCAACTTCTTAAGAAGCAATATCCTCAAAACAGTCGGATATTATTTAAAGACACATCCACAATAAGAAACTATCAATATCGTGCAAACCTGCGTGAAATCCATAGCTATAACACTAGTCTGTGAGGAGTGCCAAAAGCCTGAATGTCACCAAGGTTCAATCTCTGTTTTTCCAGAAGCTCAGACATTAAATCTTTAAGCTGCGATGACCAGAATCAGAAGGTTATATAAGAAGACTTCAGTCAACAACAAACATTAAATGAAACAATCATCAATTTAGAATTGTACAAGGAAATTAAAAAGGCAAAGAAAGAAATCAGAGAAGCAATATGTCAAATGCATTTCCTATAAAGCTTCAGGACGTTTTATATAAAATGGCCAGTAAGATTTAAATTGAGTAAACAACATAACAGAAAGAGAAAGATCCATGCTTCACAAAAAATTAATCATACCTGCAAGCTTGCGTTAACTACATCATGAGGTGGCATGTCTTCAGCGTCAAGTTCGAGAACAAACAATCTTGGATCATGGTGCACCTGTAAAACATAA
Organism: Theobroma umbraticum; assembly: GCF_002168275.2. NCBI lineage: Eukaryota > Viridiplantae > Streptophyta > Magnoliopsida > Malvales > Malvaceae > Theobroma > Theobroma umbraticum. The sequence continues at coordinate 4,972,402 of NW_018397255.1, read as the reverse complement.
TTAAGATAAACAAAAGATATTGATAAAGGTTAAAACAAGTATAGAAACAATGTTGTTTAAATTTAGAGATATGATTATCAACAGTCAAGAAAAGTAGAACCCTAAAAAAGACTGGTGAAGTAGCATTTAAGAAATCTTTTATATGAAAAGCTGTAGTTGGATAAATGAATGTACCAGGACAACTTAAAACAATTTCATCTAGAGAGGATCATACAGCTGAGTGACAATTACAGAGAAATAAAAGACTGAGTCATGCTACTTTCCCCACTGTTTAAATTTAGAATATGATTATCAACATTCAAGAAAAGTAGAACCCTAAAAGAAACTGGTGAAGTAGCCTTTAATAGAATCTTTTATATGAAAAGCTATAGTTGGATAAATGAATGTACCGGGACAACTTAAAACAGTTTCATATAGAGAGGATCATACAGCTGAGTGACAATTACAGAGAAATAAAAGACTGCGTTAGATATTTGTACTCCCTGTTTTTCTACCGATTCATGAGGAAGTCAACTAACTCATAAGTTAGATATTACAGTCAAATTAATAAACTATTGCCACATTAAGCAAGACAAAAGTGTTGGGAAAAATAGCATTTTCCTAAAAGACCAAAGGTTTGTACCAAAAATAAATATATAAAACACCAAAGGTGGTGGCAGTCCAGAACATCTTGTGTTGAGAGGTGCAGAATAGATGAATGTAAAGAGAAAAATGCATTGGTGCTTGAAAACATAAATTAAAAATGCATGAACCTGTATTGTGCGTCTCTACTTGTGTGTTTGTTTATGGAAGATATCTTTACACTAAGCTAAGAACAATTAAACGTCAAATGCCTCCATTAAGCTATGTACAATTAAACATAGAGCCTCCAGCCTCAACCTCCAACATTGTAAAAGGTTGGAACAAGGAGGCATCACCTGTAACATGTACCCAGCCACCAGTACTCTATGCACCAGTTCAGTGGGTGGTCTTGCTTATTGCACATGAAAGACTAGACATCATCCTTTCCATAAAGGATATGTAACAGAAGGTTGAAGCCAAACGTATGCCAACAACATATAGAACTAATAAATACCAATTGTTGGTGAACCTAAAAGAACAAGCTACAACAGCACTGTGATGGCTTGATGAGCAAGGACAACTTTCCTTGAATATTTACAGCGTTCCTTTTATATGAGCCTTTTTATTCATCTTTACAAAATTTGAACTTACTAAATTTGCATGCAAAAAGGGGTCCTAAAAGAATTTTCTTGGATAAGATAATATATTTGATATATGATTGGTCATTATATATCGTACTTACATAGATTCTTTTTATTCAATTTTCCTTAACAAAAGGAATAAGAGCATTGGCTCAATTAACTCAAAGAATCTTATAATTGCCATGTATCTAGGAACCAGTATAGTTACCAAAAATTGGAAAGCCCAAAAGACAAAGAAATAAGAATTAATTACAACAAGCTCTGAATAGCCTGAGACCTAAGAAGTGCAACAAATAAGAGAAGTGATAAAAGAAAGAAGAAAAAATTTATTTTAATTATTTGACATATTTAGACTAACCTTTTTGACTGCTGCCTCCAGAACCTCTTTAGGACATACATGTTCAACAGATTTAGGAACAAAACCCTAATGATGTCCAAGAGATTCTTGTGTCTCTAACCAGAGTTGGGCACACTGACAAGTTAAACTGAACAATGACAAGCACCATGAGAGATGCAGGACGAGAACATTAAGGAAAAACAACTAAATGGACAGAGCAATTTTTTTTTCAAGGAGGGAATAGAATTTGAGTACACTTCATCATCTATCAATCGTGCAGCCCATGCCTGGTGCAAAATTTGCTATGCAAATATAAATGTAGAATGTCCTTTCAAAGTTTTCACATACTGGGCCTTCTTCAGGACTGAAAGTGTACTGGACAAAATCCTATGGCTCTCAATATTTTCCTAGTCTTGAAATGGTCGCTGCTATCTCATTAGCTTCCAATGTGTCTAAATTGATATTAGGAAGAAAAGAAACCTCTAAAGTCCAAGATATTAAAAGCCTGAGATGTTTTCAGAAGCTGGTCATACCTAGAATGGTAATGACAAAATGTTAAAAGGAAAGTAAACAAGGCAAAAACTAGGAATATAAATAATAGAGGGAAACATTGAAACATAATTAAACATATGCAGGAATTGCCAGTCCGGATGCACCTAAGCAATGAGCTTCTTACTCAAAAAAGTTCAAAATGTTTTCAAATATGGCAAACACTGGCATGTTCTAAATAATAAGCACTCATCTACTTTCTGAAAGAACAATTCAATAAAACAATTATTTTCATTTCACACGAACAGAAAGAAGAAAGGATTTTCAAGCTTTTGGCTGCTGACACTGATGAACGATACTGGAATAATAAATTAAACTAGACAATCTTAAATCTGGGTTTCTCAGGAGAATCGATGTCCGTCAAGCTATGAACCTTGCAACATAACTCTTCAAGCTAAAAAAAACACACTATCCTGAAAAGAAAAAGGTTAAAGAATTTACTCATTTTCTAAGAAAAGCTTCCCATATGTAATCCCGTCAGCATACTGAATTTTCTTGAAATGATCAACACCCTGCAAATCAAACCTTAAGTAACTTCAGGCAGATTAAAAAATAATAACAAAGCAGGAAAGAAGAGAGATGAATAATGTTATGAAATTCACCTGAAGCAATAAGTATACGCTCAAGGCCATACGTGGTTTCAACAGATATTGTGACAACTGAAGACTTCCAGCCTGAGAGAAGGGGGGCGGGGGGCCGGCAGGGGGGGGGTGGGTGTGTGGGAATTCTATAAAACTTTCAAAAATCAGGAGAAAACTACATAATGCAGTCTGCGTGTGAGAGTCGCAACTTTCAAAGAAAAAAAATTACATTTCAATGTAGATGCCAAAGAACAAACCTGCTGGAAGTAGGTGAATTGTGTGATCTCCATCCCATCCATCCAGATTTCCCAGCCCAAACCCCATGCATCAAGTGCCTGTTAGCATATGTGAGGTCAATAACAGCAAAGTGATGTGAAAATATCATGGTTTTAAAGTGCTCAAAATTAGGAGGCTAGTTGGCTTTACACAATTACATAAAACTATACTGATTGGAAAACATACATACACATTAAAAACCACCATGAAATAGATCATACTACTGCACTCTCCCAATTGTCCTCGGCAAACACTATATCATGTCCACTAACATCAATACTTGTTACGCACACAAGTATAATATAAAATAACCATTGGAATACAATTATATATGACCATTCATGATAAAATTATATGTTGTATCCACTAAGTCACAAACAATTTATTCAACTATATACAATTTAATTCCCTAAATGAGAACTAAGAAGGCGGATGATTAAAGATCAATAAAAATTATATTATAAGCTTTTAAATCCTAGACCCCTTAATTTGAAAGGACACAAGATGGTGCCTTATTATGAGCATCATTAAACCAATTAATTTATCAAAAGTTAGAGGATACTTTTGACAATGTAGCCAGTATTTAGTAAAAAAATACAAAGAAATAATTGATGTTTAACAGTAATTGGTCAGTATCTTGGACACACAAAATTATTAGAAACTGCACACACCTCCATAAGTGCATGGCTTAAAAGATAGAACAAAGCTTCTAAGCAAATTCACTTCTACATCATAAAAATTGTTAGCATTTTACATGTGCAGTTCAAATGTATATAAGCAAAAATCTAGTTATTGTGCCAAATCAGAACATAACAGATTACTATAGCATTACTTTCGGTCAAATCAGTAGGCTATACAAGGAGGAAGCTATCTTACAAACCAGAACAAGTTCCATAAAGATAACCAGCATGTATAAGATTAGCACAAACTACAAGACTAATAAAAGAAAGGCAACATCAAGGAATAATGGCAATTGGCACCTTACAAGTAAGAACAAATATTTTCATAGGATGAAACAATCTATATCAAGATGTGAAGAAAAGAAGGTCAACCAAATACCTAATGTTGAAAGGCTACGAATAAAGAGGTCTTGTGAATTTCCGAGATATGGCTTTAGTATAACCTGAAATCATTCAAGGAAAGCAAAATGAAAAGTGACTGCAAAAGAAACAAAAAAAATCACAAACATGATCTATTCAATATATTGCACAGAACATAATTGAGTGTGGCATTGGAGCCTGTTAGGATTTTCCCCATAACATCTATCATCTGGCTGGATGCTAGGCTCCACATACCTTTGATAGGAAACTCCGAATTATCAATTAGTTAATAAATATTATATGTATGACAACACATTGAGAAATGTCATCCAGAATCTGAACAAAAAGTTAAATATAGATGATTTCTTTCAAAAAAAAAAATTGATATCATATTAAATAAGCTACTTACTCAAGATCATGTTAACTCCAGTTGATACTTTTACCAAAATAATAAATCAATACTAACTCAAAAATATGTAGATTCTTTTAGACAGCACCTTACAACCTTGTGCTTGATCCTGGAATTCATGAGTGATCGAGATAATTGCCCCACTCCGACACTCACATAGGTCAAATCTATTAGTATGCTCCAGTAACTAAGACATCCCATGAGCTATAGACGTCATTAAGAGTTTCAATGAACTCAATCGTCCAAATGTTACAAGATAAGTACACTTACATCGTAGGGATAGACAAATGAGCTAGCACTCTATGCAACGTTCACCAAGCGACCTCTCCTTGATTCGTTTTTCCCATTGGACCTAATTCTTAGAATCTCTAATCATCAGCTTGGGTATCCTAAAGGAGATATCATATTAATTTTTTGAAAAAAACAAAATCCCATATAATTTGGAGCAAATGTCTCATCCACTCTATGTACAACTAGACCTTTGGACTATAGCCATAGATTTTTCTTTTATGAGTTTATCTATTTTGGGAATGCACCAAAATAGATTGAGTATTGATGACATTATACTTTAATGTATAATAAGAATGTCACATGCCTACACCTTAAAGTTTTTTATTTCTCCAAACACCAAAAGGTGGTTTTCACCTTAAGGTAACCAACCAAATCTAACATGAGTATGAAATAATTCCATGTGATCATGATTTAAAATAAGGAATTTTCAACTAAAACCATTGTATCTTAATGTACAATTAAAGTGTCGAATTAACACACCAAGGTATATGTTCACATAAGCACTATTGTGTCTTTATTACACAAAAGGAATACCATTCAAGTAGATTAAATATCCATAATACCTGAGATTAATAATAGAATGGACCATATAACAGGATGTCATATTCACATTTTAGCACCATTATACTTTAATATATCATAAGAATACCACATGCCCAAACATTAAAGTTTTCTTATTTCTCTAAACACCACAAGGTGGTTCTCACCTTAAAGTAACCAATCAAATCCATCATGAGTTTCAAATTCTTCTCTTTGACAAAAATGCTTATTAAAGTTTATCAACAAAATAACACATTGAACTATATATTAACATAAGCACCATTGTGCCTTCATTACACAATAAGAATGTCATGTCAAACAGATTAAATATCTATTTTGCACCATTATATCTTTGATTCTAAAATAGGAATACACCATATACCAAGATGCTAGATTCACCAATTGGCACCATTATACCTTAATATATAATAAAAATACCACACACCTACACCTTAAAGTTTTTATATTTCTCCAAACATCACAAAGTGGTTCTCATTGTAAGGTAACCAACCAACCAAATCCATCATGAATATGAAACAGTTACATGTGATCAAGATTAAAAATAAGGAATTCTCAATTGACACGATTAAATCTTAATATACAATCAAAATGTCAAATTAAAACATCACAGAATATGTTCAGATACAAACCATTGTGTCATTATTATAAAATAGAAATGCCTTACGAAATTTATGAAATATCAATTTTGCACCATTATACCTTCAATTGTATAATAGGAATGCGTCAAATACCAAATGTTAGATTCACAAATTGACAACATTATACCTTAATATACATGACCACGCCTCAAAAGTTTGTTTATTTCTATAAGCAGCACAAAGTAGTTTTCACCTTAGGTATATGTTTACATTATCACCATTGTGTCTTTCTTACACAATAAAAATGTCTTGTATAGTATGTGGAATATTAGTTTTGCAACATTATACCTTCAATTGTATAATAGGAAAGCAACAAATACCTGATGTTAGATTCACATATTGACAACATTATAGCTTAATGCACACGCCTACACATCCAAATTTGTGTACTCATTTTAAGCACAACAAAATAGTTCTCAACTTAGATATATATTCACATAAGCACCATCGTGCCTTTAATTTTGCACCATTATACCTTCAATTGTATAATAGGAATGCACCAAATATGAGAAGTTAGATTCACATATTGGTAATGTTGTACCTTAATGTACATGCCCACATCTTAAAGTTTGTTTATTTCTTTAAGCACCACAAAGTGGCTCTCACCTTGGGTATATGTTCACATAAGCACTATCATGCCTTTTATAATAGAATAGGAATGCCCTATCAAACATCTGAAATATCAATTTTGCACCATTATACCTTCAATTATACAACATGAATGCACTAAATATGAGATGTCAAATTCACATATTGGCAACATTATACCTTAATTTGCATGCCCACACCTCAAAGTTTGTTTATTTTTTTAAACATCGAAAAGTACTGCTCACCTTAGGTATATGTTCACATAAGCACCATCGTGCCTTTCTTACACAATAGGAATGCCTTATCTAATATAAGGAATAGTAATTTTGCACCATTATACATTCAATTGTATAATAAGAATACACCAAATACCCAATGTTAGATTCATATATTGGCAACATTATACCTTAATATACAAGTGCACACCTCAAATATTGTTTATTTCTCTAAGCATCATAAAATAGTTCTCAATTTAGGTATATGTTCACATAAGCACCATTGTGCCTTTATTATACAATAGAAATGCCTTGTCTAATAAATAAAATATTAGTTTTGCATCATTATAACTTCAATTGTATAATAAGAATGCACCAAATACGCAATGTTAGATTCACATATTGCCAACTTTATTCCTTAATGTACATGTCTGCATCTCAAAATTTGATTGGCACGATTGTGCCTTTATTCCACAATAGGAATGCCTTGTTTAATATATGAAATATAAGTTTTGCACCATTACACCTTTAACTGTATAATAGGAATGCACTAAATTCCCAATGTTAGATTCACATTTTGGCAACATTATTCCTTAATGTAAATGCCCGAACCTCAAAGTTTATTTATTTGACTAAGCACCACAAAGTCATTCTCACCTTAGGTATATGTTCATATAAGCATCATTGTGCTTTTATTACAAAATAGGAATGCCTTGTGTAATATAAGAAATATTAGTTTTGCACCATTATACCTTCAATTGTATAATAGGAATGCACTAAACAGTCGAAGTTAGATTCACAAATTGGCAACATTATTCCTTAATGGAAATGCCCGCACCTCAAACTTTGTTTATTTCACTAAGCACCACAAAATGGTTTTCATCTTAGGTATATGTTCACATAAGCACCATTGTCTATTCATTACACAATAGGAATGTCTTGTCTGATATAAGAAATATTAGTTTCGCACCATTATACCTTCAATTGTATAATAGGAATGCACCAAATACCCGATTTTGATTCACATAATGGCAACATTATTCCTTAATGTCAATGCCCACGCCTCAAAGTATTTTTATTTCTGTAAACAACACAAAAAGGCTCTCACCTTAGGTATATGTTCACATAAACACCATTGTGCATTTATTACACAATAGGTATGTCATGTCTAATATAAGAAATATTAGTTTTGCACCGTTACACCTTCAAATGTATAATAGGAATGCACCAAATTCCCGATATTAGATTCGCATATTAGCAACATTATTGCTTAATGTACATATCCGCAACACAAAATTCATTTATTTCTCTAAGAACCACAAAGTAATTCTCACCTTAAGTATGTTCACATAAACACCATTGTGCCATTATTACACAATAGGAATGCCTCGTATAATATATGAAGTATTAGTTTTACTCCATTATAGCTTCAATTGTGTTATAGGAATGCACAAAATACCCAATATTAGATTCACATATTGACAATATTATTCCTTAATATACAGGCCAGCACCTCAAAGTTTGTTTATTTCTCTAATCACCACAAAGTGGTTCTCATCCTATATATATGTTCACATAAGCACTATTGTTTCTTTAGTACACAATAGGAATCCCTTGTCTAATATACAAAATATTAGTTTTGCACCAGTATACCTTCAATTGAATAATAGGAGTGCACCAAATACCCGATGTTAAATTCACATATTAGCAACATTTTTCCTTAATATTCATGCTGGCACCTCAAACTTTGTTTATTTCTCTAAGCACCATGAAGTGGTTCTCATCCTATGTATATGTTCACATAAACACCATCGTTTTTTTATTACACAATAAGAATGCCTTGTTTAATATGTGACATATTTTTTTTGCACCATTATACCTTCAATTGTATAATAGGAATGCACCAAATACCCGATAGATGCACATATTCAACAACATTATTCCTTAATATACATTCTTGCACCTCAAAGTTGGTTTATTTCTCTAAAAGCCACAAATTGGTTTTCACTTTAAGTATATGTTCACATAAACACCATTGTGCCGTTATTACACAATAGGAATGCCTTGTCTAATATATGAAATATCAATTTTGCACCATTATACCTTCAATTGTAAAATAGGAATGCACCAAATACCCGATGTTAGATTCGCATATTGGCAAATATACATGCCCTCACATCAAAGTTTGTTTATTTCTCAATGCACCACAAAGTAGTTCTTACTTTATGTATATGCTCACATAAGCACCATTGTGCCTTTATTACACAATAGGAATGCCTTGGATAATAGAAATGCACCATTATACCTTCAATTGCATGATAGAAATGCATCAAATACTCGAGTTTAGATTCACATATCAGCAACATTATTCCTTTACATATACCCGCACCTCAAAGTTTATTTATTTCTCTAAGCACCACAAAGTGGTTCTTACTTTGGGTATATTTTCATATAAGCACCATTGTGCCATTATTACAAAATAGGAATGCCTTGGCTAATATATGAAATATTGGTTTTGCACCATTA
>NW_018397255.1:4951317-4963089 GCF_002168275.2 Theobroma umbraticum | reverse complement strand
AAATGAAACCTAAAGAGTTGCAAAACCTCATGGACAATGTGAAAAAAAAAAAAACCAAAACCATTACATTAACCATAAACGAACGAACATTTTTATAATTTGCCTCGACAAAATGTCTTTTCTCCAATCATTCGTAAAAATGTGATATCACATAGGATAAACCCATTCAAATGGTAATATTTGTTACAAACATTAATTCAAGACGTCAAAACGATCTTACTTCTTTAAAAAAAATAAATTCACGGTAATTTTTTTTACTTATAAATAAAAGACACATCAAATTTCTTGATTGCATAATGCCCCAATAGCCAACAAAATTAAAACATAAAACACACTAAAATAACCATTTTCCAGCCCAAACTTCCCATAACCTAGTTTCAAAAATTAAAAATCTCTTTAACAACGAACATAAAATGCTGCCTCATCGAGAAACTAATGAAAAGAAACACTGCCTCGTCGAGAAACTAATGAAAAGAAACAGTCAATCCAAATATCAATCATAAACCAAAAAAATTCCAATAATGCCCATAAAAAATGCTCGCAGAGACAAAGAGAGAGATTACTCACAGGATTATATATTTGGGAAGCCACGAAAGGCCACACTTTCTTTAAAGGGGAAAGAAGTGAAAGTTTTATCTGAAAATGCCCTAATTTCAACACACAAAACCCACCATTAGAGCAAACCCTAGCTTTCAACAAAGACAAAGTTATCTAAAACAACGGAAAAAGTGAGACGTAAAAACACAAAATTAAAAGAAAATAACAAAATGGCAAAATACAAACGAGCCTTATGATTTTTTGTTTTTCATTTCGGGGATTTTTTTTCGGATTTTGCAAAATAAATGGGGGAAGAAATATAGAGAGAAATGTGAAATTAGGGTTTTTAAAAACTCGCGTCTGGAAATATCGAAACAGAAAAACACAAGGCCAAGTCATCTAGAAATACTCATCTTGGTTAATTTAAATGCCCAAATTGCCCTTATATCTTTCCGAGGGGAGATTCATGCTCATCTCACGTGATGTTCTTTTCATTTTAATGAAATTATACTTTCTACCCCGCGATTTTTTTTAGTTTTTCGAATACCACCTTAAGGTCTTTTCTTGAGGGGCATATTTATCGTTTTTAATTTTGCGAATTTTCGTGAAATATTTAAAAGAAGTAAAGATTGTAATTTCCCAAAAGAAAATAAAAGATATAATTTTGAGACATCATAAAAAGCATGCAAATTCAATAATACATTAATAATAAATAATGTTAGGCAATCCTATAAAAGAAGAACTAATTATGATAGGGAATAGATAATTGAGTATTAATTATGGAAGAGATAGTATACCCAACTCTAGGTGGAAGTGGTTGGAGCAATTATGTTATTTTGTTTGTTTTATGAGATAATATTAACTCTTATTAGGATTTAGATTACAAGTGTAAGGCAACTCTTTTGATTCGAGAATATCATTTTCCACATTCAACAATCGAAAATTGAAGTTAGAACTTTCAAAATTTTAAATATAAAGTTGCCTCTTCAAAAATTTATACTTTACTCCCTAAACACCGCTTAGTATCTTAGTTACTACTCACAAATTATTATACATCAAATATTATCACGGTAAAGTAAATTATTAATAAATCAAGCAAATAAATAAACTAAAACAAATTAGATTGATGAAACTCGAATCTGAAAATAACATTTCCTTGCTATTGCGAAGTTGCCTCGTTAGCTTCTATAACCACTAGTGTGTCATGTGATTTGTCATATATTATGAATAAAAACTGATTTGTGAATTTAAATTAAAGAGAAATTCAGTACAGAGGTCAGTTTGGAAATCCCAAATCCAATCTTAAGAAGCCATGTAGTCGAGGAATCTAACTCAAATGGACTCAAAATCCAAGACTGAGCAGAACTTTTTTTCTCTGACCCACAATGACTTAAGACTCAACCTCCACTTGTGACTTGTCCCATGGCCAGTTTCTATTATTCTGTAGGCACTTTTGGATACATAATTATTAGCATAATTTTCATTGCTGTTATTAGTATTGTTTTTATTACAAAATTAAATAATTACTGCTACCATTCTCACCATTGTTTTTCCATCTGAGCAAAGAAAAAGGGGTCTGAGTTACTTTGCAAACTTTTTCAGATTCTATTTCTGCCAGCCAGTAAACGTTCATTGCCTTTTTCTTTGATTGGAATTTCGTCCACATCCCCCAAGGCCCAGCCCCACCTTCCTCCAAACAAATCCGAAAGTGAGTTACTTTTGAAGTACAAAAGAAAGACCATATCCTCAAAACCATTTCCTACATCGGGTTTGATATTTCATTTCGCCTGCAGGAAATCCTGCATCATGGAAGTGATGGCTCTGAATTTCAGTTTCACAAAGTCGAGACGAAATCGAAAAGCAAGTCCCCAAAGATCTTTTGGAGGCTTCATGCCCGAATTTGGAACATGGACCAAAAGTTTCAGAGGCCCAAAGTAATTATGTCTCTAGACTCTAATGAATGAAATAAGAGCAAACTGCAAAAGCGCATCCGCAATGGTGGTTGTGCCTTCACAGTTTGCCATCGCGAGGAAAACAAGCTAATAGAGGAAGACAAGAACCCTGTGCCATCACGTGCGTACTCGAAGTCAGGGTAACAAAACTGCAGCATATCAGAAAAGGGCCCTGGAGTACATTTCCCTCGTACAATGGACTCAAGTAAATCTAAAACTTACTAATATTTAAGGCATAAGCAGTATGTTACATGAAAATAAAGTTATCAAGATGGCATTCTCTCCTAGTGCTTACTTGTGACTCCACATTCCATTGTTGTTGCCCCTTGCTTCATCGCATCTCCTCATGTGATTGAAATTATTGCAGGATCCTACCTACTCACTTTCATCATCACTTTCCTGCAAACTCAAATGGTTCATATTCCTTTCAAGAGGAGGAAGCCCATCTTCAGAATCATTGGAAGAACGCTCATCTTCACTGACGTCTGCTCATATGGCATCAGAAGTCAAAAGTATCATCAGGTCACTCTTAAAAGGAACAAATAGATTCATTGCCATCATTGCTGTGTAGATTAAATAGTAACTTAGATTGTATTCTGGACTTATAAGGCTGTTATTACCACTTGTGAAAATCATCAATGTGTTGATTGTCTTCTTGTTTTAATAAAATTGAAAGTAATTAAATCCATATCAGGTATCAGGCCACAGAAGAACAAAAAAGTTCCAGGTCAGGTAACAATGAAGATGCTTTCAAACTAAACAGAACAGCAGATAAGACTTTCTGAAGAATAAAAAGCAAATTAGAGATGGCAAGATTGTGTGTGTGTCAGTTTGAGCGAGGTGGGGATAAAAAGGATATGCAGCTTTCATTTGAAACAGCAGCAAGAAAGTACTGGTATTTCAGCTGGTGTAAGCCAAAGATCAGAATTGACATCATTTCTGCCAAAAAATTGGCATAGCATGGGCTGATGACAAAATGAGAACTTGACACCTCTGGTGGTCTCAAAATGTGAGAAGGTCTAGAAATGCCCTAAAATATGAATAAATGCAGAATGTATGTGCCAAAAGGTGGAGTTGAAGACCAAAGCAGACATAGGTGGAAACTATCAAAAAAGACCTTGCTTTTACTCAACTTGCTCAATTTATGTTCCTAAGCATAGCACATTGGCATAATATGACCCACTGTAACCAGCCGCATATGGTAGGAAAGAGCGTTAGATTGTTGTTGTCATAATCATCATCCTATACTCCTATTCTCAGTTTCACAAAAATTTGCAGATGTTGCTCAAAGGTTATATGGAAATTTTCATTTTTTTTTTGGCTTGACAACTGCAAAAGTAAATTTACCTTCTGCATCTGGCAGAACCTTTGGAACCTGACTTTGTTGGGAAAGCCAAGAATTTTGGACTGAAATGATATCACCACTATTTTCACATTCAGAATATGCCTTCAAAAGTTCCCTGCACCAATCAAATATGACAACAATTTGAAAACATATGTCAAGAAGAAGGTCATAATTCTATTGTAAACAATGTTGCTGGAAATCGATATGTGTTATATTCTTTGCAGTAAGTACATGATATGGATGCTTTCTAGAATAATTTTCTAAGTAACCGCAGTTATTGTTCGGTAACTTCTTGACTTAAAAGGATGTAGTTGGGCCTTATTTTCTGATAATTCTTCAAAGCTCTGAAATACATTCCAAGCTCACATAAATTTGTAGCCTTGCCCACTAGCTAACCAGAGATCAAAATAAAACCACATTCCCATGAACTTGAGACCCAAGCAGTGGATACCAGACACAATAGATGGAAATCGAAAGCATGAAAAACCTTCTCTCTTAACTCCATGAGAAAAAAAAATGAAAACAATTGATCACATGCACTATTGTATGCTTGTGTTTCAGGGGGACTTCGACATGACCACGTAGCGTTAATAAATAGAGGCCATAGATTCATGCAATTTTGGGCATAATAGATTAAAACAAATTATTACATAAATAAACAAAGTAAGCCAAAATCATGGCTAGGTTGTAGCTTGTTTTCTATTACGCCTACGGAGATTGTGATTAAATGGATTCATAGAGTAGTTGAGGGAGGACAATTGCTTAAGTTTTAAGTTACTTTCTTTAGTGAGAAATAGAGCAGAGGACTTTGTCTATTTTGGCTCCATTCAGTTGGATGGGCATTGAATCAGGCTTTTGAGAGATCTCATATAGACATCAGTCAACTCTGATACGGAGAAATGAGAATTTAAAATTGAATTCCAGAGCAGCAATTCCCCTTGCAATACCTTTGGAAAGCAAACATATAAGTGACCGCTAATTCATCTTCAAGTTTAGACTTGTAATATCTTTTCAGCAGAATTCGAGTTTCAATTGATGTTTTCCATCTTGTACATGGATCATGCATTTTGAGAAATTTAAAACTTTTTGGGCCAAAAAATTAATAATAAAGTACCTGTTGAGGGACAGGAAGGCATGACCCCATTTGAATTTGCCTAACAACAAATTTGCAGTTTCCTCTTCCCCACTGTTAAAAACAAAAGAAAGGAACACAAATTCAGAAAATTTTATTGATGAACATATCTGACACTCAGTGACATATTAGCTTCCCAAAATGCATCTCGGAAAGACCAAAGTATGTTGGACCAATCTTACTCAAGTTTGGCAACAATGCCAAAACTATATGTATAGGATGTGTCCTTAATTTTATAAAATGCCAAAATTTGACGATGATGCCAAAGCTCCTTTGACATTCTGTACTTAGAAAGCAGCATGACTGCTACAAACCAAATTGCCACAATATCTAACAGATGTCCCCCCTCCCGTCCATGGAACATCTATGGCACATGCACAATTACATTTAGGTCATAGAATAAGCTCCAAATGTTGATTATATAAAATAGGATTCATACTCATTACAGCTAGCATATTATTCTATGGCACATCCTTCCCAACAGATTCAAATTACAATATTCACCATTCTAAAACAGAACCAGAGCTCATAGCTGTTAAAGCATGCACATGTAAAAAAACTAAAATGGTTAAAAACATGTTCTCAGGTTGACAAGACAAGTACTAGACGGTGGAAACTGCCGAATATGGTGGTTAAAAAGAAGAACTACCATATCAGTAAAGCTGCAGATAAAGCTTCTACACATGATAGCTGACATGGTCGACCATAATTTACTGGGTTTGCAGCCACTAGCCACGGCACTGCAATTCCATGACACTCATCAAATTCATAAAACAGGACAGCTGAAAACAATGGAACACCAATAAAATATGAAGCATTTTCATTTAGTTTAATGTATGAAGGCCACTAAAGTAAATAGTAAAAATTTGCACTAATAAGTACAGGAAAAACCATTATTAATTCAAGGTGTCATTTAAATTTTGTCATCAAAAGTTATGCAAGTGAAAAGTAATTGATTTCATATACAAATAATACTGTAATAAGACATCAAATACATAATAAACACTTTATAAAGTAAAAGCAACTCATCCGTGTCAAAAATAATAAAAATCAAATTGCAACATAAAACATATATCTCACTTTGCTGAAAAATGCTACTACTACAAAGCTCTGATATTATCGATATCAAAACATCATCAAACACCTCATGGACTGCAATTCCACAACAGTGCAAGAACAGTGACATCAACTTGCATTTATGTCATACAACCAAGGCAATCTATTTGATTCATACAATTCAATGAAAAAAATTCAATCAAGAAAGAACTCCTGGCTTGTTGGCGTGACATGATAAGAATAGATCAATGGGGACTTCTTGGTGATGAAATCATTGACAAGGCTTTCACTATTACTCAATGAGATTTAAGGAAAGGTTTGCACCATGTTAACTGTTAAGACACAAATGTGATAAATTCAGCCCCTGAAGACATCATATAGATCTCCAACCCTTGTGGATAACAATTGCGTGTACTAGCAGTAATCTACAGGATATCAGTATATGAGGTAAAAACAAGTACTCATAGATTGTTAAGCAAGGAAAAAATGCCAAAATCTGTATGTTAGACAAGATGCAGCATGAGTCACATAGCAACCAATTGAAAAGTTTATATTCATACACAAGCGAGGAGCACCACACCGCAGCTTCACGAAGGGTACATCACTCAGGCGTGCCCATGAGCAATCCACAACAGCTAATCCTTTCCTCTTCATTAAGTCGTAATCTTCTTTTGAGACACATTGACTACCAACAGGACTGCCGACAGAGGTTAAAGCAGATAATAAGAAATATGGAAATTAAAGCAAAGCATGCAAAGGCAGAAGACAGAAGCTTGCAAAAATTGTTTGGTAAAAGTAATAGAAGAGGTTCTGGCAGCTTGCTTTCCAACATTAATCAGGTGCATTCTTAGACGCATGCACTACTCTCATGTTAGCCATGACGAAGATATTAGTACAGAAGAACAACAGGTTCTCTAGCAGTCAGCCCCATAAAAATTATGAGGTTTTCTACAAGCTCAACTCCTTACTGATCATGCATTTTCACCACAAAATAAAGCCAAACAGATGCCCCTACCATCAACAACATATGTTCTTTGGCTCAAATATGTCCATGAGAAGCTGATAAGGATCAGTCAATAACCTAGCAGGGGATCATGGACAACAGCATACATTGATGAGAACCATGTAAAAGATGAGTATCAATCCAGTAGAAAGAAAAGAATATGTGCTCTCATCCATTATATACCAGATCGCCAAGTTGGTCATGGTGTATAGAGAAGATATAGACCTCCAAATTGCACACTATTAGGTGATATTGTTTGAGGTGATGAGATACACCATAAACTTAGTAAAAGCAAATTTGAAAAGTTGTTGTAAGTACCTTAAAACAATGCCCCCAAAACCACTATTCACACGCAAGTCCTGCATGAAATCATTCAAACTCCAGATTAGTGAAAAGTGAAGACGTCCTTGTAGTCAAACATGAATGAATTAATTAATTGATCTTACTTAGTAATTGTTACTATTCTCTAAATTGATCATCAGCAAATCATTGAGATTACTTATTAGCGCCAGCCATGCCACTAGATTCTAAAATGAACAAATAGCCAGACCACAGTTTGAGAATATTTGAACCAATTTCCAAGTCCCCAAAAGTGAAAGTTGAAATTTCATTTTCCTAAAGCATCAGTTAACAGTAACTTATAAGGGCAGCAACTTTCTGGATCAGCTATAAGAAGGCTGATGCCTTAGCTAAACAGTAATATTAATCTCTGGACCAAGAATCAGTTTGTTTCCGCTATTCTATGTTGATTTTCCTTTTTTCACTTCCTAAAAGCCCTCAGCAATTTTCTAGGAAATGTCCTCTTCTTCCTTTTTGTAGAGCAAGTTTGCAAATCTTATTGCTCAAAATAGATTTTATAAAAATGCCATCAAACACCCATTGGCCGACTAATTGATCACCCAATTTCACACTAATAATCTCTTAACTTATCCCACTCTTGCTTACTCCGACGTTAGTTATGATACAACTTTATCTCGAATCCAACACTGTGACAAATTTCTTATGCAAAACAACTACAAAACCATTCTTGCATGACAATGTCTACAGAGGGAAAATCACGTTTTACATGAAATAAATAAGACAAACCCAAACATGCATAACCAAATTAAATTTGAAGGGAATTATTTATAGCAGATACTTTCTTTCAACATCCCGAATCTCGCAAGTTTACGCCCAGTGCACCTTTTTGCATCACACTGTCCAAAATCCTGAGTCAACAACATTAAATCAGTTACAGTAATTGATACAAACAACCATTAAAAAGGAGAAGAAAACTAAAGGAAAGGAAAAGCCAACACCATCAATTTATCCATGATAATAAGAAAAACCCTAGACTGGTTAAAAATTAAAACTGATACTCATCAAGACAATAACTAGACATTGCTTAGCAATTAGCATTTTGATTGCCACCAATTCCAGCAGCAGAGTCAGAGTCGCATCAGAAGCATATGATATGCAACATGATAAAAGTATAGGACATGCATGAATTTAGAATAATTTTTAAATCATTTACCCACTATAAACCACTTTTTAAGGGGACAAAAGTCATCCAGCATTTGATTAATAAGAAATTTCCTAGCACAAATTCTAACAACACCTAAATATTTCAATAACAGCTGCTTTGGTGTAATATTAAAGTAAAGCATACAAATGTGCCTTCTAGATGTGAGACAAAAAAAAAAAGAGCAAAAACAAACATATTAAGAAAAAAGGAAGTAGGTAGTAGAAGAAAACTACATACCCACATGGCAAGTTGAATTTTAGGAACATTTGGGTCCTCTTCAGGAGCTGCAATCAAAACGAAAAAGAAAAAAGAATTACCACTGCGGCAAAATACCAAACACCTATATACCCAAACGGAAATTGAAGGAAGAAACAAAAGTACAGAACTAATTAAAATGTGGTTACAGAATTAGTACGCTGATCAGGTGGGAGAGAATCATCTTCCCTGGAATATTACAGCAAAATTAAAAAAAAAAAAAGAGTGAGTGAGAGAGAGAGAGAGACTTAGTAGTAGGGATTTGAAAGTTGAAATGGTTTAAACGTGAAACGGAAAATTAAGGGAGTCTTAAAAAATTACATTTGGAATTGATGGGTTCGGCTTGACTGACCCCGATGAGAGTGATGCGTTTTAAACCGCCGGGGCTTGTTGTGACCCATTTTTTGTATGTATTTCAGCACTGGATCGATTGAATATAGGCCAGAAAGCTTAACGATTGTCCCGCGCTTTGAGATTTTTGGCTCGGTTTGGCGGGTCGGTTGAAGGCGGCCGCTTTGTAGTTCTCTAGGTTGATGCCGGCAAAGAAAAAAAAAAAAGAAAAGGAGCAAATAATTAGAAATCGAAAGAATGCGATTTGAAAAAAAAAAAAAAAGGTAGATCTTTAAAATATAATTTGCACAACTTTTTAAATTAATTTTCATTTTTTTAGTTTTTGGATTACTATCCAAACGTTTTTGTGTATATTATAATAAAAAGTTCCTAAAATTAATTGAAAAATTAAAAAAATGTAAAAATAGTTTTTATCTTCTATTTTACCATTTAACTTCACAACTTTTATTTTTTTTTGACCAAAAGTATAATTTTAACTCATGAATTAAGATAAATTTATAAATCATTCTTATAAAAATTCTCGCTTTTCATTTGATTTTCATCACACTTATAAGTTCTAATTTTGTTCTTATTTTATATTATATCATATTGTGAGTTTTGTTTAATTTTATGTTAAATTTCGAGATTAATGTTAAATTTGTCATTATATTATAGGCTAACATTTAATTTTGTCATTTGACACTTTCAATTTTATTACTTGTGGATATAAAATAATAGAATCGATCAAACTTTACCACCTGCCATTAATCAAGTATTTTGTGAAATATTTTAATTTTGTTATTTTTCATTCAAAAATTAATAAAAACAAAATTCAATAAAAGTGATAAACAAATTTCACCTTTACCATAGATAGTTATTTGATGGTGCAAAAATGGTCTCATTAAGAAAGTAATTTATTGTATCATCCAACAATTTGAATTACTTATATCATTTTTTAAAAGGTTTTGATTAGTAAGAGAGGGAAAATAAAATGCAATGTCACTAGTGAAAAGATTAAATTGTAACTAAATAAATAAAATATTATTATAAATTTTCATTAAGGACAAATTGTAAAACTAAAAAAAAATTATTTTTTTGAAAGTTGTATTTTGTTGATTATTTCCTTATATATTAAATTCTTTTAATGTTATATTAAGTAAATTTTAATGCTATTATTATTATCCTCCTTAGTTATCCAAAGAATAATATTTATTTAATTTTTAGAATAAATTTCTAATTTTATTGAATAAATTTATTTAATAAAAAAATGTCAAAATTTATTTTGAATTACATAATTTTCAGAATCTTAATTTTACATTATGGTTAAATGTAATAAATTTTACATTAATCTAATACATACTTTGCACGCGACACAAAATTTATGCATTATTACTAATGCTAATTTTCATTAATACATAATTAATTAATTTTAATTATTATTTCAACATGTAACTCTTTGTTTAGTATGTAATTATTATTTCCAAACAGATAAAAAAATGTAACTTTATGTACACTATGATTATTATTTTAAAAATAATTAAAGAATATGTGTTGCTATAAAATACTAATTATATGAAAATGATAAATAAGTTTTTTTTCTTTTTTTACATTTTTATATATTTGTTTTTTTATATTTTTCACATGCTGAACAAAATTTAAAGCTATATAAAATATTTCAGGAATTTTAACTAATAATAGATATGTTAATAAAAGTACTCAAAATATGCTACCACTTAAGACAATATTGTTAATAGAAAAAAATTTTCAATAAAAAGTTGTTTTAGACACTTAATGTTGTATTTTAGTAAGTAACAACTATTGGTCAGGGTCTTAATTAAAGGCACTGCTTAGATTAGGGTACTTTAGAAAGACTTTTTAGCAGGATTAAATTAAATTATTTCAAAGATAAAATTGACACTTGAGATTTAAGAAAACCGCAATGACAAAATTTTATAAATCCGGGTACTTAATTGCATTAATATAATTTTGTTATTTTTTCATTTGAGGGATTATATTTAAGTTTTGAAAAATTAAAATGTGGGTTAAAAATCAATATTTGAATTAAATTCAATGTTATAAACTATGCATATTTTTCATTTTTTAAAAAATTTCAGGAAGATAATTTGACATGTAAAATGAGCAGTATATTAGCAACTATTTAATGAAAACCATAGAACATCTTATTATTCACAACATGCATACATATTTGGGTAAAATACTCTAATATTTAATTTTTGATCATAATTTTACAGGAATTCATTAATTTTCAAAATAAATAATTCACAAACAAATTATAAATATCATTAATAAAAAATATAAAAATAAAATATCTTTTTTTATTAATTTAAAAATTATTATTATATATATTTTTAAAAACAATTTGAGAGTATGATTACTACTTCCAACTCCCTTCATTTTTTTAAAAAAATTAATAAAAAGTAAAATTATCATTTTAATATTATCATATTATCAAATTAATAAAAACATCAATAATTGACTAATAACTAAACTTATATATTTAATAAAAGATTTTTTTTTAAATGGAATATACATTTCAAAAACTAATAAAGTTGTCTAAAATTTCGATTAAAATTAAAAGGGATGAGTATTTTACCCTACATGTTTTTGTTTTTTTTCTTTTTCTTATTCTTCATCCTT
>NW_018397255.1:4926483-4951307 GCF_002168275.2 Theobroma umbraticum | reverse complement strand
GGGTAATGGAGAAAAAAAATAAACAAGAGCATCATAGGCAAACTAATAACCATCATCACGCCTCAAATCCAAAATATATATACATAATATTTATTTTCCCTACACTTGAATTGGTTCATACTTCAAAAGGAGGAAGTAATTGCTTACCATTAGTTCAATAAAAATATATCACAAAATTAAATAAAAAGGAAACAAATACTTAAATGACCAAAGCAATATTCAATTATTTATTTAAGAGTGGATGCAGTAAATTTTATTCCTTTTTTTATTGCAAAATTAAAAGATAAAAATAAAATAAAGGATGAAGTTGAGCTGAAAATAGAAATATTTTTTTTCTGTTTTACGGAAAAATAAAAAAGAGAAAAGAGAGTAATGTGGGGGTAAATTTCTCAATGGTTCCACGCTGTCAGTGGCACGACACTACACAATTTCAACTCCCAAGTTCCAAGTCCCCCGCCACACCCCCCCCCAACGGCGATTCGCATTGGGCAGCCGTCTCGCCTCCCGGAAAGCGATCGTGATTCGTCGCTCCACCGAAACGCCCCGAAAAGTTCTTCACCGGAAAACAGTTTGTTTCAATGCAACGGTCCAAACCCTGAAGCAACGCCTCCTTTAAAACCCCACTTCCCTCCCAGCCATTTTCTCAAACGCCTTCACCGCAATTTAAATTCAAAATCCTATTAAGAAAAATAAAAAACCGGCAGCATGCTGCGAAGGTCGATTTTGCAATTATCACATCGCCGGGGGTCTCCTCGGAGAACTCCAAGGCAGATTGTTTCTCAGGTACATTTAACTGTTGTAAGTTTCAGTATTCAATTTCGAGTTCGGGGTACTATGCTTTATAACTCTTCTGTTTATAATGCATGGCGAAAATGTAGCGCTCGTCACCGTTTGTTTATTCGGGAAAGGAATTTTCGACCTCTCCTGGAAAAAATGCAATTCCGAAACCTGGTCCACCTGAATCGAACAGGGGCTTTCAAAAGTTGTCCTTGGAAGTGCTATCATGGTGGTGCTGTCTTGGTTGCATACCGAGCGGGGTACTTAGATCAATATCTTGGTGAAAACGCCAAGGTTCCTATTGATTCGAAGAAAATTGGTTTTGATGAGAAGGATATCCAAGTTGTTTCTATGGACTTGCCCGAGCAAAAGGTTCCAACTCATATCGATCTTCCTCCTCAGTCTGAAACTACTAGTGAAACCCAAGGAGAAATCCAATTTAATGTGGAAGATAAATTGAATGAGACACATGGAGAAAACACGAAACCTGTCCCGGAAAAGGAATTACCAGAATATTCTCCGAGCAGCTTTCCATCTGCTGATCACAGTGCGGATGCTGCTGTATCATCTGAAGGGAATCTTAAAAAGGTTGAGTCTGAAACTACAACGATACCAAACAAGGAAATTCAAGATACTCCAGTAGATAACCAATCTAGTGCATCCCACGGGGAGACAAAAACTGTCCCAACTCCTGCTACTGCAGACAGACAGCAGGTACATTTTTTCCCTGCGCCCTATATTTATGCTGATGGTGATCTCTTGGGCTTATAGATGTTATGAAATTTGAAGAATACTCGAGCATCCATGCCGGATTCTATCTTTTTGCTAATTGATATGCAAGACATTACTATTCTGTTGAAGGTGGATCAGATGCACTTAAAAATGAACTAAACATAATGGATTACCTTGTTATTGTTAGTACAGTATTTCTAACTGATTCCCACGTCTCTGCAACCCAAATTATGACAATGACACGCCTTAGCCCATTGTCGCTTGTTTGCACAACAAAAACCATTGGAACGTCATGTCTGTGTTTATGCACATTCATATTTTCTTTCTATATGATTTACCTGAACCTCGGAATCTAGCAGTCTTTCTTAATAGAATGAATGGATGCATAAAGAAATGTTTCAGAACGTTATGGGTAGGGTACCGCTTTGTATGGGGTTTAAAAGAAACTGGTTTCTCTGTTGTAACTTGCTAGATATTGATGCTCCTTGTGTGTTTATGCATTTATAAATGAAGAATGTCATGCCCCTTGTGTATTTATGCGTTTATAAATGAAGAATGTCAAATGAGGTGGTAACAATACTACCAGCCTGTTCTCTATCCTTGCTATGCATTCCTAAAAATCAATGCTTACTACCTAGCTTTATCAAGTTATAATTATACTGCACAGGCTCAATATGGCCCACTTATGATATTTGTCTCTTGCAGGATGAACTGAGTAAAGGAGTTGAATTGCCTAGTTTAGCCCCTGAAGAAAGTCAAATAAAAACTGTGCCATCTTTGCATCCTACTACAGCAGACATAGCAGAGGTATCCTTTGTTCCTCTCATTGGTTTTTCTTCTTAACACCCTTCATTTAAGTTGTTTCTGATTTGTAACCTCTTGAAATGGCTATACGAACCATTCTTATTCTGTAAAGGTGGGTCAATGAAACTTATTGAAACTCTACTTGTCTCCATGATTGTTCACGTTGTCTTTGTTTGAATTTTTTTTTAATTTTGGTATCTGCCTTGTGGTTGTAAAAAGAACAAGAAGTGTGATTGTGAGGCTTGCTCCATTCTATGTGTGAATGTATAAGCTAATGATTTAGAGGTTGTCCACTGTATGTGTAAATACATAGCTAATGCTTGAAGATGACAAAGACCCACTGCATTTCCTTGTTTATTTTCTAGGCAAGGATTTATAGGGAGGTTTGATCCCCCAAGAAACTGGCTAGCGGTCGCAACATCTGAAGGATTAAAGCTTCTTTTATGTCTTTGTTTTTATAATTGGGAAGACTGTGAATTGAGGTGGCTAAAGCGCAACTGAGAGCATGTTCTTTGTGTTTGTATGTATGCATGTATGTATCTATTTATTTCTATATCTCTATATATATAGTGAAAAATACTTTCTTCCTTATTTTTATCAGACTTGATACAGAATCACATCCGGTGTTCCTTTGTTGCAGGATAAACCAAGTAAAGATATTGAAGCTCCAAGTTCTCTTCTTGATGCATATCATCTTAGGGAAAAGGCAGATGAGAGCTACTTAACTTCTCTAAACAGAAAATATGAGCAACTTTCTAAAGAAACAGAGGTTATATACCTCTCATATTTTTTGGTTAATACATATGATAAAGGAGAGTGTCAACTAACACTAGATTTCATTTTTTTTACACATTAGGCTTTTGGTACAGCAATTGAGGAACTGAATGAGGGATATTTATCCAAGGATGGAAAATTAATTTTTGATTTCCTACAAGCCATTCATGCTGCTGAAAAGCGGCAAGCTGAGCTGGATGCACATGCTTTTGCTGAAGAAAAACGAGCGTTGAAGGTCAGAAGTTTGAACTATGGGTTCTAGTAAAAATATCTGGATTCTTAATTCTGCTACATCATTTTGGTCATGCCATACTGTTTGCTGATGCTTTTTTTTCTCTTCTTTTTTTTTTCTCTCTTAGGAGAAATATGAAAAGGAGTTAAGGGATTTAAGAGCCAGGGAGCTAATGCGTACAGAAGAGGCAGCAATATTGGATAAGGTTATAGTTGTTTTCATATTTTAATTCATTTTATTATGTTATATTTCTCATGATTGATCACCAAGCTTTTTGTTATTGCTTCTCAGTTCTATACTTATGGGGTAAATTTAGTTTTTTACTCACATGCCATTGACTGATTCTTTCATGCCTCACTTCCTATTTACCCTTGCTCTGGCTTTGCAAATTAATCACTTAGGTCATAGCTCATTTTAGATTCTTGTTTTATGATGTCTTTCAAAAACAATTTTTTTGCACCACTAATGCTTGGTCTAGTTCTTCATTGGTGATGGTGCCTTTCTTTCTCCTTTTATTGTTGCTATGTAAAGACTAAAAACTGAAAGGTAAGATCTTCCCTGGATTCCTCACCACAGTAATATCTTTCTTCATGTCTTTTATGAAAGAAGAAAAATGTAGTTTTTTTTCCCATTTCAATCTCTCTTTTTTTTTTGGTGGTTTCTGTGTTCTGATTTTTCTCTTTTTTATTTGTAACGCTTTAATACAATTGAATTTTTCTTTCTTTCTTTCTTTTTGAACTATATCCTTTTTTGTGTCATTAAGTGAATTATTGTCTTTTACTGAACTCCTCCAGAAGAGGTATTTTGTCCTACTGTCTACTTTATAAGTTGACAAACATTTGATAATTTGGTTCCTAACCCATATGTCATTCTCTTTAATTTGCCACATAGTCGTCACAGCCGTCATGGCTCTGTGCTGCTGTTCATGCTTAGATCTATGGTGAATTCACTTGGTCTTTTTATCAGTAGAATCTTTACACCAGGACTAAATAGGAGGCAGAATGGGTGGGTTGGTGCTCTGTGTCTAACACAAACAATTAATATGTGGTTTAGAAATTTGATTAAAAGTTGAGGTGCTATAGTGCTTGATCACCAAACACGATATGGAAATGCAGATGCTAGGTGGTGATTGGTAGGTGAAGCTCTAGCATTTCACCAACTTAAAGAAAATATTTATCCCACATGCTAGAGTTCATCCAATTTTTATAGTATTTTGTAGATTTGTATTTTTCCTGTTTTAAGTGCTCTGTACTATGAAAAGGTGAGGGAAGTGTTCTTTATATCAGTTTGGAATAACATTGATTTGTTTGTAAGGCATAAGGAAAACCAAAAACTATGAATTAAACTGGGACAATTGATCCCATTAATTTCTATAAATTTTATGCTAGTCAATGAAATTCCATCAATATTTTTATAATCAATTTAAGCTATTTTTTTAAGTATTATGTATTGTGGATTTTGAGCTTGGAAATTTACAGTTTAGTTAGAGTTGGAATATACTCACAATCATATATGCCCTTCAAAGGGCAATAGAATCAAGTTAAAAGAAAGAGAAAAATGACTATTCTATTTTGCTGATTCAAGCTGCTGAGAATTTGACTTTACCACTTTCAGGAATTAAAGAGAGAAAGAACAAAAGCAGCAGCTGCTATAAAGTCGCTTCAAGAAAAAATGGAAGAGAAACTTAAGATGGAAATTGAAGAAAAGGTACATAGTTTTATGCTAACAAAGAATTCTTTACCATAATTCCATAACTCATGAACTCAAGTTGTTAGTTCTTGCTTATTTCAGGAAAGAGAAGCTGAAATGAAGTTGCAAAAAGCTCAGGAGTTAGGAAAAGCAGAACTGGCTGCAGCAATTGCAAGTGAGAAAGCAGCACAGATTGAAAAAATGGCAGAAGCAAATCTTCACGTAAGCTATCTCTTGGTGGAAACTTTTGGATATGAAACCTCACAAAAAATAACTTCGCTAATTTTTAGGATGAAAAAGTGGACTAAAAAAGAAAATGCTTTTCATGGCATATTTGATGGATGTTTGATAAGAGGTGGAACAGGAAAAGTTAAAAGTTATGCTGAAAGAGTTTTCTCTTTTGATAGGTTGCAATGTAAAACCCCTTGGCTCTTACTTTGGGGCATATATCATGCAGGAAAAAGTGACAATCCAAATGTCATACATCAATGCTTTTAGCTTCCATTTTAATGTTGTATCAGGTTTCATACTTTGTTTCTAATGGAAAATTAAAGATTTTTCCATTTAAAATTTTCTGAATTTGATTGTTTCCTGGAATGTGTTGATTGATAATCTAAACAGAATTTCCAACATCACAGAAACCAAAATAGAGTTCAACTAGTACGTTTTCTGGGAAAAAAATGAAAGCTAGAATAGTTTCTGATAAAGGACCAAACCAAGCATCAGCATAGAAATTATTGGAGGATGAGTGAGTATGACCTTAGTTAAGAGAGTCTAGTAAATAGGAAACTACTTATAGTTGATCAGTTACAAGCATTAATCATAAATGTATTTCTGGAAGTAGTTATTGTTTGTTAGTTGTTCAGATGAATCTGATGTTGAGCAATATATATTTGTTATGCTTTGTATATGCTTGGGTAATTATTTTCATAATCAATAAGTATTGCATATTTTTAGCCCTTCAGCACACCTGAATTTTTTTTTTTTGTAGATAAACGCCTTATGTATGGCTTTTTATGCACGGTCTGAAGAGGCACGTAAGAGTCATTCTGTTCAAAAGCTTGCTTTGGTAACTTTTTCTCCTTATTTTATTGTTCTCAGTCTCATGTTATTTTTACTTTTAGTTTGAATCCGACTTATGTTATTTAGTGAATTTAGTGATTGATGGTCTTGGTAATAATTCTTCTCAACTTGTACATTATTGTGCCATAATTTGATTGTTCTTGGGTCCTGCAGGGAGCACTTGCACTAGAAGATGCACTTTCTAAAGGACTACCAATCCAGAAAGAAATAGATGCTCTGCGCACCTACCTTGAAGGCATTGAGAAGGATTCAGTATTAGATTTGGTCCTTTCATCTCTTCCAGAAGAAACTCGGTACCATGGAACAGACACTCTACTAGAGCTGAATCAAAAGGCAAGTTGTTTCGTACTTTTAGAGATATATGCTATTGAATTCTGAGTCCTTTTCAATGATAACATCTATCCTAATAAAATCTTTTGGTTAAATTATTGATTGTTTGTGCTTTGCAGAATCCTATGCCAAAATTGTATGCTTTACTTTGACATGGTATTTTTCATAAAATGGAAGTTTGGAATTTTAAGTGCTTTTATAGAGGCAGGCTAAAAGTATATAAAATCTTGGTTTTTTTCTATAATTAAAAGCTGTGAGGATGGATACGCCTGGCACCATTTGCATGCATCCTTTTTAGCTGTTGATAAATTTGTGCACTCTTTTCTTCCTTCAGTGGCAGCATCCACAGGCCTCTATCCATGCAGAAAACAAGTACTGCTTTTATGATTTTTTTTTTGGGTAAAATACCCTTACTCTCTTAAGTTTTGATCAAAATTATATAAAAGTCCATTGGTTTTCGAAATGGACACTCCGCCCCAAGGGTGCAAACACCGTTAACAAAAATTGTGAAAAAACTAAAATGCCCTTTCTTTCTTTAATAATTTTAAAATTATTATTATATTAAAAAAAAAAAGAAGGGAGCACCGATTGGCTCTCCCCAGCTCCCCAAGAAAGGGGAGCACCGACGAGGAGGGGAGCACCAGATTTAGTGCTCACTTGGGAGCCCCGATTGGGCTCCCCGAGTGAGTTTCGGTGCTTCCCAGATGGGGAACCCCTTTTTTTTAATTAATTAAAAATAATAAAATTATATAATAATTATTATAAAAATTAATCAAGGGTAAAATTATCTTTTTACTTTTGCCACATTAACAAGTTGACGGAAATACTAATGGTTGACTAACGGCTGGATCTACGTGTCCAATGGAAAATATTTTTTGAGGCGGAGTGTCCATTTCGAAAATTAATGAATTTTCGTGTAATTTCGATTAAAATTTAGGAGAGTAAGGGTATGTTACCTCTTTTTTTCATTGTCTTTAACTTGAAAAATTATATCCAAACGTTGGAGTTACATTAATATTTTCTTGCTATGCTAAATGAATTGAGCTAAAGATGCTCTTTGGCACCCTTTTGTGTCCGCATCTATCTCTCACCTTCCTCGTTATTTTAACCAAATATTGCTTCCTGTTTAATTAGGATTGGCTTTGTAGTCATGTTGCATTGAGAAATAAAGAATATGTAGGTTTGTTGGCAATCAAATTTCCCAAGGTCTGATTTTTTTAGTCCAAAATTTCTTCAATCTTCGGTGAGCACTCAAGCTCTAAGATTTTCTTCTAGATGGTCAAGGAGGGGGACTTCTAGTTGAACCTGCTCATTGGGAATATATACACTGTAACAGCAATAAGAATTTCTTGTTTTCTTCATCTGGGAGTCTTGGTGCTGAGATGGGAAGGTGGTGGGAACTGATTTAAGTATCAGCCGGATAAAAAAATTAAACCAAAAATAGAGGAGAGGACAATAGATGAAATCATGCAAGTAATTTACGTTTACCATTTTTATGCATGCTTAATGTCTGAGTTCAGACTTAGTCTGTATCCTAAATGCTATTCCTATAATACGGGGATGAGTCAGCCTATAAGCATACCATATTTGTTTAAAAGCAAACTAGAAGGAGGCTTTCTTCTTGTTTCAGAGTTAATGGTCCATTTGTATTGGGAACCTTCTCAACCTGATACAGAATGGAACTTAAAGATTTTATGATGGCTAGAGAATTGAGACTAATCTTGGAAAGCTAGAGGACTATATAGAGATAGGATTGGTTTGAACCAATCGGTCGGACATGATGAGGACAAGCTTGTCAAGAAATGCTTTTGCATTTTTTCTTCTTTTTCATAGTTGGTCTAATTATGTACAGGAAAAGGAAGTATTAGTCTTCATTATGTACTACATGACCAACAGCCTGGTATAAATTGTCTCAGCTGTAGCAAAAATGGTGTTTATTTCTTCTTTAAATAAATGCCTTAGTGAGCTGAAATTAGAACATCAGGCGTCTAAGTGGAATCAGCAAATCAGTGTTCTGGCAGAAATTCCCATGTTATCTTGTCACTGGCACCTTAGCTATAGCATGGAGACTGGGAGAAAGTGTGAGCTTTCTTTTAAGCAGTTTTTATGAGTCTAGTTTGAAGATTTACGGGATTACTGCAAGAGTTGCTAAAATTTGGTAATAGATATGATAGTGTTTCAAGTTTTTTCAGCCTCACCTATGTTGTTGTTTGTAAGCTGTGATGCTTGATAGTTCCATTGAATCATTAGCAATTCACTAATCTAACAGATAATGAGTCATAACATTGAAAGAAATTTTCTTAGATTACTGTTTGACATATGTTCTTTGTGCAGTTTAATGCCTTGAAAGGGACCCTAAGGCACTTCAGCCTAATTCCACCTGGAGGTGGTGGCATCTTGACGCATTCTTTAGCACATATTGCAACCTGGTTAAAGGTATAAAAAATGGCATTTACCTTCTACATAAAGAATTGATCCGGGTTGCTCAAATAATCTGACGCTTGCCTTTGACTATCATATAGGTGAAAGAAGTTGACCATTCTGGTGAAGGGATTGAGTCTGTAATCAGTACAGTTGATGATTACCTGGCCGAAGGGAAGCTTGCTGAAGCAGCAGCCGCCCTTGAGCAAGGTGTCAAAGGTAGCCAAGCCGAGGAGATAGTTGGTGATTGGGTGGAAAGGGTGAGGAATAGAGCCATCACAGAGCAAGCTTTAACTGTACTTCAATCATATGCTACCTGCGTCAGTCTTACCTAATCTCGGGTCCTGAATTTTTGGCTCCAACAATGCCTTGGGTATGGAACTTACAGACCTCATTGAATTAGTGGTTAAGCTAAAGGCTTTTTCTTACTTTCCTAGCCAATATACACAGTAAGCTGAATGGTCTTCTTGCTTTTGGGCAACCTATATAACAGAAGGGTCTGCTTCCTCTATATTGTGTAAGATTGTTCATGATCCTCCAAATAAAAATTTTGTTTTTCTTCACTGAAAAGGTCCATATTTCTTTCTGTTCAAAAATACTGTTAATAGGCCTTCATGTTGGAATAAACTTAAGATTATTGCAAACACCAGTGTTTAACATAGAGCGATCTCTTCGGAAGTTTGTATGGATGATGTTGTCATGTTGATGTATCATTGTCTTCAACGTATTGTTCTCAACTTCTTGCAGTTTTCAATATTCAGAGTTACTTGTTGCCAGTTGAATTGGCATAGATAATATTCATCTTAATCTTATAACAGCCTAAAACGGATTCAGAATATTGCATTGCTGTGATGAGAATGGTCATTGCAACCACCCCGCAAGGGGAATTTTCAGTTTTCTTTACGTACAAGATATTTACCTATCAACTAATTCGGATTTTATTTATTAAATCGGCCCCAAAAAAAATGGTTATTAACTTACTGAATTGATTATTAGTTTCAATGTTTGTGCTCATTGTGTATTATGATCCAGATACCCTGTGGGTGTTGGTTGTTGAGCTCTGATTATCAATGTTGTGTTAGTCAAAAATGACGAGGAAAAGCTAATAGAGAAGAGGCAAAAAAAAAAGGAATTTAATATTTTATACACTGACCGAAGAATTTAGTTAATAAAAATATAATTATTAAATATACTGACAAGGTAAAGCCAGCAGATGTCCTTTTATCCTTCCTCTGAAATTTAAATTCGAAGAAAATAGTTAAACAATACACATGCTGCATTGTTATTTAATTGGGAGTGAATTATTCTCTTTCAATGTGGTTCCAGATTCCAAAACGTGGGGTGCTTTTTTTTTCTGTTTTAATATTATTATTCATTTTAATATTATTTATTTATTTCCTTAAAGTTTTCAGCACTGCCATAAATTAGAGAAATTGATTGTCTAAGTAGCTAGACAGCATGAGGGCCCTAATGCATCAACGATTTTCAGAAAGGAAGAAAATTGCAGTTGAAGAAACAAAGGCCCTGGTGAAGTCCTAACTAACCTGAAATTTGGGAAAAAACAACTGATATGGAAAATGATGGGATTACAGTCTTCATTAAATTTCATTGTTTTGGGGTTGTATGAGTTTCGAGTCTCAATCATGAGCGGTAGGAAATCGACTTCCACGAAAATATTAAACAACATTAGGCTTAAAATATTAATATATAATTAAGGGGCCCCAAATGAGGCTACAACTCAACCGATTTCAGCTATGATTTTCATATTCCCACAAGTAAACTATTTTAATGGCTGTTATAAAGTCCCAATCATTCTTTCAGGACCCCCCATCAGATCTACACAATAATAATAATAATTATGAAAAGGAAGAAGAGTCTGATTTTGGCTTTACAATTAAGCTTGCAACAGGGACTGATTTGCGACTGGTGAGGTCCTGTCTCTGTGTTCTGGCTTAGGGAATAACCCTTTTCTGAATGAGTTGTGAGCCGCTTCTTTTTTAATCTTTGCTTTTACTCAGTGTCCTTTCTTCGCCTGCCCCGAGATTACTGTCTATGGTAAACTATATATTAGTATAAGAGCATAATTACGAATACAATTTCACCTTAATTTCTTCATGCATTCAAGTCGTCGTATAAGTCCTCTTAACGGTGCAGTTCATGTGGACCACTTGCCAATGTGTTGCATACCCCAATCTATTCAGCCCCGCAGAATCCATATGCTTAACTTAGACTATTAATTGGGAAAATAAATATTTTTATTCATTATATTTATAAATTGTAATTTGTTATTTTAAATCACTTTTAATTTATAATTGTTGTACAATTGCATGTAATTGTACCACGCAAGAATTGAAATTCAATTTTTTTATTATAGATATTAATAAAATTTATTCAATTTGTAAATAAGAAATGTAATTGCATTGAATGATTTTTATTGAGAAAATAGTTTTCTTAAGTTTACTAATAATTGAATAAATTATAGATTCATTATTTATATGTTAAACAGTATTCTATAAAAACATTTGTTTTTAAAATTTAATTTTTTTATTTATAAATATTAATAAAATTTATCAAATTTATAAATAAAAATTTTAACTTGTATTGAGTATATGTCATTAATTTTTTTAATTCTGATAATATCGAATAAATTTATAAATTATTATTACAAAGTTTTAGTTGTTTAATATTTACATTTATATATAATTATTTTATAAAAATAATAAAAAATAAATATTTACTTGTGACAATAAATAAAAATAAAAAGAAGTTTATGTCTTATTCAGATTGGTAAGATCATTACAGTTTTAACTTTTTTTATCATCTTCCTTGTTTAATACCAGGCAAAAAAATGTAAAACAAAAACCCTAAATTACAGGAGTTAACTAGGTAGTTAAAATTGTTAAGGACCGGCTTGGATGTTGATTAGGTAAGGCCTTGAGGGCATGTTGGTCAGTGAAGTCAGAATTATGCTGTGGTATTAGAACAACATGGATTTATTAGTAATTAATTAATTAATTAATTCGTGGAAGAATCCTTATTAGGTGTGTCTTACTGTCCACAGTTCCAATTGCCCTCTACCAATACGACAATAAACAGCCATTTCCAGCCAACTAAGAGAGAGAAAGAGAGCCACACTCAGAAACAGCTTTCCCGCTTGGCTTTGGCTAATTTGAAGCTGTTTTCATTTCTTTTTTTTTTAATCTCAATTTTTGTAATTTATTATTTTCTAACTTCCAAAAAATTTGTAAATTTACAAATTAATTATGAATTTTGTAAATTTCAACTCTTTTACCTTAGCGGTACTTTCTTCATTGAAAATTAAATATAAAAAATATTTAAAAAAATAAAATTTTGATATATTATTTTTTATATTATATTTTATTTATATCATATTTCGTTACATCACGATCGTATTTTATTATGTCATCTTTAATATTATATTTTGTATCGATATCATCGTCATGTCATTCAAAACTAAATTTATTTTAATTTTTAAATTCAAGTTATATTTACCATATCATCTTAAAAAAGAATAAATAAATGAAATAATTAATTATTCAAAAATACAATCTTATGTTTTTTCTAGTATTCAAGGATTTAAAAAATTTGTAATGAATTACAAAAGAGAATTAAAAATATTTTCGCTTTAAAATTTTATCTCTTACAAAATCAAATATATTTGTTTAATGGTGATCCCGTAAATATTAAACTATAAAATAAAGCATATATTAATTAACTTATATGATGATGCTCGTGATCAATTCGGTTTTTTTTTTTGGAATTTTAGAAAAGCCGAGCCTCAATCGGTAAAAGCCAAGCCGAGCTGAGAGAAGTAGGAGCTTTCAAATTGTCGGTGGTCCAGTGAGTGCGTCGGCTGTGAACTGAGAACAAAGCCCCTACCTTCACATCTTTCTTTTCTCTCTCAGAAAAAAAACGTAAATACAGGGAGAAAAGAAGGAAAACCCAAAAAAAAAAAAAAAAAACCTCCATTATTTGATTATTATTATTATCACATTTCCTCTCTCAAAAAAAAAAAAATCAATTTTCTTCCTTATTATCTTTCTCCTTAGTCATAGATGCACTTAAACTAAAGACCGGAGCTCTGCTTGTTCATTCCTCTTTCTCTTTCTTTAAGGTTTGCTTCTCTCTCTCTCTTTCTTTCCATCTACATTTCTTTTTTTTTTCTTCCTTTTCTTCTTTTTTAATGCTCTTCGACATTCATGATCCGCTGTCGTTTCTTCCAAATCTAAGCTCCTCGAGTTCACTTCATTCAATTCGGTAATTCACAGTTCCACTTAATTTTTTTTCTCTTTTTGTTTTCCTTCTTTAATCGGATTTCGATCTGCTGTTTACTGACTTTCATTTTGGTAAAATTCAGCTTGTTTTAGTGGAGATATTTTAATTTAGTTTCTATGTGTTTCTGTGTTCATTGTCTGTTTGTTTCCCGAGAAAACTGACAAGGAAAGTTAATGGAAAATCAGTGTATTGGAAATGTGATCTATTGCTCTACTTGTTTCTTTAGTTTTAGTTTACTAGTATTAGATGCATTGGTGCTAATTGTTCTTTTGAGATCAAATTAGTTTTGAATTATAAAGATTTTTGCTTGATCTGGATTTACGTGATACGTATGTTCTTATTTAACTTAACTTTTAACTGTTTGCAGGAGATTTTAATGTATTGAAGACGCATATTGCTGGATCTGGAGAGCGGCTAAGGTTTTTTTAGATTCAGCGAATCGTGCAGTAAAAAGCAAAGCTGGCGGCGACACTGGCTTGGAGGTTCGCTGCCAACAATGGCAGCGGCCTTGCTTCTAATGA
This sequence comes from Theobroma umbraticum, assembly GCF_002168275.2. Lineage (NCBI taxonomy): Eukaryota > Viridiplantae > Streptophyta > Magnoliopsida > Malvales > Malvaceae > Theobroma > Theobroma umbraticum. The sequence continues at coordinate 4,937,648 of NW_018397255.1, read as the reverse complement.
TATGGTATGTTACTAATTATCTACTTAGTTTTTGGATAAGTTAGCATTAAGAATATGAATTGTGGATATACTTATATGTTCCATTTATGAAGTTTAAGGTGTTTATATGCTATTGGGTGTATTTAGATCTCATTGTGCAATTGTTGGTAATTAATAAGTAAATAAATTTTATTAGTAGATAATTTTTTTATAAGCTTAGTAACCAATACTTCTGGCCCTCGATATGGAAATGCAATTCAATAATAATTAAAGATAAAAAAGATTTTAATGATGAGGTTGGAAATTTTATTGTCCATGTGTGATTGGAGGTTGTTTCTTTTCCTAATATAGAAATTTATTTAGAGCTGTTATACTGGCAAGTAAGGTGAAACGTTCCGATGTACATTCTTCAAAATCATGTATTGTTGAGGTGACAGTGTCACTAACATGCATGCGATGCTTATGAGTTAGGGCTAAGGATAAAGAAGCTAAACATATGAATAATGCTATAAGTTGGTTTCATTTCTTTAAATTTGCAATTTGCCATGGAGGTTAGTCGGGGATATATGCTAGGTGACAATTTGCGTTGCTTGTGTTAGGTAATTTTGCCGGTATTGCTATCCCCAAAACCATCATACCTTCCCCAACCCACCCTTTCCCTACCCACCCACCCCACCCCAGAAAAAGAAAACAGAGAAAATGAAAATAGTATATGTGCACTTTTCATTTTCTCTAGCCCTTGAATAATTAGCAGGGTTGGGTATATATTATGATTGACCAAAATAGCCTTGGAACTGAATTCCACAATGCCTTCCTTGTTAATGTTTTCTGTGTGCTTTTTTACATGCAGCTTCTGACAATCCCATATATCTTGTTTTTATTGTTTTCAGATGCCTACTTCATTCACCTGTGCATGAATGTCTATTAATCATCAATTGAATAATTGCCTTTATTGGCATCATTACCTCCTATGTGTCTCATGGTTGCAGGAAAAAAATGGAGATGCTAAAATTCAAGATTCGGAGCCCCCAACTCCACATTCAGTTGTAAAAATGGGTTTGAGGTAAGTTTAAGCTTTATTTTATATCTTTTGCACAGACCCGAGGCACACAATACCAGGAAGAGCTGAGAACAATGTGGATAATTAATTCTGGGCTTGGAGTTGCTTGATAAAGTTAGAACAGTCTGAAATTTGCTGTACCCCAACAGCATAATGTTTAGCTAAAACTAATATATGCTATGTTGTGATTCTAGCTTTCCCTATATACGTTTTGACTTCCCTTTGGTATTTTCGGTGCCTTTGACTTATATTGTATTGTCATAGGCCTCATTCTTTTACTAACTTTTTGGCTGATACCCTTTGCCCCTTTCGCCTATTTGCACCCAATTATATCGTATCGAGAAATCATTTTGCGTCTGCTTTGGTATCACTCTATTGATGTCATCATAATTAATACCTTCCCCCATTCTTTGGTGATTTATTGAATTTGCAAGCTATGATTATTATCTATCAGAATTCTATCTTGACTATCTTATGCCTAAATCACCTGAAGGGATCGCACAAGTAGCATGGAGGATCCAGATGGGACATTGGCAAGTGTTGCACAATGCATTGAACAGTTGCGGCAGAGTTCCTCATCTGTACAAGAGAAAGAGCATTCCTTGAGGCAATTGTTGGAACTCATTGACACACGTGAAAATGCTTTTAGCGCTGTTGGATCTCACTCTCAGGCAGTTCCAGTTCTTGTCTCTCTTCTCCGATCAGGATCACTAGGAGTGAAAATTCAGGCTGCAAGTGTCTTAGGCTCGCTCTGTAAGGAGAATGAACTAAGGGTTAAAGTCTTGCTTGGGGGTTGCATACCACCATTACTTGGTCTCCTCAAGTCCAGCTCATCAGAAGGTCAAATTGCAGCTGCTAAGACCATCTATGCTGTTTCACAAGGTGGTGCTAAGGATCATGTTGGATCAAAGATTTTTTCGACTGAGGGAGTTGTGCCAGTGCTTTGGAAGCTGCTACATAATGGGCTCAAGACAGGAGACTTGGTTGATAACTTATTGACGGGAGCATTGAAAAACCTCTCAAGCAGCACGGAGGGATTTTGGTCTGTGACAGTACAGGCTGGAGGAGTTGATATACTTGTTAAGTTGCTCACAACTGGACAGTCAAGCACTCAGGCTAACGTATGCTTTCTTCTTGCGTGTATGATGATGGAGGATGCATCTGTTTGTTCTAAGGTATTGGCTGCTGAAGCTACAAAACAATTGCTCAAACTAATAGGACCTGGTAATGAAGCCCCTGTTAGAGCTGAGGCTGCAGGTGCTCTTAAGTCTCTTTCTGCCCAGTGCAAGGAGGCTAGGCGGGAAATAGCTAATTCCAATGGTATTCCTGCTTTAATAAATGCTACAATAGCTCCTTCAAAAGAATTCATGCAAGGTGAGTATGCCCAAGCATTGCAGGAGAATGCTATGTGTGCTTTGGCAAACATTTCTGGTGGTTTGTCATATGTCATCTCAAGCCTGGGTCAGAGCCTTGAGTCATGTTCTTCACCTGCTCAGACTGCTGACACGCTAGGGGCTTTGGCTTCAGCTTTAATGATTTATGACAGCAAAGCAGAATCTACTAGAGCATCAGATCCTCTGGTTATTGAGCAGACTTTAGTTAATCAGTTCCAACCTCGGTTACCATTCCTTGTGCGAGAACGTACAATAGAAGCCCTAGCCAGTTTGTATGGGAATACCATACTCTCAATTAAACTTGCAAATTCTGATGCGAAAAGGTTGCTTGTTGGATTGATCACCATGGCAACCAATGAAGTCCAGGAAGAGCTTATAAGAACTCTCCTCACACTTTGCAACAATGAAGGAAGTCTATGGCGTGCGCTTCAAGGCCGTGAAGGTGTTCAGCTGTTGATATCACTTCTTGGTCTTTCATCAGAGCAGCAGCAAGAGTGTGCAGTTGCACTACTTTGCCTTCTCTCTAATGAAAATGATGAAAGTAAGTGGGCCATTACTGCCGCTGGTGGTATTCCTCCACTTGTTCAAATTCTGGAAACAGGTTCTGTGAAGGCCAAGGAAGATTCTGCATTGATCCTCAAGAATCTATGCAATCACAGTGAAGATATACGTGCTTGTGTTGAAAGTGCTGATGCTGTTCCTGCACTATTATGGCTGCTCAAGAATGGGAGCCCAAATGGGAAAGAAATTGCAGCAAAGGCTTTGAACCATTTAATTCATAAATCTGATACAGCTACCATCAGCCAGCTCAGTGCATTGTTAACGAGTGATCTACCTGAATCTAAAGTGTATGTTTTGGATGCTCTAAGAAGTATGCTTTCAGTGGTCCCATTCCATGATATATTGCGTGATGGTAGTGCTGCAAATGATGCCATTGAGACCATGATTAAAATATTAAGCTCAACTAAAGAAGAAACTCAGGCGAAGTCAGCATCAGCTTTAGCTGGGATTTTTGAAACCAGGAAGGACTTGCGTGAAAGTAACATCGCTGTAAAAACTCTTTGGTCAGTTATGAAGCTGCTAAATGTTGAATCTGAAAACATCTTAGCAGAGTCCTGTCACTGCCTTGCTGCAGTATTTCTTTCAATTAAGGAGAACCGGGATGTAGCTGCTGTTGCTCGAGATGTAATGTCTCCCTTAGTTGCACTTGCTGACTCTTCAGTTCTTGAAGTTGCAGAGCAGGCTGTATGTGCACTAGCAAATCTTATTTTGGATACTGAAGTTTCGGAGACAGCGATTGCTGAACAAATTATTCTGCCTTCTACAAGGGTTTTACGTGAAGGAACTGTTTCTGGGAAGACTCATGCAGCAGCAGCAATAGCACGTCTACTCCATTCAAGGCAAATTGATTATGCCATAACTGATTGTGTGAATCGTGCTGGTACAGTTCTTGCATTAGTTTCTTTTCTAGAATCTGCCAGAGGTGGATCTGTTGCCACAGCGGAAGCACTAGATGCGCTTGCTATTCTGTCAAGATCAGAAGGAGCCAGCGGTCAAATAAAACCTACATGGGCAGTTTTAGCTGAATTTCCAAAAAGCATATCTCCAATAGTTTCATCTATTGTTGATGCAACACCTTTGTTACAGGATAAAGCTATTGAGATATTGTCACGACTTTGTCATGATCAACCTGTTGTTCTAGGAGATACTGTTGCTAGTATTTCTGAATGCATACCATCAATTGCTAGAAGGGTGATCAGTTCCTCAAACTCAAAGGTCAAAATTGGGGGCACTGCACTTCTGATATGTGCAGCAAAAGTTAATCACCATAGAGTGGTGGAAGATCTTAATCAATCAAATTCTTCTACCCATCTAATCCAATCACTTGTTTCAATGCTTGGTTCTGGAGAGACTCCTTTGGCAAATCCACAAGTTGATGATCAGGATGCCATTAGCATCTGTAGGCATGCTAAAGAAGAAGCCAGGAATGGGGAATCGGATACAGGCACAGCAGTTATTTCTGGTGCTAATTTGGCTATTTGGCTACTCTCTGTCCTAGCCTGCCATGATGAAAAGAGTAAAATCACAATCATGGAGGCTGGAGCAGTTGAAGTTGTCACTGAGAGAATCTCTCAACGTTCTTCCCAATATGCTCAGGTATTCAATCCTCTTGTTAATTATTTATTTAAAACAATGTTTATACCAATAGAAGTTATGGTTCTTAGATCGATAGATAGAATTTCTCGAAGACAGCATTGAGATTATTTCCTGTTTCCCTGTCATGCAATTGTGGCTATATTCCCTCCTATTTCTGCTAAAACTGTTTCCATCCTATGTGGTAATTGGCAGATTGATTTTAAGGAAGATAACAGCATATGGATTTGTGCATTGTTGCTAGCAATTTTATTTCAAGATAGAGATATCATCCGGGCACATGCAACAATGAAATCCATACCAATACTTGCAAATTTAGCGAAGTCAGAGGTGTCAGCAAACAGATATTTTGCTGCACAAGCAATGGCCAGTCTAGTCTGTAATGGTAGCAGAGGGACTCTTCTATCTGTTGCAAATTCAGGTGCTGCTGGTGGACTTATCTCCTTACTTGGCTGTGCTGACGTTGATATAGAAGAACTTCTTGAATTGTCAGAAGAGTTTGCTTTAGTACGCTATCCAGATCAAGTTGCTCTTGAGAGGTTATTTAGAGTTGAAGACATTAGGGTTGGTGCTACTTCTCGAAAAGCAATACCTGCCCTTGTTGACCTACTTAAACCAATTCCAGACCGCCCTGGTGCACCTTATCTGGCACTTGGGCTTCTGACTCAGCTTGCAAAAGACTGTCCATCAAATAAGATTGTTATGGTAGAATCAGGGGCTTTAGAAGCACTGACTAAGTATCTTTCTCTCAGCCCTCAAGATGCAACTGAAGAAGCTGCTACTGATCTATTAGGGATCCTATTTAGCAGTTCTGAAATTCGAAGACATGAGGCTGCATTTGGTGCTGTTAGCCAACTTGTAGCAGTTTTACGGCTTGGAGGACGAGCTGCTAGGTATAGTGCTGCTAAAGCATTGGAAAGCCTATTCTCTGCTGACCATATCAGAAATGCTGAGACTGCCCGGCAAGCTGTTCAACCCTTGGTGGAGATTCTTAATACTGGAATGGAGAAAGAGCAGCATGCTGCAATAGCAGCATTGGTTAGGTTGTTGAGTGAGAACCCTTCTAGAGCCCTTGCTGTTGCAGATGTTGAAATGAATGCAGTGGATGTTCTTTGCAGAATCCTTACATCAAATTGTTCGATGGAGCTGAAGGGGGATGCTGCTGAGTTGTGTTGTGTTCTTTTTGTGAATACAAGAATCAGATCCACTATGGCTGCAGCTCGCTGTGTTGAGCCTCTAGTATCTCTCCTTGTAACTGAGTTCAGTCCTGCTCAACATTCAGTTGTCCGTGCAATAGATAAACTTGTAGATGATGAGCAACTGGCAGAACTAGTTGCCGCACATGGTGCTGTAATTCCTCTTGTTGGCCTTTTGTATGGTAATAATTACATGCTTCATGAAGCTATCTCAAGAGCTCTTGTGAAGTTAGGGAAAGATAGACCTGCTTGTAAGATGGAAATGGTGAAAGCTGGAGTAATCGAAAGCATACTTGATATCCTTCATGAAGCGCCAGATTTCCTGTGTGCTGCTTTTGCAGAATTGCTCCGAATACTGACAAACAATGCTACTATTGCTAAAGGACCTTCTGCAGCAAAAGTGGTTGAGCCCCTTTTCCAGTTGCTATCAAGACCTGAATTTGGGCCTGATGGACAGCATAGTGCATTACAGGTCCTTGTAAATATTCTGGAGCATCCACACTGTCGTGCTGATTATACGCTGACCTCTCACCAAGCTATAGAACCGCTTATCCCACTTCTTGATTCTCCAGCTCCAGCAGTTCAGCAGTTAGCAGCAGAGCTTCTATCACATCTGCTCCTGGAAGAACATCTTCAGAAGGATGCAGTGACACAGCAAGTAATTGGTCCCCTTATAAGAATTCTTGGTTCTGGCATACATATCTTGCAACAGAGAGCTGTGAAGGCTCTCGTTAGCATTGCACTAACATGGCCAAATGAAATTGCAAAAGAGGGTGGTGTCAATGAGTTGTCCAAAGTGATATTGCAAGCTGATCCTTCACTCCCACATGCTTTATGGGAATCAGCTGCTTCTGTTTTAGCTAGCATTCTGCAATTCAGTTCTGAATTTTATCTGGAAGTTCCTGTTGCTGTTTTGGTAAGGTTGCTTCGTTCTGGCTCAGAGGGCACTGTGGTTGGTGCATTGAATGCTCTCCTGGTATTAGAAAGTGATGATGGAACCAGTGCTGAAGCGATGGCTGAAAGTGGTGCTATAGAGGCTCTCTTAGAACTTCTCAGATCTCATCAATGTGAGGAAACAGCAGCAAGACTGCTGGAAGTATTACTCAATAATGTGAAGATCAGAGAAACAAAAGCTACTAAAACTGCAATCGTACCACTATCCCAGTATCTCTTGGATCCACAAACCCAAGCTCAGCAGGCAAGGCTACTGGCCACATTGGCTCTTGGTGACCTTTTCCAGAATGAGGCACTCGCTCGAAGTGCTGATGCTGTTTCAGCTTGCCGTGCTCTTGTTAATGTGCTCGAAGACCAACCCACGGAAGAAATGAAAGTGGTAGCTATATGTGCTTTGCAAAATCTTGTAATGTATAGCAGATCAAATAAGAGAGCAGTAGCTGAGGCTGGTGGTGTTCAGGTTGTATTGGATCTAATAGGTTCAAGTGATCCAGAAACATCCGTTCAGGCTGCAATGTTTGTTAAGCTTCTATTTTCTAATCATACCATTCAGGAGTATGCTTCAAGTGAAACTGTCAGAGCCATAACTGGTAAGTTCCCTATACTCTGACTTTAACTATGGCTGGCTAATGTGAGGAGAAGTTACTTAAAAGTGTGCTATATTTTATAAAAGTTATATTGCCATGCCCTGCTACTACATGGTTATGTTGCAAATCTTTTTCCTATTTAGTATTGGTTCACAAACCTTTTGGTCGTAACATTTTAAAAGAGCCTCTTTCCTAACTCTTTGCCCTTGTTAGGCTCTTAGTTCAACTTATGCTTCCAGTTTGATTGGCAATTCTGAGTGCATCATCACTTATTATGCGTCTTGCGGTTGTGAACACACTTCCTTAAAAGATTTTGGTTATCACCAAAACCTATTGCTTACGGTGAAACAGAGTTATAGACTTCAAAATGCGATTTACTGATGAAATATTTACAACTCAAAATTCTTTTTCTGTTTTCTTAGCCCATGAAAAATGAATTTGCATTCTGGTTTTGCTTTGGAGCTTTACAAAATGAATTGGATGGTAAATTGTCTGTTTTTCTGCACCCCTTTATCACCTTCCTGAGCAATTTTCACAATGCTTTTTGTGTATGTGTGTGTACACCTTAGTTTTCTTTATCGTTGGTTAAGTCTTGCGCTAGGTAGAAGTGACAAACAACACTCAGTGTTCAAGCAGGATTAGTGGGCTAGGATCATCAGTACTTTGAAATTGATTTTCATTTTAGTTTGTCAATTTGGTTTACGTTGGTATTGCTAATGCATTGTTCTTTAGATAAACATTTCCATGCAAACTGTAGCTTCTTCTGTTATGCATAACGTCTATCTATATCTTGCAGCTGCTATTGAAAAGGATTTATGGGCTACTGGAACTGTGAACGAGGAGTATCTAAAAGCTCTAAATTCTTTATTTAGCAACTTCCCCCGTTTGAGAGCCACAGAGCCTGCAACACTTAGTATTCCCCATTTGGTTTCATCCCTCAAAACAGGTTCTGAGGCAACTCAAGAAGCTGCTTTAGATGCTCTTTTCCTACTGAGGCAAGCTTGGTCAGCTTGCCCAGCTGAAGTTTCAAGAGCCCAATCAGTTGCTGCTGCAGATGCAATACCATTGCTCCAATACTTAATCCAGTCTGGACCACCTAGATTTCAGGAGAAGGCTGAATTTCTGTTGCAGTGCTTGCCTGGGACATTGGTGGTAATAATAAAGCGTGGCAATAATATGAAGCAATCAGTAGGAAACCCAAGTGTTTTTTGCAAACTTACGCTTGGCAACAATCCACCTCGGCAAACCAAGGTAAGATACTTTGCTATCCTTCTCCATCCTGTTTTATCTGTTTGTGATTTTGAGTTAGGGAATTTTTATTTCTGAAATTATCAGTTATCACCTAGTTATTTGTTACAATTAAACAATTAGGTGTCAACAGTAACATGAGACTCCTGGTAGCCTGTACATTTGCACAATGTTTGAGCTGCAGCTCCATAGTCCTCATAACTAGTTTTCTGAAAAATGACTGGTATATAGTGGACTGAAGTTCCCTGCATGGCACCCAGTTTATGGATACATGGAGTTGTTGATTTTTCATGTCAAATCTTTAAACCAGCTCTTGAGAATTTAGAGTAAGATGATTTGTTCTGCTTATGAGCTCTGCAAGCTTTCTTGGTCAGGAAGCAGTTTGATCTGAATCACTGTTGTCTCCTGAACATTTGGTCCGTATACGAATTGAATGAATATGTATTCTGTCTATTTGTGCTGGTTTTAAAATCACTTGAAAACATTATGTGCTTATCTGAGTACACACCTTTCTCTGCTCGTTACATTCACCTTCTCTAATTTGTCCCATCCTAACTTATTTGTCACTTGTCAGGTTGTATCCACTGGCCCTAATCCAGAGTGGGATGAAAGTTTTTCATGGACTTTTGAGAGTCCTCCAAAGGGCCAGAAGCTGCACATATCTTGCAAGAACAAGAGCAAAATGGGGAAGGTAACAATATCAGAAAGAATTATTCTCTTTAGTTTTTGTTTTGGTTAGTTTGGGTGATTTCAGAAAATTTTCTAATTATTTCTAAACTTTTTTCGTCTTTTTATGACAACAGAGTTCCTTTGGAAAAGTCACGATACAAATTGATCGGGTTGTAATGCTTGGAGCAGTGGCAGGCGAGTATACCCTATTACCCGAAAGTAAAAGCGGGCCATCACGGAATTTGGAAATAGAATTCCAGTGGTCCAACAAGTAAAGGATGTCACACAAGTAATTATTTTTCCGCAAAAATTGAAATTTTGGGGGGAGAAACAAAATTATATGATCAAGTAGGGAACAATTTTCCTTTCCCATTTTGGGTTTTATTTATCATTCCAGTGTACATAGTCTACCGGAGATTTTGACTTTTGTAGTGTTTGCCTACAGTCTTTAAAAATAGTCATTTGTGAATGTATTCTTTTGTAATCTGATTTTCTTACATTTTCCCTGGGTTGAAATCATATGGACGCAAGCTTTTCGCTTTGTAATTCTTTGTATTCAACTTGGTGTGCTTGTCAATGTCAGAGGAAAATAAGGATGTTGTTTCTGGCTTTGGAACTGAACATGTTTGATGTAATAATTCTCTAATCTATTGATCGAAATATGAAAATATTTGTTTTTGTATGATCGAGGATATTCAGTAGCAACTAGCAAGTGCTTCCTTTTAGAGTTTTAAAACATCTGAGTTGCTTTATTTAACAAGATGGTTCAAGTGTCTTGCGAGATTGGCTAAATTGTAATTATCACATTCTACCTCTGGACTGGACCCTTTTCATGTTGTAAATAAAATAAAGCTGCGCCAACTTGGACAGGAAGGGGTCCACTGCGATAGCCATGGCACCTTTTGATCAGAAAGTGCCGCTTTCCACTCCACCACCCATTAACATGGAGGACAAAAATGGAAAGAGAGTGTGGGCTCCCGATATCAGACCCACTCGCTTTCATTGGCCCATTTGCTTCTCAGTGGGCTGACTCCGGACGACAGTCGGCTCACATTTCGCCACATCTTATCGGGGACCCTTCACTCTTTCAGGTAATCAAACACAGAGATGTGTCCCATCACTGCATTTGGGAAATCCAACTGATGTTTCTTTCCTTTTTGAAATCTTTCGGCAATAAAGCTAGACGCTTATGTCACTCAATAATTATCAAATCACTGCTCATCTACAGTTCCCATCGTCCAATTTTGCTACAGCTTAACTGTAATCCATTATCCCTTCTCATAAATTTTAATCCAAAAACAATAAGATTTAAAAAAATCTAACCGTTGGAGATCATTTGTGTACAATCTATTGATAATCGATTAAAATTGGACTCATAATTTACAACCCATCAACAATGGTTGACAGTAGGTGCAACTAATTATGACTATTTGTCATTGTTGAGTAAATACAACAGCCAGGAGTTACTTGGTACCAAGATTAAGGGAGAATAAATTTTTGTGTCCCTAATAATTTGTAAGAGATAAATTATTGAAGAGGTAGTGGAGGGTAGTCTTTGATCTAAACAACAAAAGATTCGTTCTTGTTTTCCAAGAGTAGGTTGTTTAGATTGAAAACTAAATTAATTTTGTGGGAAGATTTTAATAATTGTTTGCATTGAAATGTTTCAATTATTTAAAGAATATGAGTTGGAGAATTGAATTGTTAGATAAAAATACTCAAAGTGAGTTGAAATGATAGGCTATTAAGATTTATTTGATGAAAATTCTGAATACCAAAAACCCTTTGATTGCTCATTAGTTGGGGCATTAGTGATGATTGAGGGAAGACAAGGTTTCTGAAAGAATGTTTTTAGATCACATAAACAAAAACTCTATCCAAATAAACATGTAGTATTTTCTTTTAATATTTAAAGATATGTTTT
>NW_018397255.1:4920869-4926383 GCF_002168275.2 Theobroma umbraticum | reverse complement strand
GTGGTTTTTTTTTTTTTTTGGTGAAGCAGGTCACAGGAGTTGCCCAATGTTCCCTACTTGAAGTTCTTGTTCCCTTTAAACAATAGCTTTGTGGTCTATAATCCAGTTTTTGTCGTCTATGGTCTTCAGGTGCTCACTCTCTTTACCACATGGAAATTTCCGGATTTTCTTTAAAGCTTTTTCTTTCTTTAGATTAGAAAAATTGATCAAGTTTCAGGATCAAAGACCATAATATGCTATCCTGATAAAATATTGAAAGCAAAAATTGAACAGTTTTATTTGTTAAGCTCCCTCTTCTAGATTTGGGAGTAAGCTTAGCACATTTAACTTGTTGCCAAAATAGTCAGAAAAAATAGCCAAGTTCTGCTTTTGGACATCAGTTGCTTTTAGTGAAGAATGTGAATTTTCTCTTCGACTGATTCTGATCAGTTAATGTTTTCTTCTTTTTGTTTGTTTGTTAAGAAAAAAGAGGCTGTTACCGATGACAAAAATTTCAATGAAAGAGATGTTTTCATTATACTCCTCCGATGTAATGATGTTTTCCAATTTTCTAATAAACAAAAAAAAGTGCCACATTGCTTAAAAGAGCCAATGTTAATTGTTCATCTTTCAGATTACCTTTTAATCATTAATCCTTTATGGTAATTGCTTCACTTACCCAAATTTTTACTAGGGTCATGTTAATTTCTTAAACCCCCTAGTTTTTGTTTTGATGAAATACCTCTCCCTTTCCCTTTTTCAAATGAATTGAATTGTGGCTCAACCTGTGGATGGGGTTTGGTAAAAGGCTCTTGACCTGGTGCTCTTTAGCGCATTTATGATTACTTCTGTTTTTATGTTTAAAAAGGAAATGTAAATGTAAGAATAAAAAGCAAAATGGAGCAATATCTGGGTTTCAAAATACCCAGGGATAGAGAGGTCATTTATGAGAATTCAGCTATTCATTTTGCATGAAGAAATCTTGGCTATCGCAATTTTTTTGTACCATATATTTTGGGTTCTACTCAATTTTGAGACAGTAAGTAGCCATGAAATGTAAGAGCATGGTATACTATGCTAGATGAAGAAGTTTTTTTTTTTTTGTCTTTGTTTGTCTTGTTATCAATGTGGACTGTGTAGTTTGAAAGTAGCACTCAGATTGGTGAAAGTTCTCTTTAGATGAATTCTTAACTTGATGACCCTTGTGCAGGGAGTCTCTGGATTCTGTTTAGCCATACAGCCAGGGGAGAGGGATGTTGGCACAATTGGACGTACGCCGCTGTATTTATTTAATGCAAAATATGTTGTTTATATTATATTTGCTTTAATTATGTTTTCCTGTGTTTGTGTGCTCGCTCATGCGTAGGTTCCTGCCCCATTCATGCATTAGTGTTTGAACATGAAATCTTGATTATACTCTTATTAGGAAATGTATTTTGCAGAGAATTTCATGACTGGATACCGTATGGTGTTTGATAGGGAAAAAATGAAGTTAGGTTGGTCACCCTCAAATTGTAAGTTCTCTACTCTTTCTTAGCTCATATATGTGGGTAATGTGTTCTATCCCATCTTTGTGATTACATGGCTTGAAAATTAGATGGTCTGGGGTTATAGTTGGAAGGCGCTGTATCAATATATTTTCAACCCGGAAAACTTGTACTTAACAGCGCAACACCTTCCCTTGTCTCTATAAAACTTGTTCTTTATGCTTTTGGGCCAATGTTAACACAGCTTGATACCAGATCGTATATGAAAATTATAAAGGGCGTTAGTTTTGGTTTCTTCACTAGAAAAATAATTCTGAATCTCAATTTTCATGTTCAGGTCAAGATCTAGCTGATGGCAAAAGGATGTCCCTTTCTCCTAATGGAACACCCTCGAATCCATTGCCAACCAATGAGCAGCAGAACACCCCTGGCGGACGGGCTGTTGCTCCAGCCCTGGCTGGTAGGGCTCCCTCCAAACCTTCAGTCGCCCCGACCCGCCTATTATCATCACAGTTTTGTTATTTAAAATTGCTGCCGCTGCTGGTTCTTTTGCATATACTAGTTTCATTTTTTTCACTAGATACTGACACCCACTGTTGAGTTTCATTCTCACTTAGCCTCACGTGTATATCCAGCTTTTTCTGTCTATTTTTCATCTTTTCCATTATAATATTTTCTCTTTCTTTCTTCAGTATAATGTATAAATTTTTGGAGCAGTCTCGGGGTCTGATGCCATCATATTTTTTCCCCCTATGATGGCCATTGGATTGAACAGAGGGGCATGTAGTATGTATTATATTTACTTTCCAATCAGAAAATTATATCATTTCGTCTTTCTATCTTATTGTATAGAAATAATACTATAATAAAAGAACTCGAACCGAATTAAAAATTATTACATAACGTGAACTAAACCCTTGTAATTTTCATTGACTACGACATAGCTAAAGCCTAAATTATATGAATTCGGAACCCTAGTAGTATTATTTTTCAAAGAGGGGCCAAAATACAGCTGGTGTGGTCTGGGAATCTGCAGGAGTTGAACCAACAGTTAGACTAATAATTGTGGGAAAAGGGCGGTCGGTGAAATTTGGCCTCCATTGTTCACGTGTGGTTCAATTTTAGTCTTGCTGAAACAATCATTCTCCGATGTTAACAGCCACCCAATTTAATTATTTATGGGTAAATTTTTCAGCATGGAAAACCTAGCCTAGCTTCGCAAATAAAACCAATTCGTTTCGGCTTTACAAGTACGGTCACGCATGCTTTTATTTGGACAATCCACATTGTTTATTTCTATTGCCCCGAACTGATCAGCTAGCCTAATCCAATGGCCATATAAACAAAGACAAAAATGTACAAAGTTTTAAAGCATCTACGTACCGTACTTACTACAATCATATCATCACTAAATTTTTTGTCCTTTTGTTCAAAGATTTTGGTGCCTGCTACGTACTCCTGTGGACGTTCAGCTGGCTTCCGTCGTACATGTTTTCTTTCCACGGCCAAATCTCTCTAACCCTTTACGAAGAGAAGCCTTTATTTCCTCTTTCTATCATTTGTTTTTTACTTTATTTTATAAAATATTGCTTTTCAGTGGGCAAGTAGGAAGATTTTGGACTCTTTGTAGTTTATTCATACAAGGACAATGAACCAAGGAAAAGGTTCAGAATTATTGAGTTAGGAAAGAGGATGATTGGCTTATGGTTTGTTTCTTCGTTGATACTACCTCCACTAGTTCTTTCCATCCTCTAAATATTTTTTTCCTATTAATAAACAAAATAAATATCTGATCTAAGCACCTCAAAAGGGCAAAAGAAAGTCACATATAAAAATTATACAATGGATGGTGCTTGAATCTTTTCCACAGCTTTTGTGCACGAGGCTAGAGTTGAGACGAAAGACTCATGCATGCATCTCTCCCTTATTGCTTTCCCGACTTTCTTAAGCAGTGAAGTTTGGATTATCTGCAGGTTTTATTGTGTTACCCCCACTAGCATTTGTCCTTTGGCCTTTTTAGTGCTTTTTTTACCTGCTTTCAATGGACCCAAAGTGCAAAAAAGAAACCAAAGTTAATTTTCTAATAGAGTAATACATAAAAGGTGTCATGATTTTCATACATATATCATCATGCATGCATGGAACTTGTGTAACTTACTTAACTAGATATTTGAGAAAATCAAAAAGATTTAATTAAGCATGATCATCACAAGTTGAGGATGTCAAATCAGGAATTGGGTTGTAGAAATGTTATATTAAACAAATTTGATATCGAAATTAAGGACAATTAATTTAGAAAAAAAGTCTAATTAATCAAGCTTAAAATTAAGTTAATCATTCTATCAATATGTAAATAAGTTGATGCAACCCCTAACTTCATAATATATACGTGATAAAAAACGAAAACCTCCACAGTCTTTTAAATCCCATCATTCATAAGAATGGGATTTTTAGAAAAAAAAAAAATGCTTCGCAGATAAGGAAGCTTGAAATATATTTTTTCCATGGTTCTAAACTCCATAGGGCTGCTCCTTCTGCATGATCAAAAGATAATCATGCTCAAAACGTGGTTACATAAAGGCAAGATTTTTCCTTTTTAATCTTTTGTCACATTGCTGGCACGAAAAGTATGTCAGCAATTGGAGGATTAATCTGCAACACCAAGCTCACTTTACAAGAATATAATAAGAAATGAACCCTTGACATTATTGAAGAAGAACACCTCTTTCAGCACACCATTTTCAGCTACAGTTCCCTTTCTTTAATTAACCATCCGGTATTGGGTCAAATTGGGATTTGACTCCCAAGTTATGAATATACAAAACAATGAGACTGCATTTTAATAGTTCCTTTAACCACCTCAATAATGTAAAGGAACAGACTTCATCTTTATATTTAATTAATAAATTTAAACTTACTTTTTTAAAAAGAAATTTTTTCACGTTGATTATATAAACTCGAACGCAGATATTCAAATATTTTCCCTTTAAAGAGAAACAAGGATGATTGAGAAATGGTTGCTTTTTATTGCATGCCAACCCATGAATTTTCATTTGAGGCAATGCAGTCAGTCATTAGAGTGTGGGTGGGGTGGAATTATCTTATAAATTATGTTTGTCAAAGACAATGGTGGGGAAGCAAACCAACACAACCATGCCACAGTATAACATTCTTTTGTTTTTCCATGATTAATGATTAACTATACTGTCTTTTTTAATTAAATAAATGCCTCCTATGTAAGTTGTATAATTAATTTAAGCGTAGGTTGTTAATTATAGTATAGACATTACCAATATAATTATTATTTTTAATTATTTTGATTAAATGATATTGGAAACGTCCATGGTCTTGAACAGGCAATGAATGAGCAGTTGATTCTCCTTCAAGGAATAGGACAAAATGAGTTCATCTGAATTTCATTTCTTAATCAGAATTAATTCGGATAAAAACTAATAATGAATGAAAAAACACAGAAATTTGGTGGTTGAGGAGACATTAGATTAGAAGTTAGAACATGGCAGCAAGCTTTGCTTTCTATTTAATATTTTTAATCGCCGGTATTTTCTTTTATTTGTTAAGGTTGGAGGAGCATAGGCAAGCTTGGAAGCTTCTAAAACATGTTAAAAGATTTATATATATAGTTTGATGGTAGAAAAGAAGCCCAAAAACAAGAGGGGTTGAACATGCATCTTACACAAATATAATTTAACTTAACATTTGGTATGAGAGAAGTGAGAGTATATTCTCTATAATGCGTTACGTGTTTGTTTTGTAACAGACCATTGTAATGTAAGATTGCAATACAATCACATTATAACTAAATAATCTAAAATTAATACAATCACATTATATTTCACTATGCAATATTTTTAAAGATATTTTTACCCTTCAACTGTATTATCTTATTAAAAATATTTTATAATATTATAATTAAAATAAAATATATAATATAAGAATCAAAAAATGAAACAAAATATAA
Organism: Theobroma umbraticum; assembly: GCF_002168275.2. NCBI lineage: Eukaryota > Viridiplantae > Streptophyta > Magnoliopsida > Malvales > Malvaceae > Theobroma > Theobroma umbraticum. The sequence continues at coordinate 4,920,938 of NW_018397255.1, read as the reverse complement.
AAAAATTAAAATTTTTATAATATAGGTAAAATAAATTAAAATAAAATATATAATATAAAAATTATATTA
>NW_018397255.1:4915495-4920769 GCF_002168275.2 Theobroma umbraticum | reverse complement strand
TATATATATCATGTAGATGTTCTTGGATTCACAAGAAGGGGAGCCAAGCTCTTTTGAAAATGAGGTTGTGGGTTGGTTGCCGGAGAATGGACAGAACCCAACTCAATATTGTGCAGGATCTGAATCTTCTTGTATTCCTGTTAGGTATAAATTAGCATCCAAATTTATTATTTTCTGTTTCGAATGCATTAAAAACCTTTAGGTCTTAAATTCTTAATAATGAAATGCTGATCAGGAATCAATCCTCAAGCACCATTTATGATCCTATGCCACATGGTGCAAACATGACCGTTGATGCTTGTGACATGGGCGGGTGCCATGTCAGCACCTCAAGTAACGACGGTCTTTCACCCTGGCATCACAACTACACTTCAACAGAGCTGCTTTCTGCCCTCATGTCTCCTACGTCATTCCCTCTGATGAAGGTAATCAATTATATTCTAATTTCTAAACCCTGACTATGTTAGCAAGGATATCTATTTATAAACATGAAATGTAAGAAAATTAACCGGAGATGGATATGGATCATGTGCATTTTTGGAGCAGGAGATTGCAGGTCCAAGCATTCCCCAGGTTGTAGTATCACAGCAGCAGGTTGAGACAGCATCAAATTGCCCTCAAATGCCACCTACCGGTGAAGGTGCAAACTATGAGAGCAACCTGCCTCATCTTGGTGTAGATTAATTCAGTACCATAAATCGTTAAATTTCCCTTAGGCTTGATGAATTTGGGTGGTCAGAGACCTATTTGAAATTTGCTTGTGTATTTAATTTTTTCTTCGTCGAAGTTTCATGTCCAGTTAGATATTTTGGTCGAGATGAGAACAAATTGCAAACGAATTGTTATATATATAAAATAAGATATGATAGTTTTAATTTTGAAAATAAATTTTTAGAAACAATATATGTAATTTCAATAACTTGAAAGTTACTGAAATACACATCACAAACCCCACTCATCCCCCATTAATTTCTACTAATTTCTATATGGATCCTTCACCAAATTAAGGTTTTCCTTAGGTAACAAGTGTAGTTTAAATATTTTGTCCAATTTATAAATAATCTAGTACAATTTTGATAAATAAAAAACTGAAAAATAATAACTCCCCACTTAACAGCTTAGCAACTATTAAAATAGTTTGTTTCTAAAATGATCAAATAAATTATGGTCACATTATATATGTCATTAATAAATAAAATATCCATTAATTAATATAATACATGTGACACAATAATTAATTAATAATTTATTTATATAATAAATTCAAAATAAAATTAAATTTTAAAGAGGCTACGTCTAACATATAATTCACTAGAACTGCCATAGTATGTTGACAGACCCAACTGATATTGTGATGGAAGATAGTTTGTTAATAGCAATCTACACTATATACTATGCTTATGGCTGCAATCAGACCTAACCTATAGTAGCCTATAAAAGATGGCGAAACATAGTATATGATATACCTGACAAAAAGCACTTATGGATTTTGGCAATGATTAAACATTTTTCAATCACGGAAATTGATGAATGGTCTGCATCTTTGGAGAGTCAGTATCAGCTGAATTATGGAAGAAACACTGATGAGAAACAAGCATCATCATAGTCAAGTTCAAGATCTACATTATTCCTTGCAGTATCTTATTTCATTACCTAATTCTGAAGGCTCAGATGGAAAACAACTGCAATCTGAGTCCTAAAATTTGTCATTTCTCAAAATAAAATTTCAAAGTCTTCCAAGTTCAGGTTTTCTGCCAATGCAAAGCCATCCCAATCTATGAAGCTGTCCTCCTGGTTTCCTGCGGGTTGAGATGTGTCATTTTCAATTGCTTCCTGTTCACCAGAAAAATTCATGTTTAGATTCCATTTAAAGGCTAAAACTTCTATATAGTTTAATTAAGACGATAGTTTTGCATATAAAGCAAACTTGGAGGTATGTTACTCCAAGAAAATAAATAGTTTGTATTGGCTGTGGATGGCATTTGTTCCAAGTGAGCCATTAAAAGAAGCTCTGAAAACTTTTGGATTTGTAAGTGAATTGCATACACCTAATCTATTAAACTCTGTTCTTACCTCATTTAAAAGGCTATTAAGAAACATCGAGTCAGTTGGTGATTCTGGAGGTGGATTCTCTTGAGTAAGGCATGCCGGATGTTTCTCATTTGTGTCACAGTTGTCAATGCCGTTGTTACCATTATTGCTGTTGCTATTACCACCACTGCTGCCGTTGTTTGCATTGTCACCATCTCCGTGGGTGGGGGTGGTGATGGATCCAATATTATTGGTGAAGACAGGTTCAGAGGAAACCCTGAAAGGACAGTTGCAGAGGAATTCCATCAAATGAACTACCTTTTATGTGTATAAAAAATACTAATACTGGATATTTTGATGACATACTTCTCAGAGTTCAAAAGCGGAGTAGCAACCAAATTCTGAGTAGTATTGTAACTAGGGCTGCCTAGAAAGTGCAAGTTCATTTCATTAGGATCGACTTGAAGCTGAAACATGGATGGCAGTGACGACACATCCTTCTGTGTGTTGGAATTGTTCTGCTTTCAAAATAATACAGTATCTTCCAGATAAGTAGATTGGAACCTTGAGAAGAATTCAAAGATAAATGATTCATGTGGAAATCAGGAACTTACGTAATTATGGTAAGAAGTTGGTGTTGGATTCTCTTGAGGTCCTAAAGGTTCAACATTTGCAAGCCTTCCCTGAAGTAGCATGAACCAAAATTCAGAATCTTATCAAGTTTCAGTCTTATCAAGTTTCAGAGTTTTCTCAGAGGATTTGAATGATACACATGCTTCACATGGAATCAGGAAATAACAATCTGGAATGACATCAAATACCACGGATGGGCTGCCTAAAACTCCTGCCTGCTGGAATTGAGCATAAGGTGTCGTGCCGACTCCCATCAAAGATTTATCCTACAATTCATTGGTATATCAGTGGCAAGGCAAAGACTGAAATGCAAAGTATAATTTAATTGCTGAACTTGAAATTAGCTGACTTTTCCACAGAAAGCGATAGATTAAGAGTTCGTGTTGCCGTTACATACCAGAAATGAATCACCTAAAGCTCCTAGTTGCTGATTAGGAATAACAGGTGTTATCTGATCCTCTCTCATCAGTTGCTGCTATAAATTTCCAAACATTTAGTTGTAATCAGTAGTTACTGGAGCAGATTTGATAATATTATTACTATAAGGTGATCTCTACAGTTTTTACTTCTTTAGATGAACTAGTAAATGGTTAGGGTGCCTTCACATACCACAGATGAGCTTCCCAACACTCCCAGCTGCTGATCCAGAATACCAGGCATCATTGGTTGGTACTGTGATTTTTTGAAACAGTTTGTAGCAATTATCAATTACAGATAGATTAAATAATCTTTTCAACTATTGCTTCTTTGGTAGACTAACAAAGGTCTAGGTCTAGGGTGCCATAACGTACCAGATTTGAGGTTCCTAATGTTCCCAGTGGCTGATAAGGAACACAATGCAAAGCAGGATTCCCTATAATTGCTTGATGCTAAAATTTGACAACATTTGTGGAAATTATCAGTGAGATGGAGAATAAAGTTAAAAGACTATAAAATGCAGAGAAAAGTTTACTTACCATGGATGAGTTTCCATACACACCTAGCTGCAAATTTTGAATACTAGCAGCAGTCGGATCCCATAAAAAGGGTTGATGCTACAAAATTTTATATAAAGTTGGGTGATTATCAGTTTAGCACTTAACTACTTATTAGGGGTTGACTTTGAATTGTATAGCATGAAATCAGTACCTGGATTTGATGGTAAGTTGGTGGGATTTCAGTTCGCTGAGTGTAAGAAGGATGTTGGTAAATGGCAGGGAAACTAGCAGCCAAAGGGTTGAATGCAAAGCTGCAGGATGCACCAGGTACACCACCTGATATCCCTTTAGGTTGATATCGCTGGTCTAGTAGACTATTATGAACCCTGGGGCTGCAAAGAGATGCTTGCTCGGGGTTAATGTTTAATCTTCCACTGATTTTTAAATGAACAATTGAACTTCTTCTTGCTTTGATTTGGTTTTTTTTGGTTGAATATATTTTATAAATACTCCAATGCAGGAAATCACAGAATTAATGAATATCTTTCATCTTATAAGTTGATAATTAACAAACTTAGCACAATGTTACCAAAGGCTTCAGGAAATCATTACCGGATGCAAATTTATTCCCACTAAAAGCATTAATTGATATGCATTGGATGCTCCAGCTTTGAATAATGATAACACTCATTGATAAATTGTATACGATGGGGTTATTTGATTAACCTGTACGGCCAAGTCCTAGGATTATGTTGCATTAGAAATCGACTCCTGGAATTCAGGTTTTGCCTTGCTCTGTTGAGCACTGGATTCCCAGGAAAGTTGTCTGATGGTGCTTGTCCTCGTCTCTGCAACACCATTTCAATCCCTCTGATGTTAATGTTATGCATATTATTGCAGCTAAAAAACAACCAAAAAAAAAATGTAATTTTTCATTCTAAACTATTTTAGTTACTTGGTTGTCTTCAATAATTGGTACCTGAAGTCTTGTTTGCCCGAGTGATGGGTACGTTTCGTTGAGCAACCTTTTCTGCTAGAAGCATAGTAAACATGGGCAGAGTTTCTCATTGCTTGCTGTTTTTTGAAAATGAATAAGATAAAGTATGTATTTATATACATATATAGTACTAGAACTTACTTTCCTATCCGTGATTCCTTGTAGTGTAGCTTTCAGGTTTTTCTCACACCACAAGATTTGAGCAAGTGAAGCACCCTCTTCATTCTCCAGCTCATACTCCCTTCAAGATTAATGTCAAATAATGTGGAAAAAAACAAAAAAATTCGAGCAATGGAATACTTATAAAATAGTTTTATAAACCGGGGGTTTGCCATAGTAGAGTTACTTGAGATTGGTTTGCAAGATTTCCAGCTCTATTGTAGTTTTCTTGATTTGTAGCTCCAGATTCTGATAAAAATATTGATCACAGCCAGGACAGATTATCAAAATATGATTGAAGTTAATGAACCTTCAAATTTTAAGAGATTCAAGAAGTTGTATATTTACTTTGATTCTGCAGGCAGTCGATCAGCAGGGGTTGTGGACCAGAAAAAGAATGTGTTAATGCATACATCAAAACCAAAGTAAAATGTATTAGAATATAATCACTTGATACTTAATATCATTTAAGCATTACAAAGAAAATTTCCGTGATCAATGACTCAAAAAAAAATTTAATTGATATAATATATATAT
>NW_018397255.1:4892267-4915485 GCF_002168275.2 Theobroma umbraticum | reverse complement strand
ATATATATAGATAGGTAGATAATATGATATTATTGTTGACTAATTGCGCTTATTAATACCAATTTAGTGGGTGTATGATTTTATTGGCCAAACTTGTTCACATAAATCTTTCCATGGAAGGAAAAAAAAGGAGGAAAAAAAAAAGGCTTTCTCTAATTATTTTTTTCCTGTTTCCTTTTTACTATTTATTGTGTGATTTTTCAAATCTTTAAAAGATAAGTAAATGATAAAAAATGAAATAAAAATTTATTAGAGAAAATAATTAAAAACAATATCAATTCAAACCGTTTCATCAATTAATAAAGTTATATCTTGTAATATTAATAACAACACACGGCACATATTGCTCTTTATAAAAGATTATTTAAAAAATTATATGCTATTACATTTAAATCAATAACACTTTTTTACCTTTTATTTTCGAAGTAATAAAATAAGCAACAACACGTTATAGATCACAAATTAAAAGATAATTTAAGTGTACTTTGAAATAGTGGAGTTTAAACTTAAAAATCAGGCATAGGTGAATGGATATAAAGTCTAATTTAGATTTCCTTTATATATATAAAATTTAAGTCAAAATTGAGCTACCATTATAAAAAATTACAGAAGAAAAAATCCTTAGGCATTAACTTCTTTTTTTTTTTTTGGTTTAAACGATACTTCATACAGGATTACCACTAGCTCCATTATTTGTTTCATCTATTTGTATCCTTTTAATATATAATATGGTAAATCACTATCGGATCAATTCACGAACAAATTAACTATCAATTCATAATTGGTTTATATATTTGTAATTATGATGTGAATAAATTATTATTTTTTAATTGGAGAAAGGGAAATTAAATTTGAGAGAGGAATATACATGCAGTTATCATTAAATTAAATGTTTAGGTACATAAATTAATTAAAATAAATATATAATTATTAAAAAATGATTTCACCAAAAATGTCTCTTTAAATTGGGAAATATATATACCTATTATTTATTGAGTCAAATTTTAGGTCCAAATCCAAACTCATCTTGCTTCTTAGATAACCAAGATAAAAGATGCCTCATACGTGTACACACTACAATTGAGATTTACAAGTCCAACCAAAAAGATTAAGTTGAATAATTTGATGCATGCAAAGATAATTATATTTTTTTGAGTTATTGAAAAAAAAATTAAAAGAAGGCAGTAATATCTAGAATTAAAAAAAAAACTGATTTAATTTTCATATGGATAAATTATATAAAATGACAAAACCAAAATTAATATTCCTGCAAAAAATTAAAGGAGAGAGAGAAGAAGAGATAGAAAGTAACAAACAGATTATCCAGGTGAAGCAGCTTGCTTTCATCTCCCCTTATGTAGTCTAGCTGCTTTATCTTCTGTAACTTCCACTGCATTCATTTGATATTGCATTCTCTCAATAATCAAAATAAAAACTTCAAGCAAAATTAATCAAACTCTCTTAATAACTTATAATTAATTAATTTTTTTTTAAAAAAGAAGAAGATAAAATTACCTCGAGACACCTTACATGTCTGTTCCACCATCCATTTTGAAGTATATCCATCAAACCCATTAGCACCATCGAAAGTAACAAGTAAAAGAATTTATAATAAAATAGAGAGCATTAAAAAAAATAAAACGTTAATGGTAAATTTCATACTGATATCTCTTATCTGGTGCTAGCTTGACATAGCGTTCAAGCACATCTTCAATCCTATTACAAATGACACAAACAATAAAATTAGTAAGGGCTTCCTTCAAATTATGCAAAGTTGATTAAACAACAAGTGATTAATTAACATAGTAAAATTTATGACCTTTCCCGGCTGCAAAATTTGCTAACGCGGCCTGAGGGGGAAAAGGCAACGAGTGCAACATCAACGTCGCAGAAAACAGAGATTTCGTTAGCTTTTCTAAGCAGGCTGCTCCTACGTTTAGAGAATGTCACTTGACATCTTGTTACATCCTCTATCCTTTTCATCTCTGGCTTATTGTCCATGGGGAGAAAACAGGAGCAAATTGAGAAGCAAAGGCAGTGGATTTTTCTTTCTTACTTTGCAAAACCTTTTGAATCTACAAGCTTTACTCCACTAATTGGGAACTAAGGAACAAAGCCCAGGCTGGCTACCTGTCTGTGCTTGCCCTGCATGTCTAGCAACTTAAAGACACTTTAAAGGCCACAAAATAAAGTATTTGTTAGTAATTGCCAAAATTAATAAAGAAAAAAGGTTGTGGCACTTGAATGACAAATTGACAATATGCATTGATTTTCGCCATTCATATGATGACAAATCAGGCCCCAGAAAGGTTCAATTAGACAATTTGTAAAGTTTGCATGGGTAATTTAGGGATTTTGAAGAGATGTTTTGATTTTTTTTCAATAGGTGAGTATTTATTGCTACTGTTGTTTAACGTTCACTTTCTGTTGCTGACGGATGTCAGAGTAACCCCATATATCAAAAGTTGTGGTGACGAGGCAGATTCCCCACAGTTTGGAGTTAATTCTGAAGATTCCAGATAATCTCTAACGCGGGGGTCAACTCTTCTTTTGCTTGGTGAAGCTTGTAACATGTACTTCTCCGTAATGCCTGAAATTTCTGCTATGCTCACTTGTACCTTTGAAAGATGGTCCTCCTTCGGTGGAAAGCTTTCTAATCACAGTGGGATTTCAAGTTAAAATCTTTATCCTTCAAAATAAAAATTAAAAAAACAAAGAGAGAGATAGAGGGGAAAGGATCCTATCGTTATAGTAAGTAATATTATAAATTAAAAGCAAATATATTATATGAAAAAAGTTTAATCTTGGAAAGAATACTTCAACTATTAAAATGTGATATTTTAATTTAAAATGTGATATTTTAATTTAAAATGTTGATATTGGATGTAAAAAAATTATCTTTTTTTATATAACACAATATTTAAGACAACTTTAGATGTATGTTAAATTAAGATCTTCGACTGCAATAATTGAGTATCCACACCAATAATAATAAAAGATGAATTTCGAAAAAAACGACAAACACATTAGATTACAATTTAATTGTAATTTGTCGCATGCATATTAACATAATTTATTGTTCATTTAATATTAAAACGACAAATAAATCCTTTTATATAGTTTATTATAATGACGTCAATTTTTAAAATAATATAAAGTTAAAATAATGAAATATGAATATCAGTGTTATTATCAATTTTGTAAAAAACTTTGTCAAGGTGTTTTTTTTGTCTAATTGCTAGTAATAGAAGGGGAAAATTCAAATTTGAAATTTAATATTAAATAAAATAATTATACTAGGCGTTTTTGTTAATTTTTTTTTAAATTGATTTCTATTCATAGCTCTCGATTTTGATATTATATAATTCGAAAATATGAACATCAACAACATGTGATGTGCCATGACGCAAGTGTGGACGTAGGATGAGAAACTGACACTCATTTTCACGTGGCACTTACTGTATTAACGAAGATGCGCCACATGGCAAAGTGTGAAATCTCACGCATTGCCGCATAGCACGCTCACATCAGCCCAATACCCTCGTGTCGTGAAACGTGCTTAATTAAGAAACTGGTGAAATCATCACACTTCGGAAAAGTCTTTTGAAAGTGTATACGCATATGCGTGTGTATATATATATATTTAAAATTAATAGTAAGTTAAGTAAATATATTGATTAGCATTTAAAGTATCGATTTAAATATTTTTTATTTGAATTTTGAGCTAACAGAGGTGAGGACCTATGAAATTAAAGAGGATTGTATATCTTGTGATATTATGTATGCAAAAGAAATTTTAGTAGAGTAATGGGTACTATTTTAGAACAATTTGTACATGCTTCAAATAAAGGTGACGCAACACTGACCAATTTCTAGCTTATTAGTTTTCAAGGCCAATGACGATCCAAAGAATAGAACTATTTGCAAACATATTTAGGCGATGTTACTCCTACAAAATTTCGAAATACAAGAGAATGAGGTTCAGATGGTAAAATCGGACGTTGGAGTAAGCGCTGACAATTATATCGCCCGTCTGATAAGCTCCATTCCATCAGCGTATCATAAAACCACGAACCGTATCGTATACCAACTTTAATCGTTTTGATGAGTTGAATTGATCAAGAAAAAGGAAGCGTTTGCCTCTCCTATTTACCGTTGGATATGAGTCTGATAAAGATTCTTCGCGCGTCCATCCATTTCAATCAGCTGTCAGTGTCATCAAAAAAACGAACCGTAATTCTCCAACCGCAACCAAAGCCGTTTGTTCCTTCCTTCTCCTGGTTCCCGCCAAAAAATAACAGAAATCAATGCTCATAACAAATCCACCCCAAAACCGTCAGGCTCTTCATTTCCCGATACCAGCAGCCTCCCCCAACCACCTCCCAATATATACCTCTCCAAACTCACTCCTTCCCTCATTGTTCATCTCTTTTTTTTTTCTTCTCTGAAATGGCGATTATTTCTCTGAATATCATGATCTTCCTGGCTCTCTCTTTCCTCACCATCTCCCACTCCACTCTCGACCCAACTCTGACCTCCGCCACCTCTCCACCATCACCACTCTTTGAAACCTCACCAACGCCGCAACCACCTGTAGACCTCCCAGACCACCCAATCTTCTCCCATACTTCCCTCCTAGCTCCAATCCTCTCTCACCTCGGCTTCAACGAGCTAGCCACCGCCGCGCCTTCTCTGTCCAGTGACTCCACCACCGCCACCGCTTTGTCCGGTCCTTACACTATCTTTGCTCCCTCCGATTCCTCAGTCCGAACATGCATTTCTTGCTCCACCTCTTCCCTCCTCCGTGAACACATGGTTTACGGCCTCTTCACCATCGATTACCTCAGTAAACTCACCTTCGGTACCAAAATAGAAACTCTCAGCCCCGGCCGTTGCATAACCGTAACCGCCACGTTAGACAACCACCAAAATACCAGCATTCACAAAATCTTCATCGGCGGAGTTGAAATCACTCATCCAGATCTCTTCAACAACGGCCTAATCATAATCCACGGCCTCCAAGGCTACATCTCACCTCTCTCGCCTTTCTCTTGTGACGTTGAACGGATGACGTCACTGTCTTTCCCGTTCCACTACGATCGTAACCACAATAACCAACTTCCTCAACAGCAAAATGTCGCTCTGATGCGTTTCATGCTTCGAGACGCCATCCTACGGCTGAGAAACAACGGCTTCTCCATTCTCTCACTCGCTATGAAAATCAAGTACGCCGAACTGGTTTCTCTCAACAATGCCACGATCTTCGCTCTTGATGACGTGTCAATCTTCTCCGGTTCGTACTCTTACATCAACAACATAAGGTACCATATCGTGCCGAACCAGCTTTTGACTATTGCGGATCTGGAGAGACTTCCAGTTTTGACGACGTTGACGACGTTGGATAGAGGGCAGACTTTGGTGGTGACGACGGCGGGAGGAGGGGTTATGAGGGGTCAAACGAGGATTAACTATGTGAGGATTAAGGTTGCTGATGTGGTGAGGAATTTGAATATTATAGTGCATAGCATTTACTTGCCGTTTCCTCATGTTCATCCTACGGCGGCGGTGAATGATGCTATTTTAGGTGGTGGACATGAGACGACGAAGGCCGGAATAGATGGGGCTTGTGAAGCCTTGAATGAGCATGGTGGCTGTGAATTGAGCCAGGTGAATCACGTCACGACTGATCAGGTCAAGCCGCCTATGCCGGAGATTGAAGATCACCACGGTCTTTGAAGGATTTGATAACGTGTTTCTCTGATGTGTGTAAAACGAAGTGCAGGTTTGCTTTCTGTTTCCTAGCTTTGATTCACCGTTAATCTCTGTTTAGTCAAATGAGTCAAAGTTTGTTAAGTCTTTTTCATTTTTGTGGCTAAAAATTTCGTTAAAAAGAGTTTGTTAAGTGACTGTTTGGATGTTGAGAGGTTGCATTGTTGCAGTGTCTAAAGGGGATAAAGAAAAAATTTAGTGGTGTAAATGAGAGAGGAATCAATCAGTCTCTGCACGGACTGTTGCATTTACGTAAATGTGTGCTCATTGAGTTACCTAGCTTAATTTGTTGGGATTATTCGCATGGCCATAATCAATCTTAGGGATACTGGAATCGTTTGCCAAAATTGGAAGGCTCTAATTACAATGGCATATAGAGCTATTCCAACTATTAAATTTTACAATAACAAAGGGAATAAAATGATTATCCCAATTATATCCCTAAACTCATTTGAGGAAGGTTTGCCCGGTCAACTTGTCAGTGTATTTCTTCAAATTTAAAGAGAAAGCTCCTTCGACGGGCCAGCTTCTTTGCTTGATGGCTACCAATCGAGCAACTCTTTGTTGAGTTGTGGCTGGGTTCATACCTTGCGGGCCAGGCTTCTTAAGGTTCTTCGGTTTTCATTGGTCCAGGTTACTCTTTTAGTTTTTAATCTCTGGTGACCTAGGGCAAGGCCGACATACTACTTGTGGCCCATTTTCCAGTTTTACGAGGCCTTGGCAAGTTTGCCCCAATGAAGGACGAAGCGTGAAATGAAACCTCGGGCTAAGAATGTTATTCGGTACGTAGAATAGTGGACAGATTTGGACAATCAGAATTTTATCTCCTGTTTGGTACGCAATTAAAATAGAGAATTGGATTACAAAGATGATTAGTTATCGTCTTAGTACAGGATAAGGGGAATTATGGGATCAAATGGTAAATGACTAAATGTTTTTATATATTTTTTATTTTACTCTTAAAACTTACATTTAAAATTAACTTAAGTCAATATACTTTAAGGAAGGGTAATTTTGATCAATGAAAAAAATGATCCTACCCTACCCTCAATTTTGCATGCATCAAATATGATATATGATAAAAATTATATTATCTTTTTTTTAATACCAAACATAGAATAAGATAATATTATCCAATTCAATTCATTTTTTATTATTTATCCTATTCTTTCCATAATTTTATATGCCAAACGAATTCAACATGTAGGGTTAGTAGTAAATTTGGTACTCATCAAGTACTGACACAAAAGTAACATTGAAAATTGTTCTACACCTTCAAGAAAAACCACGAAGCCCAAATAATAATATAATAAAACTAGAAATATAAAAAATATAATTAGTTGAGGACAAGTAGCAACCTAGACCAAGTATATATCATTTGTGAGGCCCTCATTCGAAAATTTGGAGGCACGATCTTCCTTTTTTCCACATTTGAAGAACAAAAAACAAAGCCCCACAAGTTTGGACTAGAAAAATCATATACTCGTACTAATGATATAATTTTAGATTTTTCAACATGACATTTTTTTCTCCTCCTTGCAAATGAAGGGAAATGGCGGGTGACTATTCTAATGAGGAATGGTCAGGGTCGATGCCACTTTTTTATTATCAACTTGAGAGGCTTTTCATGGTTATATGTTTATCAGGAGATGCTGCCAAAACGCAGTCAGACGAGGTTGCTTTTGAAGTCAAACATTGAATTCATGTACTAATTCACAAATACAAATACAGGACCCCATTTCACCTTTTTATACAATCAATAATATTAACGACATGATTAGAAGAACAAATTAAGAACAATCTACTTAGATTTGTAAAAGAATTAATACAATGAAACAAAAAAAAAAGCATATACGGTTCTCATATTTTGTGATTGGTTGCCTCTTTGACCGTAGCTGTGATTCGAACCAAAAAAAAAAAAACATTGCTCCTGTGATTAAGGTTCGGTCAACCTCCGTAGTAACTGATCTTGAGGTAGAATCATTCTTCTTCTTGTTGGCACTAGTTTTGGGTATACCGCTAGTACAAGGTAAGACCAAGTTCTCTTAATCGGATTGCACGATATGCACTAAGGCCTATAGTGGCCTTGAGTTTCACCACAGCCCATAATAGAAGACGGTAAGTTACCCACCTTCTCAATGCCTTCGGCAAACACAACTCCCATTCCCATGTAGAAATGAGATTCTATATGGCAATGGAATGCCCAGGCTCCTGGGTTATCAGCTTTAAACCTCAGAGCTGTCCAGCCATAAGGATGTACGGGCACTGTGTTCTTCATAATTGGATTATCCAAATTGTACTTCCTTGGATCATTGAACATATCAAACTTTCCTTCTCCGTAGCCTAAAACCCAGAAATCATGCCCATGGAGATGCCAGGGATGCGTCTCACTGTTATTTTTGTTCATGGTGTTTGCATTCTGAAGTATAATATCCACAGTCGAGTTGAAATTCAGCCTGTAAATCCCATTGCCTAAAGTAGCATTTTTGTTTTCTTGCTCCTTGAAGATATCATAGTTCACGAAATCGTATCCATCAGGAGGTGGGTTTTGATCGAAGGCATGGGTTAAATTTTCCTTGAGTGCAATCAGGTAAGGAGTGTGGGGAAGTGTGAAAGAGACATTATTGACAGACCAGCGGACGTTTCCATTTATCGTGTTTTGTGTGTTGAGAAATACTATTACCCGGTCTGAGAGTGAAGGCGGAGGGTGGATGTAACCTCGGCGAGCTTTGATGGCCTGACTCTGCGCTATTCGAGGCCGGCTGTTGTTCCAGACAGGGGCAGCGGGAGGACTTGTTGGAGGAGATCTCCTTGGATGATTTGGATAGTAATTGAAAATGGCTAGACCAGGAGTGGTGTTGGCAGGTCGACTAACAATATTTGATGTAATCCAATAGTTTCTTGTAGGATCCTGATCGGCTTTTACTAGGACTGAGTATGTCTCCCCTGAGTAAATGAACAAGTTCTGTACTACAAATGGCTCAACATAATGCCCATCAGCCTCAACAACTGTCATATTATGGCCCTGCACAACATAATTTGCTTTCAGATTTAGTAACAAGAAAATTTTGAACCATCTTATAATCTTATTACAAGCAAGGTATAGTTGTGGAGGTGTGGAAGTGGAGAGGCAAGGAAATTACCTCAATTTGGAAGCTAAGGGCCGATAGAGCAGTCAAACTGGAGATTCTCAATCGATATGTTTTTCCAGGGACCACTATCAACCTGAAAGGGCCGCAGTCTGGATTTGTGGTATTGCAAACACCGGTATCTAGAGTTGGAATGGTTAAACTAGAGCAGTTAAACCTTCCTCTTCCATGGATCAAAAGTGACTGAAAATCATATAAAGAATCATTAGTAAAAATTTGCAAGAGAGCAGAGGATTGAGCAATTTATTGTAAAAATTAGCTTCTGGCATTCACCTGAGGCTCTCCAACCCATTGGAAGGGAATAGCGGACAAGCCAGCAGCTTGCTCATAAGTGCTTTTATGGTACCAATCGTTGAGAATGATGTTCCGATCATAATCATAGGTAAAAGGTTCAGACTGCCCATCAGGAAGTGCCACAATGATTGATCCGTACAGCCCAGCTTCTCTTTGCATTCCATAATGTGCATGATACAAGTATGTTCCGGGCTGCATATTTAAGAAAAATTGGAAGGTCATTAAATCATTGTATAGTTCTTGACAGAAATTCTTCTAAAATGAAAACTGAACCAAGCTGGTTACAGAAATTTACAATCCTGGAACTTACTCTGTCAACAACAAACTGATATTTGAAAGTGGTTCCGGGCAAAATTGGACACTGAGTTACTCCTTCTGTCCCATCAAACCAGGGTGTTCCAATCTGTTGTCAATCAAAAAGCAAGAGTACATTAAGTTCAGAAGTCTCCAGGTGGATTGCTTTGAGAAGGAAAATAGGCAGGTTATGTAGAAGTTTACCTGTCGAATTCCGTGCCAGTGAATTGCAACATTCTCTGTTAACAGATTATTTGTGAGCTCAACAATGATTGTATCATTTTGCTGCGCCCTGATTGTTGGACCTGGAGTTTGGCCATTGATGGTTATAACCAGTTTCTTTAAACAATCAGGGGACCTGTACTCGTACTTCACTTCCCATTTATACCGGCGAATCCTAGCCTCAACACCCGAACCATTTAACAAACCCATAATTACTGATAAAGACAAAAGCAAGATTACTCTACTTCTGCATTCTGAAAGCAAAACCATTGTCGTTAAAAATTATGGTTTCAACTTTCAACAAGTCACCGAAACTAGGAATAAACTCGATCAACAGAAAAATGGGTTGTTGTTATTGTTGCTCCAATCAACCTTCCTCTGCAGAGAAAATAAGTGTACATCTCGGACGATGGTTTTGCTGCCTTTTATATGCGTTGAGTATCGAAGATCATAAGACCAGGTAGATAAGACCTGCCCCTTTCTTTTTCTTTATTTATTTATTTTTGCTGATGTTAAATTGGAAATGGAGACCATGACCAGTCAGCGTTGTGTGGCTTTAACCCAAAAAATCATAGAATATTAACAGTGGACCTTTTGGCGGGACACTTGGACAAGTCGAGGCATTTGCACTCCTGACGAAGAAACCGAGTAACAGCCAAGAGATTCCCTGTGGTCGTAGCAAGGACAGAATAATTGGTAAAACTTTGACTATCAATAAAACGGCAAAAATAAAAGAAGCAAGAATTGAGTGAAAAAATTCCTTAGGTGAAGTTTGTGAAGATTTTTTTTTAAAAGATTGAATAAAAATTGAAACTAAAAAACTGATAAATTGACAATACAACATGTAATAAGTAGATTAATAATACAAAAGGGAAGTAATTAATTATGTCCAATATGGGAAATTTTGAATATATATACATATATATCAATAATCAAGTAGCCTTTCAAAAACAAAAATATATCCAGTAGAAAGAAAGAATTTTCCAAATTATCTTATTATAAATTTCACATAAGTCATGCTAAAAATAAAAACTGATAAATTAACAGTTTTAACATATAAGAAGTAGATTATAACATAAATAAAAATATGTAGTAATTAGAAGTAGTACTATCTAACCACTTTTATGTACTTTATCTATTTAATTAATTATGTCTATTTATTGTATTTAATTTTTATTTAATTATTGAGTAAAAGGAAAAAATTTTCAATTTTCTTATGAGAAATTTCACGGTAATTGTGCTAAAGAATAGTTTTGTTTTGTTCTTTTTTAAAGTACAGAAACCGCGTTTTTAATTTTTGATTTGACTAAAACATTTTGGATCAATCGTCAACTTTTGCCTTTTTCCCATGGTCCAACATAAAGGAAGAATCTTTGCAAGTTCGTCGCGAGTCCTCGTGTGTTTACCTTTTCATTTATTTTACTTGGCATTAGGCTGAAGATTGTTTTGCTTTTGGCCACGCTGATGAAGCCGAAATGTGAAAAAGATGAAGCCTTCGTATTGATATTCTTAGTATAAATTATTAAGAAATTCGAATAAAAACTTTAGAATTTTTAAATTTGAACTCCCAAATTGACTCCAAATTAATTGCATGTAAATAAAATTTAATAAGTTTTCCATTTTGATTATTTTTTTTGGTTTCCTATGTGCGATTTAATCTGCATTTTAAACATTTTAAAATCAGAATTTTTCATTTGAATTTTGATCTCCCTCAGAGTTTATGAAATAAAAAAGAAGATTGTGTAAGCATTATTTCCTAAGAAAGGTGGAAAGTCAACCTATTGAAAGTCAAGCGTTGGAAGGAAATCAAGTGTTGACTTGTTTTTATTATTATGTTGACAAAGTCAAGCGTAAATTAATAATTATTTAAAATAAACATTTATGAATATAATCAATGTAATCCGCCCACGCATAAATTAAATGATCTAAGCATTATTAGAAAATATTCAAAATAAAATTAGAGCAAATCGAAATAATGAAATTAATTTGAATTTAAAACCTAATTAATTTAACACCTTTTATAATAGAGAGAGTGCCGTAATGGTGACAGTGGCCTGTGGAATTAAGCAAAACAAGCCTGCAGTTTTGCTGAATGCTGAAGCGAAGTCGAAGACGAAGTTTCCTTTAAGTGCACATAACTTTTTTTTTTAAAAAAAAATATATGATTATGAGAATAAGTCTTTCTCATTTTATAATTAAATTTCAATCCGTTGAATCCCTTCACTTTCACGATTAAAATTTAAAATTTATTTAATACCTGATTGATCTTAATCTTAACGAAAAGTATCAAATTATTATAATAAATGGGACATCAATTAATGTAGGACCAGGTTGTCATAACGCGTGGTTTGATGTCTCTGCAAGCTTTTAGCTGGAGCCTATGTCCCATTTTAGCTTTTTTCTATTCTACGTCGCAATAATTGAGGTAACCCTTTCCTTAACTTTATCATCCTATAAAGTTTGAGTAAAAATTGTTGAATCAATTGTGCTTTTCAAAATAATGATTATACATATTTATATAAGGTGATATTATTAAGAAAAGGAAAGGTCAATGTACAGCAATGAATGGTAATGAGATAATCAAGAAAGACTAATTGATGTTGACTACACGTAACATGACTTGCATGATGGAAAAAACAAAAAAAGACTAATTGATGGTTGACTACAGATAACGTGATTGCTTGATTTCTGTTTATTACTCCCCCATTTTGGATCTTTTGCTTTCGATCATGTTCATTTCAATAGTTGTTTAGATTCCTTACGATGCTTTGATCCAACATCTCTTCCGCCTTAACTTGTTCTCTAGTTGGCTGTCGGTATATTTGTAGGTTTAATCAGTTTCAAAAACAAGCATTACTTTCCTCCTCCTCAAAAAATAGTTAAAACCGTGTTTCGCCAAAATAAATAAATAATTAAATAAAGACTAGCTGGTCAAGTCTTGCTTCTTGACACTGTAGTTGGTACAAGGACAAAAAGCAGGAGGGAGGAAAGAGAGTTAACGTGAAAGGCTTAGGATAGAAACTATTTTCTATACATATGGTTTATTAGTAAGGAAGCAGGAAGAGGAAGAAAAATAGGGGAATTTGCATATTTTAAGAGGAAAAGTGAGTGAAACACTTACTAAATTTGCTTCCTTTATACCAAGTATAGTTACAGTACCCCATGTGCAAATGATCCAGTATTTCTCAGTGCACTGCGAGGTGCTTGCTTTCTCTTTTCCTCCATCTGTTCCCTTTTTTTTGGAAAGTGGATCCTCCATCTGTTACCTAACCCATGCAAAATAAAAAATCCATCTTTTAGACATCAATGTTCCAAATTTGATTGTTGGACAGCTAAAGGAAATTAAAAGAGCATTCATTGTCATGAGATGAGGTTGAGTTTGCCGTCCAACTGATGATACTTGATTAGTGAAGATTTCTAGTTATATAATTCAGCAAATTGGACTTGAGAGAACAGTTTTAATTGGATTCTGGTATATGTCAAAATCATCAGTACAATTAGGTTGTCCATAGTTGTCAATGGAACTAGATTAAGTGATTTGCCACTCCCTTTTAACAGTTTATTAATTGAGTATGTTGAGCAAGACTTAATTTATTAAAATTTACATCATTTTCAGTTAAGTCTTACATATTTATATCACAGAAGCAACAAGCAAGGGACAGAGCTGCAATTTTTTATTTCATTTATCTTTATTTAATTTATTTTTATATTCAACTTTGATATCATGACAACTTTGGCTTGCTATAATAGCATGATGGCCATTCTTCGCAGGTTATATACAAAAACAGAGAATGAGTTCTTGAAGTACAGCTTGTTCACAGTTGAGCACTACATATGTTTTTTATGATCAGGAGGTGGAGTCCAGAGATTGTTTGGCAGCAGGTTTTAAATGTGTGGCATTCAAAGAATGGTTCAGGACTGGACAAGCGAATTTCACTGGGCTAGCCAAAGGCTAAAAGGCCAAGCATTGCTCTCTGTTGTCTTAAGGTCGCCAACACTTACGTCATTTGAAAGCTGATAGAACTTTTGGCAGAACAAAGGAGAACCCAGGAAGGTATCTTGCATTGCATTATAGAGACTGTTAGATATAGATCGTACGACTTGCAGAATATTGTAGCTGATATAAACAAGGAGTTTAGGGTGAACAATTGTTTGATCCATTTGTTTTCCTTGTTCCCAGGGTATTCCTGTTTTTCTTTGGATACATACATTTTTTTATTATCCAAAAAAAACAAGATCCTACTATCATGACAGTTTTATGCTTTTAA
This sequence comes from Theobroma umbraticum, assembly GCF_002168275.2. NCBI lineage: Eukaryota > Viridiplantae > Streptophyta > Magnoliopsida > Malvales > Malvaceae > Theobroma > Theobroma umbraticum. The sequence continues at coordinate 4,901,489 of NW_018397255.1, read as the reverse complement.
TGAAAAAGAAAAATAAAGAACAATTTGGTCCATTGGCTATAAGCAATTGGGCTTAGGAGGCTAGGGGATGGGCCACGCCCCCAAAGCATCCGTTGAGGTGGCTAACGTGCTTGGTTTGCTTTATGGACTCTTGCTTTTTGCTTTGTTTAGCGCCACTGCATTTTGTATCAGGTCGATTGAACATCTTAATTTGTTAGCCGATCATGGCAATGCTATTTGCAAAGTGAATCATACCAACATAGTAAAGAAGAAAAGTTGGGTTTCATCGCGTATGTCTCCTCGTTTAAATTCATTGGATTGCTTTCGAACAAAAAAAGTTCATTGGGTTGCTGGCATACGCTCGCCTGTAACATACAGTTTATTTTCTTGGGGCAGTGCCTCACCTGTAAATAAAGTGGGAAAAAAGAAAATGTTGACAGGTTGAGTAAGACAATTTCATGCACTTTGTGCTTCTAAGAAGGCATTAAAATCCTCCCTAGCCTTACGCAAGCGAGGTGTGATGCAAGAAGCAGGTGAGGCAGGGTATGATGTTGGGGATGATGTAGAGAACCTAACATGGCGAGATGATTCGTGGGATTTCCTGCCTGTTGCTCTTGTTGAGGTTGAACCATTTTTCAGGACCCCTTTTATGTCTTTATCAAACACAAAGGCAGCGGAAACCGGTAAATGTGCATCGTTCCCAAGATTTTCGATCAACTCCAATGGCAGGTCAAAATAGAGATTCATGGAGTCTCCATCGTCATCATGGTCTGGTATCATGGTTGATGAAGCCCAGGATCCACATTCGAACTTTTCCAGGGAAACTGTTCTGGATATCACATTATTCTCCATCACCACTGCTTCTGGCTTTCTTGGTCTCACTGGCTTTGCCTTACCAAAGCCTGGTAGGAACAAACAAAGGGCGCTGCATTTGAAGTCATCTTCATTATTACTGTCCATGTTCTTACTACTCTTATGACGAATATCATTGTTTACATTGGTATTGGAGATTAAAGTGCCGTGACCACGATGCTTGTTCTTGTATTGAAGGTCATTTGCATTGTACAGCCAAAGATCATCAAGTTCATCGGGTGGTGCACATGTTCTTCCTTCACCACAGGATTTGCTTCTCCAAAACTGGTTGTCTTTCTGCAGAGCCTGATGATATTGTGCTGCAGATGAGTGCTTATGGACCAACTTGTCAACCTGTCGAGGAGATGCTTGACTTTCATTTTTCAAGTTCTTCCTTGACAGAAATGAGCTAAATCGAGGAGAAGAGGTTGCAGAGTTTGGAAGGCTACAACTTAAGAACTTGTGCTTTGCAGGTAGCAGAGGGGGTGGAAGAGGGACGGCAGTGTCCCCTGGAGGCGCGTTTATAGGAGGTAACATCATGTTGAAGCTTTTTTCTCCCATGGATGGTTCTCTTAATGATTTTGGATCAACAGATATCTGTTTTTCCTTTTGCGGGCTCTCCTTGTTCTCCAGGGTTCTAGTTCCTTCAATTGAAATGAAGTCAAGTTCATGCAGATCCTTGTAAATTTCATCTAGTTCTCGAGCAATGTTGTTTGTTGAGGGAAAAACTACTTCTGAAATGGGACGTGCCATGGAATCGAAAAGAATAAACTGTGTGAGGATGAAACGAGAGATCCCCCAACTGCTTAAAGTAGGAAGGAGGAGCATACACTTGGACGTGGATAGCATGCCTAAGACCATCTTCGTAGTGATTTGCATGTCGCATCTCTTTGATCCACATTAAGGAAAGGAACTAATTGATTCTTAATTAATTTATCTTTACAATAATCAAAAAAATGATGCGTGCCACAAACATCTTCTTCTTCCTTTTTTTTTTCTTCTGTGACAGCTGACTTCGTCAAAAACAAAATTATCTATGTGCAGCAAGTGCTCGCACGTCCATACTCCAGAGTACTCTGTCTCTCCCCCACCCCGCAAAACTTTGAATGCTCAATTTTGCCCTTAAAATGCATCCTGCACCACTCCACTCACTCATACGAATTTTGCAATTCGTATGCATTCATGTAATTTTCCAGCAATTTATATGAAATTTTATTCTCTTCTAGTTGTTGCCAATATTGAGGCATTTCTTGAAGTATATCAGATTATGCATTCATGTCAGTTTCCAACCCTTATTCTCTTATAGTTATTGCTAAATTAAGGCATTTTTTGGTAGTGAATCAGATTCTCAGACTGAATTAATAGATTGAGTGCCAAACCCCGACTCAAGGATTTAAGGTAATTACAGGAAGTTATTCAGAATTTGGGTCGATGACCATCCAAAGATTTGCCCATGCCATACCGGCAAAGCCTAAATCCAAAAAATCATGTCCATGGAGATGCCATAGATTCGTCTCGCTATTATTTTTCTTGCAAGGTGTTTACAATCTGAAGTAAAATATCTACGGTGAAATTGAAATTTAATCTGTAAATCCCATTGCTTCAAATAGCATTTCTGTTTTCTTGCTTCCATTAGATATCATAATTTATAAATTCGTTTTCATCAGGAGGTGGGTTCGGATCGAAGTCCTTGGTTTTGTCTACTGAGAAATACCATCACCCTATCAGGGAGTGAAGGTGAGGTGATGAGGTGACACTTGTGAGCTTTCATGGCTTGACTCTGTGCCATCCAGGGTCGAATATCGTCCCAGACAAGGCCTGGGGGAATTGTTAGAGGAGATCTTCGGGGATGATTCGGATAACAATCGAAAATGGCCAAGCAGGAGTGCTATTGAAACTTGAAAGGCCGTTGACTAACAATGTTTGATCTAATCCACTATTTTCTTTGAGGGGGTCCTGATCTGTTTTTATTAGCACTGAGTGTGTTTCACCAAAGTATTAAGAAAATGGATCATAAATTTGTTCAAACGATATTTAAAAAAGCCATTATCAAACGATCGCTTAATCAAGCTCTTGGTTTTGCCACAACCATAATTAGACATGGGTATAATTCCCACCTTTTCTACCCCAGATTCAAACACCACTAACATTCCTAAGAAGAGATGGGCTTCAATGTGGCAATGAAAAAGCCATACACCTGGATTATCTGCTTGAAACCTCAGAGCAGTCCAACCATACGGATGAAGAGGCACTGTGTTCTTCATAATTGGATCAACCAAATTGTACTTTTCAATGTCCCTGGACGAGTTGAATTTTCCTTCCCCATAACCTAGGACCCAAAAATCATGCCCATGTAGATGCCAGGGATGTACCTCACTACAATTTGCTCTCATGGAATTTGCATTTTGCAATATAATATCAACTGTCGAATTGAACTGCAGCCTGTAAATGGATGTGCTAGAATTAGCATTTGTGTTGTTTGAAACACTGTATATGTCATAATTTTCAGAGTCATAGTCTTCAGGTGGTGGAGTTGGATCAAAAACATCAGTCATATTGTCCCTTAAGGCTATAAGGTAAGGGGTGCTAGGAAGGGAATGTGAGACATTATTTAGGGACCAACGAACATAACCATTTATTTTGTTTTGTGTGTTGAGGAGTACAATGACCCTGTCTGATTTTTTCGGAGGGGACACAATGAAACCTTGGCGAGCTTTTATGGTCAGACTTTGATTCATTTGGGATTGTATGTCATTCCAAAGGGGTCCTGGTGGTGGATTTGTTGGGGGAAATTCATGAAAATGATTAGGATAGTAATTGAATATGGCTAAGCCATTTGGGGTTTTAGGCTTTCGAGCAACTACATTGATGCTGGTCCAGTAATTCCTGGAAGGATCTTTGTTTGCTGTTACTAAGACAGAATATGTTTCCCCAGAGTAAATATATAAATTCTTAGTGACAAAAGGCTCAACGTAATGCCCATCAGCTTCAACAACTGTCATCTCATGATCCTGCGTAAGAAAACAAGGAAAATGTTTTAAGAACACTTGCTACTCAAAACTGTGATTCTGAGTTAGAAGCATCGGTGTACCTCAATTTGAAAGCTAAGAGATGATAAAGATGTCAAGCTAGCAAGCCTTAATCGATACGTTTTGCCTGAAATTACAGTCAGTGTAGATGGAGAACATTGAGGATTTGTTGAATTACAAACACTAGGGGCTAAGCCTGAACAATTGTAATTCCCTCTTCCATTTATCAATAGTGACTGAAAAATGACATATAAAAATATAGTTCAGAAAGCTTGTTATGCTTACCATATACTCTCTGAAGCGTTGCAGATCAAAATATACAGTAGCGTAATTTACCTGAGGCTCCCCAATCCATTCAAAAGGTATGGAAGACAAGCCAGTTGCCTGTTCATAAGATGTATGATGGTACCAATCGCTGAGAATAATCCCTCGATCAAAGTCATAGTTGAAGGGCTCTGATACCCCAAGTGGAAGTGAAACATTAATCATTCCATATAGCCCAGCTTCTTTTTGCATTCCATAATGTGAATGGTACATATATGTCCCAGCCTAATGTTAAGCAAATGGAAAGACAAGCTTGTGAGCTTTAAACATAAGAATTAAGACTACTAGTACAAAGCTTGTTTCATAGACGCTAGTTAAGGCTTGTAATTATTACCCTGTCAGCCACAAATGTATATCGATAGGTTTCTCCAGGCATGATTGCACATTGAGTAACACCATCTGCTCCATCACTCCAAGGTGTTCCACGCTGTTTTCCATCAATAGCTCAGCAAGTTAACAAATGCAAAGACAATCAATCCTATGTGGTTAAGAAGAAAGATTCCATTTAGCAGACTTGGAACTTGGAAATGGAACATGAAAAATAAGATTCTCTTCAGACTCTAAGGCTAACTTAGGATTATCTTATTAAACTCAAATATCTTTAGAAAGCAATAAGCGCGATTCTAGCTACACACCTGCCGGATTCCATGCCAATGGATTGCAACATTTTCCATCAACAAATTGTTGATAACGTCGACAACGATTGTATCTCCGTGCACTGCAGAGATTGTAGGGCCTGGAGTCAACCCATTGATGGCAATAGCTAGTTTCTTGCAGCAGTCAAGAGATTTGTACTGGTAAGACACCTCCCATATGTAATGACGCTCTATAGCTGCAGCTGGACCGGTTGTTAAGGCGATGAAGATGCATGTAACCAGCAACATAATCACAAGTCCTTGGCAATGCAAAATCCCAACCATGTGTCTTTTAAGATAATAATAAACGTTTAGTTTCTTTGATGCTTGAATCACCCTTCTGTTATTTCAAGAGCTAAAGAAAGGAAATAGATGGTTTATCTGTGTTTGATTGCCCTGATATTCCTTACTTAATCAGCTAGTGTCTGAAATCAAGTTCATCCATATATTCTCAAATAAAATACATTGTTTTAAAAGGCAAAAAGAAGTTTTATTATAAAAAATTGTTCAAAATATCATTAACTAATACATAAGCGGTGGAATTTTTTAATTATAAAAATAAAAATAAATAATTTTTATATATTCCTTAAATAATTTATTTACTTATTATTATTTTTTAAAAAAAGGATACGTATCAACACTCTAATATTATTTGTGAAATTTTTAAAGGAACTCAAACAAATAGCCATTATAATAAACCAACCCAAAGGGACAAGAACCCCAAGTTTGGCTCCCATGCAAAATTTGTTCCTAGGGCTCAACCATTTTTTCTTCTTTTGTTTTGCAGTTTGGAAAATGGTTGGAAGTAGTCCAAAGACCAAACCATACGAAGAGATGAGGCTCATGTTGGTCCCATTTAATAAATGACCAAGATCTTCATTTGCCAAATAATTAATACACAGAGTATATGAACAATAGCTTCTTCTAACTAATCTAGACCTAAAGAATTCAAATGTAATTTACACCTGCAAAAATCTTTAGGTTGCTTCTAAAAGCCTTTTATTTTTCTCAATAAAAGATTTGAGGTTAAATTTTATTATAAATCGTGAGATAAGATTAATAAAAAAAACGTGATTTTTATAATTATTTCCAAATGTTTAGATTCTTCTCAAATACGTCTATTTAATCTTAAAACTTGTAGAAAATGTGCACATTTCTTATGAGTATACAACGAAGATATGGATTGACCAAAACATTCAATAACCTTTTTCTTTTCTTTACTACTTTTCTTCTCTTTGGGGAAAAGGGATTTTTTTTTTATTGTCCAAGGAAAGGATAATTTCGTTTCCTCTTTCAACAACAAGGCATGCATGAATAATAAACCGAATAAAAAGTAGATTTGTTTCGACAAAGTAAGGCATATATATGTGCACAAATTTGCGGCTTCCTTTTTTGGGTATGTCCGACTGTAAGTGTGATGTCAATACCATACATTTACGTCACAAGTAGAAATTAAATTAAAATTTTACAAAGTCAATTCACGTAAGGTATAAAATCAGTGAATCAACATTAGTTTATACTTAATTATATGACAAATCAAAGATTATAGATGATTAAAAAAATATAGATCAAGTATGTAATAAAAATATTCTGATATAGATATATTCCCTTTTTTTTTTTTAACTTTTTCTTTCATTTTCTTTTTGGAGAATACCACCTTTCGCCTTTCGGCTGATATTATGCGATCCCTTCATTCATCTCCTTTATCTCTGAAGAGTCTCAGATAGGTTTGTTATCACTGTTACATGTTTTAAGTTTCTACTCCATTGTCTATACTGTAAATTTTGTGGATATGAAACCTTTTCAATTGCATGAACTTTTCATATAAATTACCCCGAGAGCCGTTGCAAAAGCAACTATAGATTGATTAGCTATAGGGCATAATCCAATTGAGCTGACTAAATACAGTGTTAAGCTTGAGTTTAGTTGATTTTTAGGTTTTGGTGTTTGAGTTTAGGCTAAAAAATAATAAAGGTACTTGAGTTCTTCTCAATTTGATTGTCATTAACTTAATGATAAGTCAAATTTAGATAAGTTAGTTGTGAAGCAGTCAGGGGAGATTTATCTCCAGATTCTAGAGTACAAGTTGTTCCTCTGGATTTATCAGAAGATATTCACCCGAAGATTCAGACTCATTAACAAAAGGACAATTCTACAATTCAATTCCAAAAGCATTAACAATTCTACAATTCTACCTAAATAAGAAAATCAAATAAGATTATCCCAGGAGCAGTATTTAAACACTGTCCCATAGGCAGAAGGAAGTATCCTCTGTCAACGGTTGCTAAGAAACATTCTAACCCATCTAAGTCTTTGGTTAGGCAGAAGACTGACAAACACAAGCATTTGGGTTGGATAATCAGAAATTTTGCCTAAAGCCATATCCCTTTCATCCTCTGTCAAGCCTTCGATCTTGCCTAACGCTGCATCTAACTCTTGCGCCCTTTTTAGGATGACCATTTCAGTTCCAATAATTTGGCTCAAATTAATTTTAACCTGTCTTATTTCATCACTCAAAAACAATGCAGCATCAATAAGTGATTCAGTTGAAGTCACCCCAGCATTCTCGTTGGTCCTTCTCTTCTTCCTTGCTGAAGTAGATCACTTGGCCTATGAGTATGTAAAAATGACACTGCTGCCAACAGAAACCAACCAACAACAACAGACATCTCCAACGAAACTGTGAACACATCTACAATCCTTTTTCTCCTTTCATAATTTCCACTTAAATGAGCCATGACTGCAAAAATATATAGATTTTAAAATCCATTTTCAAAATTGTTATCAAGGGTAGCAAATAGTCAAAAACAAAAATATCATACCACATTAGCATATTTCTCCATGTCAAATTTAGCCAAACTAGACAAGAAAAAGCTCCATCTAACAACATTAAAACCACAAACAAGAAACTAGAAACTTCTCCACTTTCATGTAAGTTTTCAGGTTTGAAGGTTATCCTAATTGATTATCGATTCAGCTTCAGACAAGCATGAAAGGGCATATTGGCAAATTAAGCAAATGAATCAATTAAGGTAAACTCAAACAAATACCTTGAAGATATGATGGCCAAGCAATGACTAAAACCACTTCCTTTCTCAGATTAAAAGGGGCCAGACAAGAAAATAATGTGGAAGTTTAGCAACCATAACAATTAACAGTGATAATTATTCATCAATACAGGGAAATGTCCCTCTTGACTTCCCTAAGGTAGATGAGAAATTCATCAGCTCAAAGGCAGCAGTGCCAGGTAAATGCCATGACACTGAGCGGAAAAAAAAATCTATGTCTAAGATTGGCAAAGGGCTTATTGCTTTATGAATCAATGAAGACAGAACAAACATCTCAACGTTTGCTGGAAGGAAATAAGATTTAATTTGAGAGTGTTTTATGGTGAACGATATATGTAGCAGATGCGCCATGGAACCTTATACATACACGCGTAACATTAGTTACATGCAACGATTGATGGCATTTTCACAAGGAAAAAGAGGTAATTGGCAAAGAAGGGGAAATTAAGAGATAGACCATTTGAGTAGTACATAAAGATTTTAATGAAATGAAAGTAATATATTAAAAACAAAGATCATCATCAATCATCACTTTCTTCACAATCTTTGGAAGTGTAAAAATACTTTAGGATAACACACATACACACATATAAATGCAATAATTTATCATGCAGAACGAAATTAGTTTAGTTATAAAAGATGAGTTTTCATCACGATTATATAAAAGAAAAAGGAAAAAGATGAGTTATCAAATTTTTTTTCCAACTTTAAATGATTTCCATATGTAGCAGCTTCATTCCTCAAGCCTGATACCTTATAGCATTATGATCATCATGGCCTTCTAACATATTTTCCTCTTACTTAAACTTTCAATAAGTGGGAGAGAGGCAAATGCAGTGCAGACAAGGAGCAATATATGCCTAGCTTTTGCTAAAATAAATTGGAATATTCCAATTAATAAGATTCCATAAACACTACCATTATATATTATATTAAAAAAAAAACAATTCGTGTGTGTTCAGACTTGAGACAGCGGTGCACAATAATATTAAAAGGGCGTGGAGAGCTTTTGACCTCATTTTCAACTGTCTAAGCTTCTTGCTGTTACAAACCTCATATTTATATATTAAACCTCTTGCAGCCTGACCTTACTTTCAAGTTTATCTCTCTCGACCCACATAGCCCATGCGTCATATTTTTCTTGCTTACTTCGATTGACAGGGAAAAAGAAAAAACTTCTATTGGACTCATACTAATGTTCCTATATATGGCAGCAACTGAGGCAAGCAGGAAACATAAAAGCTTTGATCTTTAAACAAACATTGAAAATGGGCAAAGATTCTACAATTGCCCCATTACGCAAAATGCATGAAAACAGTCCAAAAAAATCAAATA
>NW_018397255.1:4858928-4892257 GCF_002168275.2 Theobroma umbraticum | reverse complement strand
AACCAAATTTAGCAGAGATGAGAAACTGACCGAACTGTAAGCAGAGAGAGAAGGAGATGGAACAAGGACGAAGCTACAGAGATTGAACAAATGGATGCAGAACAAGGAGTGGGACGGATGTGAGAAAGCGATAAGAAGAAGAGGAAAGTAGGAAGATTTAAGGGCAGTAATGCTTATTCAAAAATCTGCGAGGGGCGGTAATGCTTATTCCGCCATATTTAAGGATGGCCATTTCTTGGAACGAAATGACCATTGCATCCTTCGATAATGATCCAAACTAGGGCTTACGTTAAGGGGTGATAAAGGAATAGGGAAGAATGACTTAACGAGGCGTTAGTGAACATTTCAAAGTTACTTTGGCCTAAGAAAGAAACATTTCAAAGTTCAGGGTGGTGTATATAATTTTCTCAATTTTAGTCATATAATTAGTGCTATCTTTTTCTCCAACTTGCAGAACCCGACAGTTTCCTTCCGCATTTCTCATCGTCACCATGGACGAACCATCCCCGACCACTGATCCTCTAACGAACCAATTCGACTCTCTCAACGACCTAGCCCACGAGCTCGCCTCTCTCCAAGACCTCGCCACTCGCGGCTCCTGGCGTTCCATCCTGGACAAAGTTTCCCGAGCCCGTTCTCTCAACCTCCTGACCAACCCACACGACCACCTTATCTACGTTTCCTACAACGTCGTCGCCCTCTCTAAACTACGCCGTTTCACCGATGCTTCAAACGAACTCGACTTTCTCCACGACTTCAACAGCCACCATTACCAATACGAAACCTACCCCCAACTTTACCCGAACTGGTCAGGTTCAATGGTCCCCTTCTCACTCCGGTTCATCCACGCCCAGCTCCCAATCAAGCTCGGCAATCGCCAAGAAGGGTTAGATCGGTTTTATCTCTTGCTTAATTTTATTCGTCAAAAAATAAAAGAAAAAGAACGTGGTAATTTAGAGGAGTCTGTCAAAATTTGGAGAAAAAGGGAAAATTTTGTTTTGAATTGTATCATTGGGCATCATTTGGGGGCTAAGGAATTCAATGTGTGTTTAGATTTGATTAAGGATTTGATCAATCATAATTATTTAGACCCAGTTTTAGTTTCCAAACTGGGGTATATTCAGCTGCAGATTGGGGATCTTGAAGGGGCAAAAGGGTCATTTCACCTTGTGGAGACAATGTTAAATGAAGGGAAGAATGGTGGGTATCCTTTTTTGAGTGAGGTTGAGTTTAGGAATCTTGTGAATAGAAACAACGCCTTGGTTTATTTGGTAGGCAAAGATTATGTTTCTGCTGTGAGGGAATACGAGGAGTGTATCGAAAGAGATCATGCAGATGTTGTTGCGATTAATAATAAGGCACTTTGTTTGATGTATTTGAGGGATTTGTCGGATTCGATTAAGGTTTTGGAGAATGCACTTGAAAGGGTGCCAACCATGGCGTTGAATGAGACTTTGGTGATTAACTTGTGTAGCATGTATGAGTTGGCATATGTTAATCACTCTGAGATTAAGAGGACATTGAGTAATTGGATTGCACGTGTTGCTCCTGATGATTTTGACGCATCCTGTACTAGGGTTTGAGGTATTCTGCTACTGACTTGTTAATCATTAGTGCTTTGTTACATTATCTCATTTTTTGTTCAGTTAAAATTGAGTTCCTTTAACATTTTTATCTAAACGCTTATAGTACTCAAGATACATTTTGTTTATAATGCAATTCTATTTCCAACTTGTCCTTTATACCTATTTTTGGTTTCTTACGTCCAATGATGTTATACTTATCATGGATGAAGTTGCTCATTTAGTGGCATTTACTTGCAAATGATTTTGAAATCAACTGTTTGTTGGCTGCAAACAGAGGAAATTATCTTAAATGAATTCCCCAACATTTCATGGAAATCAATTTTTTGAAACACTCTGTAATGTCTCTTTGTGTAGATAGAACCTAATTATCTACTGCATTTGCTGGTCGAAATGCATCATTCTGATTTGAGTCCAAGCCTCTAAATTCACGATTGCTAAGCAGACTGTTTACCTATGTTGATTCATCTAAATGCTTCAACTTGTAAGTGAACAAGTTTGGCATTCTATTGTAACTAGCAAACTATCAATTAGGTGATTAATAGAAGCATCTTCTTCCTTATTGACTTAACTAGTCTAAGACATTTTCATGATTCCTTGAATATATATAGTAACATTTTTTTTTTGTTGGATTTAGAAGCCAATAAATTAAATAACATTATGAATGAACTTTTTAGATTTCAACAACTAACTCACGTTCAAAACTTAGTAGGTGCCTTATAATTGGTGCTATGAATGATGTGCTTGTAAAGACATTGGTTTGATCATAATTCCAATGTCAAAGTTTTAAAAATAACTGTTCAAAATTAAGAAGAGCTGCATATCGTAAGACTGGGAAGAACAAAAGAATATTGGTTCTGTTATTTTGAAGACATCTAGCCTTTTAATGTTTTCTATTTCCAATATGATTTTCTTATTAATTTTTAAGAAAGAAATTGTTAATTTTTAAAAAAATTAAAATGTGACCTTTTAAAGGATTTAAAAGTTCTTATAGACTCTAATAATTGGTTGATCAACATTTCAATTAAAAAGATTTTTCTTTTTTGGGATAAAAGGTATAACATTTGTCTAAAATAGTTGTAAAATCAAATGGAATAATAATGACAGCATAATTGATTGACTTGGTAATGGCTTATGGCTCTTCAAATTGTCAATATTTGTTGCAGTTATAATTTGGATTTCCTTTTAAACCACATTAATCCATGTTATAAAAAATTTTGCCTAACCTCTATGTTGTAAACAAAGAGGTGCTAGATTTCTCTAGCATCTATAAACATGAGATAGCAGGAACAGGAATAAAAACTATACACAAAAACAATTTTTTGGTATAAAAGAGAATTTATGTCTCGGTAGATTATGATTTGTGTGTGTGTGTGTGTGTGTGCACGCGTGCGTGCGTGTGTGCGTGCGTGCGTGTGTGTGTGGGTGTATTGATTATATAATTGTAATGTATTTTAAATTATTATTAGTTAAAATAGCAATTTTAATATACTTATAATTGAAAAAAAATTGAATTTGAACTTTGTGGGACTTTATAGGCTCATGTTATGACACTTGGCAAAGAAAAGGTTTAAAAGGGTGAAAACTCTGATTGTCTTAGGTCTGTGTAGTTTATTTTCATTAAGAATAGAACTTGTCTTTAACATGGCAAACAACAATTGTACTCTTTCATTTATTTTTATTCCTAATCCCCCATTTAGCCACCATTCTGTTGTATTATTCTTTAATAATTGTGTTTTCAATATTTTTATATGAGTTTCTTAATTATGTTTACCGAATACTATACACAACATGGTTGTTACATCATTATGCGTAATTAGATGTTTAAATCGGTTAAAGTGCCATGAATTTCTTGTAGCATTGCACTATATCCAAAAGAAGATTTCTTGTAGGTATTTTTCTCTTTCAATAGCTTTTAATGGTTTAATTTAGTAATGATTCTAATTTTCAAGTTGATTTAACGTAAATAATTATATTAAATATCTATGTTTTTTATGAAGGTTTAATTTGTGAATTTGAAATTTAGGGTACTCATGGCATGTGAACGAAAGTAGGATTGGAGTGGGAAGTGGGTAGGAAGTAGGATGATGGAAGTGGGAAGTATTCATACAGATTAAAGGATTTTTTTCAGAATAGTGGTTCAACTATAGCCAGAAAGCTTTTAGAAGTAATAATTTTCGCTTGCAAATTCTCGGGTTATTCTGATATTTCTTCTTAATTTTCAAGTTAAACTTTCTTCAAATTCTGAGCTACTTTTTCTAAGAAAGTTTTACGTAATTTTATGAAGTATTATACATTATAAAAGAAATGGTTTTATTGTCTGCATTTCTTGTTACCCTTATTCATTATTGGTGAAGTTGGTCTATCTAATCAGCTTTGTGTCCTGTTTGCTGTACTATCAAGGAGCATCTGATGCATGTAAAATTGGTTGTGGGATCCTTTTACTATCTGTTTCATTTTTTTGGGTTCTTAAACCTCATTTGAACAATACTTTTGGGGTCCTTTCTGGTCTGATGAATTTTTCAATTGGAGCAGGTTTCGGGAGTGAAGCTGGCCGAGACTTGGTTTGGAGTGGTGGTTTGCTAGGTTCAACCTTTTGTGCTCTATATTCTCTTCCTAGTTGCTTTAATTTATGGCAGCACAGGAGCTTGTTGAATTCATTCTTATGTGCTTGTGCTTTATTTTATAAAAAGGAAATACATAGCGGTTTCTTCAACTTACCCAGCTAACCCCCAAGTGACACCACACCCTATTTTTAAAATTTAAGATTTTGAAACAACTTTCCCCATAGCTTGGACCTTGTATATCAATGGAGCTTTGTATTGAAGAGGCTATTTTTGTGTAACATTGGGATGACATATTGAAAGGAAAAGTGAAAATAATGGATATTTTTGCTGTTGCTAAATTTTTCTGAAGCCAATTTTCTTGTAGATTAATGAAAATGGAGAAATTCTCAATTGTAACAAATTGATGTGTTTCTAAAAGTCCCTTACTGATAGAATCTATAGGTATTTTACATGGAGGGCAAGCTTGTAAAAGTATAGGACTAATTTACATGTTCCGATAGAGCGGTAACATTAACAGCACAGCTTAATGTTTTGGCCCATTGGATTTAAGCATAAAATATATATAGTAATATTGACATAAAATATGTATAGTAAATCAGTTTCTTCAATTTAATAACTTGGAATACTAATATTGACATAAAAGTTAAAAAATAAAATACAAAAGACCTTTTTGTCTGAGAAACGCAAACTTGGAATTCTAATACAATGCTAGTACATCAAAATTAAACCATTTATAAATTTATTCAAAAAAATCATGCAGTATTGTTAGGGGTAGACGCTGTCTGTCACGGACTTGAAACGTTGCATGCCGTGTCACCGTCACCTAATCAGTTTTTAATTTTTTAATTTTTATATGTATAAAATTCAAAATGTCTAGATTTGTCACCCTAAGCAAATCAAATGTATTGATTCCAAGTAGTAATAAGAAACTTTTAAGTTAATCTTTAGTGATTTGGTTCAATTATTTTTAGGTCTAAATTTTAAATTTTTTTTTCTTTTTTTCTTTTTTCCCTTCTCTACAAAGATACTAAACTTTTTTTTTTCTTTTTTTCCTTTTCAACTTTTCTCATGTCTTTTCTTTTTTTTCCTTTTATAAATATACTAAATCCTCTTTTTCTTTGCAATTTTTTTTTCCTTTCAAAGCATGAAATCACAATGAACATAAATTTTTTCCCCTTTTTTTCTTTTCAACTTTTTTTTAAATATAAAATCACGTTGAACACAACTTTTTTTCCTTCTTTTTTTTTTTCTCTTTATAAACTCTTTAATTTTTTTTAATCATTAATAAATTTGAAAGCATGAAAACATGTTGAGCGTAATTTACGAGATTTAATGTAAAAATCTAATGTTAATTTTTTTATTTTATATCTATTTTAATTTTTTTAATCATTAATAAATTTGAAAGCATAAAAACATATCAAACACAACTTACGAAGCCTAATGTAGAAATTTAATGTTAATTTTTTTTACTTTATGTTTATTTATATTTGTGAATATGAAAATTTATATAAATTTAAATTATTAATAAAATTTTATGTTATAATTTAATTTTATATATATTATGATATCTAATGTAAAAATTATATCTATTTATCTTGATGGATCTTAAAATTTATATAAATTAAAATTATTAAAAAATTATATTATAATTTAATTTTATATTAACAATAATTAATTTTTTATTCAAAATCAAATCATTAATTGAATCTATAATCTTAAATAATTATTATTTAACCACTTTTCATAGAAATTCTGAATCTATTATTATATATTGTTCTACTTACGTAAAAGAGCAAAGCCACAAAGGGTAGGTAACGAGTAGTGAGTGACGAGTGATGACTGATGTTCATTACCGAGCGGCACCAACACCAAAATTAGGTCGCGCTTGCCCGGTAAAAGTTTGTCCGATTTCCCACCTCTCTTCCATTGTGTCTCACCTCATTTGCGCTAAGGAGCCCCAGCGCTGGCTGGTCCCACTAGCATTTTCCACCTAACCATCTGTGCTTCTCGCTCCAATCACCACCGTTGATGGAAATTTGAAGGGTTCAGATCTCAGGTTAAAAACAGACCACCATTCAACCTGTCGTAAAAATTAATGCCTCTGGCTCCAGCCAAGTCTCCAACAACCCTTCGTCGTTTTCCACTTTCCCACCAACCCCCGATTTTTTTCTGTATTTACCTGCTTTTATTTTTATGTGACTTTGAGAGGCCAGTGTCCGACAGAAGGCCAATTCCCGTGCTTTTGCTTCATAATTCTCTTCATCCAAATGGCAAATTCTTTGCATTCGTCAACAAGCATTTCCAGTGTTGGTTTCAGCTCTCAATTTCTGGGATCAAATTTGGGTTCCAAGGCCTCCGTTTCCGTTTCATTCCCTTCTTCTCATACCAATTACTCCCTCAAGTAAGTTTCTTTCCGGGTCTTTATTATTTTCAACTCTTGTTCTTTTGTTGGGTTCTTAGAGACAAATTCTGACTTGTGATTGCTTTTGAACGAACTCCATAATCTATATGTTCAGTTCGTTGAGGAAAACCATGATTTTGTTTCTGGCTGATCAGTTGGATTTCTCGAATCTTCATTTGTACTAGTTATGTTTCATGCTAGATTTACTAGAAATGAGAAGAAAGAAAAAATTTATTGGTTAAGGTTGACCATTGCTTTCGGTTTTATTGTTGTTGTGTTAGAACTCCATTAAAGAAAAGATGTGACTATCATTAGAGCAATTGCGTGTTACCAAGGTGTATAAATGAGATTACTTTGTTTATTGATTAATGTTTAAACAATTGTAATTAGGGTTTTTAGTGGTCATTACTAGTGTAGTATTTTCTGCAAGGTACTTACCCCGAGTAAAACTACTAGTATTTGCCATTGAGCTTTTCTTTGGTTGCTTCCTTTTAGTATAAATAGACCTGATAACTTTGGATAATTAACACAACATGAGAAGACGTGGTAAGCATGTTTGGGTTTAATCTCATCATGTTTCGTGTCTTAATCGCATTGGCACATTTAAGATACGAATACTTAGTGTTTTAAACTTGTCAAACATCATTAACATGTTTAAGATACATTTAAACCTATTTAATGAATCCTGTTATCGTGTTCAATCCATATAACTGGACATGTTTATCAACTTGTTTAAATTTAGTAGTAAAAGATTATTTTATTATGACAATGGATTTTATGGATATTATTTATGTTAATTTTATTATATATGAAGATATTATTATCTTGTTATAATTATTTTTATAATTATTGATTTTAAATTTAAATAATAAAATTATATTTTTAATTGTAAGTATTTTAATTTAATCATGTATTAATCATGTTAAATGTGTTAATCATTTAATCCTTCTTTTATTGTGTTGTATAAAACTTAACTTGACACGTTTAAATTTGAATAAATGTGTTAGTCATGTCGTGTTGTGTTAGACAGTTATTACACGTATCCATGTATGTGTTTCATCTTGACACAATTAGTTAATTATGTCGTGTTTATATTTACTCATATAACTGTTAATACGTTCTGTTTACACAATATGGTTAAGACACAGAAACATGAATTTATTAAAGAAATATAAGTGCAAGCAAGAACAATGGAAGGAAATGTGAGAATTTTGAAGATTAAACGCATTCTCTTTCACATTTCCTTCCATTGTTTTTGCTTGCACATATATTTTCTACAATGTTGAATACATTTCAGGGAATGGAGGTGGGTAAGTGATATTCCCATTATTGGTATCGTTACATTCTTGGGAATGTTACATGTAACATTCCCTGGGGTATTGCTTTCCCGTTCATAGAGGGAATCTCATTCCCACCTTTTTTTACGGTAAAGTTACTTTCCCACTACTTGGAAAGTAACTAATTTTTATAGGACTAATTTGGTAGTATAAGAAAGTATTGAGTAAAATACTAGAAAACAACATTGCAATATCTGGTGTACAATTAATTTACTGAGAATGTGATGTTAGTTTCTAGAATTACTTTTATGTATGAAAAAGCAAATTTAATACACTTACATGCTTTTTATAATTAAATTAGTTAATTAAAATTAGTTTATAAGTTATTATAAAAAGAATAATCTCATTTAATTAACTAATTTAAACTATTTAATTAACTAAAACTTAACTAATTTAATTATAAAAAGCATGCAAGTTTATTAAACTTACGTTTTGATACACAAGAATAATTTTGGAAATTCATATCACATTTCTAGTGAAGTGTTTGTAAACTGAACACTGGAATGTTATATTTCCAAGATTTTAATCAGCACTTTCCATATATATCGAGCATTATAATGTTATCTTCCCAACAATCACATTCCATTGGATGTTGAAGTGGTGAAGCACCAAATGCCACCTTAGGTTTGAATTATGAAGATATCATGGCTATTTAGAGTTGATGCAGGATGTTTTTGATATGCAATTCTATTTCAAAATCGTTTGGGGTAATGTCGTCAAATATGGCTCATTCCTTTTGAGAGATTGTTTATTACCTGCTGCAGCTGGCAATCAATATAGGATTTATTCCCCACTAGATGTTAGTTTAGGCCCTTTCTAGTATTATTGGTTTTTCAGCAGTCAAAGGAGTAGGGTGGTAATATGTAATGGACAAATTATTTGGGAAATGATTTCGTATGGTAATGGTATTGTCTTTGAGCACAAACAATGCTATCTATCAATTTAAAGATTAAAATTCAAAAGGCCATTCATTGTTTGCAATCATTTGCCTTTTGAGTGAAACTAGCAAAAACTAGTCTAAAAAGTCCAATTGCCGAAATTCTCCAAAAGGGAGAAAGGAGAACCAGAGACATAAGAGATTGTAATTTTCTTATTATATCTACTTCATGGCAGATCTGTTGAGACATTGAGACAACAGTCATCTAGAATAAGTGCAATGTCGAAGGTAGAGAATAACAGCTTTGAGCAAGTGAAAGTTGATATCTCTCTGAGCCCCAGAGTTAATTCTGTGAAGCCTTCAAAGACTGTGGCTATAACTGATCATGCAACTGCTCTTGCACAAGCTGGTATCCCTGTTATTCGGTTGGCAGCTGGAGAGCCTGATTTTGATACACCAGCTGTTATAGCAGAGGTGCCTTTCTTTTCTGAATCCAATTTGGATCCCTGTTGTCATTTTCTATGTCTAAATTTTCATATTTTAATTTGGAGTCTGTTTTTCTACTAAGAAGTATTTTAATTCAATATATTTATGTCACTTCTGAAAAATAAGGCCGGGATAAATGCAATTCGTGAAGGTTACACAAGGTACACTCCCAATGCAGGTACTTTGGAACTTCGCACGGCAATTTGCCACAAGCTAAAAGGTAATTGTACATGCTATGGAAGGGCTTCTCTGATTTAAAAAGTGTAAAATTGATGCTTGTTTACCTTTGATGCAGAATGAGGCAGGGTTTCTTGTGTCTTTTAAAGTTCTATTTACTTATCTCCTTTTAATTTGTTGCAGAGGAGAGTGGAATCTCTTATACACCTGATCAAATTTTGGTCAGTAATGGTGCTAAGAAGAGTATCATTCAAGCGGTGCTTGCAGTTTGTTCTCCTGGGGATGAGGTTAAGTTTTTCTATTTTAATGATCTTTACCATATAGAAAATGCTGGGAATATGCTCTAAGAAATCCTCACCCCCTTTTTGACCTACTCGTGAAGTTACTATCGTAGGTTTTCCTTGTTTCATCTGATGCTAGGCCATGTCTACATATCATAGAACTAGGGACTCTCTAGTGATGGCAGCATTTACCTTTGCAGTGAGTGAATATTCTTTGGAATCTGCAATCATTTCCATAAAATTCATTATATCATCAGAACAACAATAAAATTCGGACACAAATGCACTGCATGACTTCTTTGTCCTATCAGTTGAGCTTGTGTTGAGGGATATAATTTCTATTTGTTGTGTTTGGAAAATGACTAGAAATTTGTGTATTTGAATTTAATTGTTTGGTATATTGTGCTAATAGATTTTGTCAATATGTAAGAGATGGTTAGATGCCAATGCTAATGTCTTTGATATATATAGTGTATTGGAGGTGAGTTTGAAAACTGTATTCTCATCTAAGAATTTTAAATGCACCTTTTAGCCCTATATATTGAGTATGTGGGTATTTATATCTTATTTGTTAATTTACATGTTGAGTGTGTCCATCAGTATGGTTGCACAATTAACCAAGTTCAAATACCACATGAGATTCATGTTTCCAAACTCAATCATTGTCATTGCAACTTCTTTCCATTATTTAGAACTACATTTCCCTTATTACAAGAATGTATGGTTCTCATTAAGCTATTAAATTGATTACTCTGTCAGGTCTCAAATAAGAGATGTACCACTTGGCTATGAAAGTCAGAGACCAAATTTCTCCAGTGGTTAGGCTATAAAAAATTTAGGCAATGAGATATGCCATGGACTTGACAGAACAGGCATGAAGTGATTAAGAAGATCACCATGTTGTCTTTCACAAGACAAGTGTAGCCTATTTTGCATGTCAAGGGTGGTCGGGATAAAAAACAAATGAATTAAAATAAACTATATGAAGAAGAAAATAAAAATCATAAAATTATAAAAATTTAATATTAGAACATTTTTCTTCATGCTGGATTGGTCATTTCCTGTTGGTGCTTAGATCTTCTGTTGAAAGGTGTATGTATACGAGGAACCATAAGGAAGTAATCCTGATCATGCTTTCAGCACTTAAGTGATAACTGCTTTTACCTGGTGAAGGTGATTTAATTATGAGGACTTCATTTATTTCAGGTAATAATTCCAGCTCCATATTGGGTGAGTTACCCAGAAATGGCAAGGCTGGCTGATGCAACACCTGTCATTCTTCCGACACTTATTTCTGAAAATTTCTTATTGGATCCAAAGCTGCTGGAGTCTAAAATCACTGAAAAGTCAAGACTGTTGATTCTATGTTCCCCATCCAACCCAACTGGATCTGTTTACCCTAAAAAATTGCTTGAAAGAATTGCAGAAATTGTAGCAAAGCATCCCAGGCTTCTGGTACTATCACATAACTTGAACTCTAAGGCACAGACTCTGATGTTTAAACACTGAGCTTTCTGATATTGCCTTATTCAGGTGCTATCTGATGAAATATACGAACATATAATTTATGCACCAGCAACTCACACAAGCTTTGCATCATTGCCAGGCATGTGGGAACGGACTCTAACAGTCAATGGATTTTCCAAGGTAAATCAATTGCATTTAAACCTTGATTCAATTTTTCTTCTACTTAATCGACGCGAGTTTTCCATGCTTAACCTTGGTCTTGTTCCTGTTGTGGTCATTTTGAGGATTGACATTTTAAAGGTGTGACATCTAGGCTTTTGCAATGACTGGTTGGCGACTTGGATATATTGCCGGACCTAAGCACTTTGTTGCAGCATGTAATAAAATCCAGAGTCAGGTATGTTGCATGTGTACTAATCACTATCACTTGCTGTTGACGGAACTGCATCCAGCATGCATTAGTGTAGCAATGATATTGCCTATAATCAGAATTTTTAAACATATGAACTTGGGGAATAACCTTTTTGTTGGAATCAAATTATTATGTTGCTAGTATAATCTAGAGAATGATCAGAAATTATGGCACTCTTTTTGGATTTTGTGTGGTATATTGAGGACTGCAGATGCAGTCACTACTAATCTCTAACAAATACTGAAGTATCTGAATGTGCTTGCACTGATATTTTTTATTGGGGCTTATACATTTTGAGATATTTAATCATTTCTGAGTAGCCTTCTTTGAACCTCCTATTCTTGGACAAGTTAGTCAATATTTGTACTTTTGGTATTACTGCCTGGCTGCTGGGGAGGTTTAAATTGATCTTATCTATTTGCATATAATTTGGTTCCTGCATCATATCGAAAGTTAAGCTATTGCGGTAACTTTCAATGTGGTTAAAAAGGAAAAACAATGTGGGATGTAGTTGCCAATTTCCTTGGTGAGGCTCATTGTAAACTTTAGAACATGGCATGTGAACATTTATTTATGCATGAAGACTTATCAGGCATAGTCAGTAATCTCCAAGTACCCTTTTTGAACCTCCTAAGTCTATAGATGTTCAACTTCGTCAATTTTCATCCTTCTGATTTTACTCCAAGCAGCTGAAGAGGTTTGAAACAAGTTTGAAACAAATTTTACCATACACACATTTTAATTTGTTCCTTCTTTGTACTCAAAGCTGAACCAATAGGGTAGCATTCAATGTAGTTCCCAAAAATTAACCATGAGGGAGGTGATTGCAAATTTTCTTTGTTTATTTTTTTCAGTACACTTCGGGAGCTAGTAGCATATCACAAAAAGCAGGAGTTGCCGCATTAGGCTTGGGCTATGCTGGTGGGGAAGCAGTTTCTACCATGGTGAAAGCATTCAGGGAACGGCGTGATTTCTTGGTTAAAAGCTTTGGGGAATTGGAAGGTGTTAAGATATCAGAACCTCAGGTATTGGTACTGGTTTAATATCACTTATTGGGTAGATAACTGAACGCGATTTAATTATGAATAAACCTCATTTATGCAGTTTCCTTTTTCTTCATTTTTTGATATTTTAGTTTTTCAATTAACGTACTTCTTGCTTGCAGGGAGCTTTCTATCTCTTCATTGATTTCAGTTCTTACTATGGAATAGAAGCTGAAGGTTTTGGTAAAATTGAAAATTCAGAGTCACTTTGTAGATACCTACTGGAGAGGGCTCAGGTATGATTCATTGAGTGCTGTTTCGGGACTCTTCTGCCTTTTGATTTTAAAGTGATTGGGAAGGGCTAGCTTATGTATTTCATAAATATTTGAAAATTTGATGGTGTCCTCAACATTCTGTTTAATAATGCAGATCAAACATCAATATCGCTTCTGACAGTCAAATTGTTTTTTTTTTTTGGTTAAATCCTCGGAACATTGATTGGCAGGTTGCACTAGTTCCTGGAGATGCATTTGGGGATGATACCTGCATTCGCATATCATATGCAGCATCCCTTACCACCTTGCAAGCTGCTTTTGAGAGAATTAAGAAAGCGCTTATCTCCCTGAGGCCTGCTGTTCCTGTTTAACACAGGTAAATTATGGTCAGCAGGTTGTGATCATTGTACTTTATAATGGGATTTAAAATTTTTATTTTTTTAATAAGCTTTTTGAATAAAATTCTGGGTTTTCTAGGTTAATTTGTTCTCTTCTATAAATTGTCCTGCATTTTCCTTTCAAAGGCCAAGTCTGCCACAGGTTTGAAAGAGGAAATATGACTTTATTATGCGCTTGCCGCTCGGAAGAACGTGTCTAAGCGAAATGAAATGCTAAATGCTTTTTCATTTCTAGCCTTATATTTTGGCCCAATTTGATATATCTGATTGTATCTTATCTGTTTTCTTGTTTAGTTGGGCTTCTTTGCACGATTGCCCATTTGTCTTTAAAAAAACAAAGGATGGGCCTTTTGCAATGCAAACAAGTAATTGCCTTTATTTCCATTTCCATTCATTTTTGTTTTATTCATGAATTATTGTTTCCATTCCTTTAGTAACTCTTTTTTTTGGGAATTTTTTCACATCATTTTTAAACCACAATCTCCATGAATCTCAGGACACAGTTCAACGAGTGGCCTGCCTTCTTTCTTGCAATATACAATGCAAACAAAAAAATAATAATAATAATAAAAGAAAAGGAAAAGAAGGAAAGAAAGAAATGAACATTGTTTAGTATGCTAAAAGATATTAGGATTATGACCAAAAAGAGCTATTAAAGACCCTTTTCACAAAGTAGCCATTTTGTCATTCATTTTTCATTTGCTTGTAATAACATTAGTATGTTTACTTTCCACACCCAGTCTTGAGATGAGAATGTTCCCAAGGAATATTTCTTTCTAGGGTAACCAGATCGAGCACTCGAAGGAATCAATTCCCTCTCCAAATGAGCTTGCTTCATATGTTCCAACATAAATCATATACCTATTTAGTAAGTATTTTATTCGGTGAGGAAAGCTGGAACTTGTCCAAAAGGTTTCTGTTCCAAGAGAAATAACAGATGGTACATGACATACTCAAGGGAAAGCAACTCTTTCCCCTTTTTGCAATAATATTCCTGCCTAACCGGAATTTCCTTGCATAAGGCCTCCCTAAGAAACTTATAAGGAAACCCTTCATCCGAAGCCTAAAACTATTGACTTGAACTACAAGACAATCAATCTCTAATGCCAAGAATACTCTTCTTCCACCGATGCATTACCTCAATTTCGTTCCCATCTTCCTTCCCCATTTATAACATGATTACAACGTCAATGAATATTACCAAAAACCTTGAGCTGAAAACTGGTAGCCTTATTGATAGCAACTTGAAATGGAGGCTATCAGTGTATGCCAAGAAGTGTCAACAGAAATTGTGTTTTTCGACCTAGAAACAACGGTGCCTAACAGAACCAGACAACGATTCTTCGTACTGGAGTTTGGCGCAATTGTAGTTTGTCCAAGGAAGCTCGTTGAGCTGGAGAGCTATAGCACCCTGATACGGCCTAAGGACTTGTCTGTTGTTCCATTGAGGTCCAGTCGATGTGATGGGATTACTAGAGAAGCTGTTGCAAATGCACCTGAATTTGAGCAAGTTGCCGACAAAATATTCAGCATTTTGAATGGTAAAGTTTGGGCGGGCCATAACATCCAGAGATTTGATTGTGTTCGTCTTAAGGAGGCCTTTGCTGAGATTGGTAGGCCTGCTCCTGTATCTGTTGGGATCATTGATTCTTTAGGAGTATTGACCGAGAAGTTTGGGAGAAGAGCTGGTAATATGAAGGTAAAATTCATATCATATCAGCCTTGTTACTTGTAAGAAAAAAATTTTTGAGACGTAATAAACCTTTCTATTTACATTATAGAAATTCAATTTCTTTGAGGCTGATTGTCCTGCTCTAATTACCCTTTATGCAGATGGCAACCTTGGCTTCTTACTTTGGGCTTGGGCAGCAAAAGCACAGGTATGTCGGAACATTTGTGCTTGCAAACATCTGAATCCTTTGTTGGAATATGCTGTTGAAACAAATGATTAAAGAAAAAAAAATAGAAATGAACATATTCATGGTTTTATAATTCCCTTAAGCAGGAGCCTGGATGATGTTCGAATGAACTTGGAGGTTCTCAAGCATTGTGCAACTGTGCTCTTTTTGGTATGTCCTCAAATCAACCATTTTTATATTGGTTACTTTCTGTTTTAGAATTTCGAAAAAAAAAAACGTTTAAGGCTATGAGATTTTATGATGTCACAGGAAGCAAGCCTCCCTAGCATATCAAACGGCAGCTGGCACAGCCCCCCAACGATAACGACACGAAGTAGAAGCAATACAGGGAAACTGACATACGGAGAAGAAACCAGCAGGAAATCTCCCCCAACTTCTCCAGGATATCAAAGAACAGTACCCTACACAAGGGGAAGTTTGGGAAAGGTTTTACTATTTAAATAGTCATCTTATAACAATTTCGATGTTTGGTAATAATTAATTAAGCATGGTAATTTCTTATTGGTCTTGATAACTAACAAGGAACATGACCTTATAATGAAGCAGATGACTGAACGAGTCAAGAATCTTTTGTGTAAAGCCCAAGGAAGCCAGCCTCTTAACAATTTGCTTAAGCATTCTCATTCAGTGCTCCGATGAGTTCAGAAGAAGGCGGTCTCGGATTGACCACATGCCATATATTGTGGATCCTCGTTCAATTTTCTTCTCCACTTGCAGCTGATAAAATTTCACATGGGAAGAAGGGATATAAACAGAAGATTGCAAATTAACGGGAATGTTCAATGTAATTCAGATAGACAGGGTCCCTGTGAAAGGTTCCCCTTCAATTAGAATGGCATGCAGAATTCAAAAGGGTCTTTCCCTACTTATTAATTTGATGAATTCTTTCAAAATAATGAAAACTTTAGACACCCTTTTTTTTGTGAATTTATCCTTAATTATATATATATATATATATATAAGAGTATGCTAAATTTTAAAATTTCTGATTATAGGGAAACAATTTGTTTGCTTTAGTTATACTTTTATATTTAAAATTATTTTTAAATTTAATCAATAAAAAATTTATTTGGTATTTTTTATCTTATTCGACAATTACGATTATATTATTCAGGTTTTTTTTTATAAGAATCTAATCAAAGTGTCCCATTACCTTTTTGTATAATAGTACTTTAACTGTACTGAAAACTTCACTGAAGCTAGATATTGTTTTATTCCCAAACATTGACAAGTCGAATATTGCAATAAAAAGCGATGAAAGTGGATGGGAGTTGAGGTTTCAACTTTCAAGTAATCACTTCTTTAGGGTCGAGATACAGTGCATGTGGACACCTTTTCGATTAGCATTAAAAGCATAACAAAGAGACAAAAGCACACTGCTTCCCTCTGATTGTGTTAGACGTGAGAGAAAAAGAGCAGCATTGTCAGTAACATAATTCGATTCGAATTTTATTTAAATAAAAGATATGCGTAATATAATAACGATTATATCCTTAATTCCCAAATTTGTTTGAATAAACCCATGTCTAATATATATAGTGCAATGAAGTTATTAGGAATAGCCTTTCGTTTTTCCTTTCAGATTAATGAGTTATAAGTCATTCAAAAAATTTCTTTAAAGCAATTGCAAAGTGCAGCTTTTGCAATAAAATTGTATTATTATAGAGAAGTTGGAGTTAATCCATGAACTCTTTTTATGGTTTTTTTTTAAAAAATTATAAATAGAAAAGACCACTTTATTAGTGGGCATTTATTTGTTTTTACGTAATATATAAATCTAAGTTTAAATTCGGATAGAAAATGAGTACGAGGATAATGAAAATAATAATAAAAATAATAATATGTTTAATTTTAATTATGAAATAATTACAATCTTTAAAAGATTAAGATGATTGAGATATGTGAGAGAATTTTAACTATGTAATATGTATATTGAAATTTTAAAAAAAAATGAAGACAATTTATTCATGAATTGTCTTATCTTGTTCATATTTGTGTGTATACTAAACTAAACAGAGTTTTAATACCATAATTATTAGTATCAATTTTCATATTTAGGTTGAACATTCTTCCTTTTTTCTTGCATCAAAGATTTTTTTTTTAAGAAATTGAGAAATAAACATCTGAATCTAACTTTGTTAAAATAAAATATATGTAATTATTATTAATTAAATCAAATGCTCCGATATTGTTATCATTATAAATTAAGAAATATCTACATATTACATAGTTTATAGAAAAGAGTTAAAACCCTAATTCGATTGAAAATTAAAAATACATGACAAAAAAAATTCGCGATTAATTATTCATTCTAATATTAAGAGTGTCCTCATGAAACGGTTTAAAATAAATCTTTAACAAATAACTACGCCCCAAATGGAAAGACAAGCAAATAACAAAAAGTGATTAAAGTGGATAAGAGATGGGTTTTCGTTTGCTCATTTGCTAATGAGATACAATGAATGTGGACAATTTCGATATTGGTCCCAAGTAGCAAAGGGACAAAAACCCTAAAGAAAGAGACCACCACCCAAGTGAATGGAAGTCATAATTAGCACTACCAAAAGGGCAATACGTTCCCAATAGGACTAACTCTTTGTTCATAGTCTTTGGAGGAATTAATTAATAAAGTGACCATCCACTGCGCACCGTGTATTAATCAATCAAGAGGCTGCAACCATAAGAACATTGAACCTAGACACATTTGGAAGAGTCTACAACAATGGTAATCTAATACTCTTGTCTGCTTCTTCTTATAAGAAACTAAAAATCATAATGGATAGGCAGGCATAAGGATTTATGATTCAGTTTCAACGGGAAGCTATGCAACAACTGGGCTTGAATAAACTATTCATTTGGTTACCAAAGTTTGTGCATTTATCTATTTGGGTTACTTACTTTTAGAAAGTTACTAATATTATATAATTTGTGCATTTGTTGGTTAATTACTGATAATAAACACAACTGAAATGCTTTGTCGGCATTCCACTTCGTTAACCACGTTATAAAAAAAAAAATAGAACACTAATAAGGCATTTAATTAGTGTCCAACAGAGGCCGACTAGCTAATGTATAATTTATATAACATTATACGACCAAATCATACCTTTTTCAATGGTAGGTAACTACAATGGGAAAGTAGAACAACTCTATTCAACAAAACAAGTAGCTTACTAATTAGGCATTCATGCCAACATATCTCATATGAAAAGAAAAACATGGTCTGATTTCACATCAGATGTTGTGTTTGTTGCTCAAACTTTTTTAAGAAAAAATTCGTCGTTGGAAGCGTATACGACAGATGCTGCAACAATATGCAAAAGCAAGCTTTGATGTGAAAAATTCAGCTTCTGCTGCAAATCTTAATGACAAGTTAAATCAGAATTAATTTTGAATCATAGCCACAGTTACAAAGCTATGCCATATAGATGATGAGATAATAATACAAATTATAGCCTTTACATAGAGACTTTTTTTTTTTGACAATCAAGTCTCACTTATTTCTTTATTAATTGAGTTCTACACTCTTAATTATCGTCTGTCCCATTTGCTGGCTACATAAGGATGCAGCAAGGGACTGGAACATACACGCAAGAGACAAGCAAAGCCATGTTTTGATATTTAAAAAGCTTCAACACTTTTTTTAAAGCTCTTTTTTGCTCTAGAGGGAAAACGAGTCCATAGCTTCTCCAACGCTTAAATAGACCCTTCCTCCAATTTTGTAGACAAAGTTAGCCAGCTTCAACTTGTGGATCACTTGCCACCTAGGGTTTGCAATGGCCAGCTGAGAGGTAATAATCAAAGGAATCAATGTAATTTAATCTGATATAACATTGCTATACAACTTTAAAACTTAATTTTCATAAAAAAAAAAAACATTGCTATACAACTTAAAATGCTACAACCTCTCTATACGATCACCATATGTTTACATTTTTTTTAGTGTAGATAAGGACAATATTCAAGAAAGAGAAGAAAATTCTAACTTTAAATTTTTATTTTTATTTTAAATGTATTTTTTTAATACTCGGACTTAGATTTTAAGGTTCAAAATTAAAACCTCTCTGAGTATAAGTATAATCTACTTTTATATTAAATTTGTCAAGTCATATATTTGATTTGTGAATTGATTTGTATGTGCAATAATTTTATATATAAGATGTTAATATTCAATTATAATTTTTACTTGTGCATGTAATAGCACTAAATAAATAGAATTTACATTGCCCTACCTTCATTCCATTTGAATCAAGATTCTTATGCAGTTCCTCCAGGGAAGCAATTCCTGATGTATCAATGTCCATCAAATCTACCATTCAAAAAAAAATCATTATAAGGAAAAATAAAAGAACAATATTCAATAATCTCTTTAAACCACAATTAATGTCCTGGAATATTAATTTCCTCTTGAACTCTTACTGGAAATGTCAAGAATTACTAGTTGAATAGTCTTCTCTGCGTTTCCCTTGCTGTCCTTTTCCTCTTCAACAACCCATTTCATAATCCTGAAAAACGAACCATATAACCGCAAATAATGTTTTGTTTGATTATCTTGTTAGTTTTTTCTTGCGTGTCTTTGAGCATTTTAATCATTGTTGGCAGGGGTACTGTTGAGTACCTTTCTCTGACAAAATTGGCGTTTGCAAAACAAAGTAAGGCAGACTTGAGGCGCATTATCAAGACCCCGGGAGTCTTCACAGCCATAGGATATTGATTGACATCACGAAACATGTCACTTCCAGGAAGTCTTCCGAGGGTTTCTGTGCCTGGTCTAATGGATACGAGAATTATCTTTGCAAACGAAATTGTTACCTGCAATTATATTGCTGAAAGCATTAAAACTTGGGCAGTAAAAGGATAATTAATTTAATCATTTTCAGTTGATATGGAGAATCTTATACAACATGGAATTTATGTGCCAGCAAAAGCGTTTTGAACAGCACAGATAAATAAACAGATATTTTCATGATTATGTTTTTCTAAATTATTGGCTGAAAGTAACATTTCAAAAATCTCATAAGATGAGTCCTTCATATCACACATTTTACAATTGTTTTGTAAAATAAATGTAAGACAAAGTTTAATGCATATCTGTTGCAGCAGTGGATGCATATCTGTTGCAGCAGTGCATGCATATCTGTTGCAGCAGTGCATGCATAAACATACCATTCGAAAATGCAGTGGGATATGCATGACATTTTTCAAGGCTTCAACACCATACATCTCAAAGGAAAGGCTCACTACTAGTGGCTCAGTTTTCAAACTTTTGAGGACCTACATGGCCCAAAAGTACCTTCTGATTTGAGACCATCTCCCTTGAGTCAACATATTGCTGACCTAAGTCTAGTCATGTGCACTTTTCCCCTTCAAATATGAGCCTTTCCCTTGGGTTCTAGAAATGCTCTCCTTTCGTGAAGCACGTGCAATGCCTAAGTTGGAGATAAGTGTTGACAAATGACTTCCTTGACAGTTATCAGATAATTTGACACCATGAGAAAAAAAAAACTCTAAACCAAAAAACTTAAATGATTTAACGTAAATAGATTTTATTCCCCTTGCACTTCTTAACATCTAATTTTAGCATAAACCAATGGTCATACTATGCATTAAGTACATATATATATTCACCCAAACAGACAAATGACTCCATCCTAATTAGACAGAGTGAAAGTAAATGTTACCGCCACAAGAAGACCAATCTCCACCGTTGCAAACAACACCCCTAGAAAGGCTCCAATGCAGGCTAGGAAGTCTAGCTTATCAACCTTCCAAATATTGTAAGCTTCATTGAAGTCAATAAGCCCTGGAAGAGCAGAGAGAATAATCGAAGCAAGGATTGCAGTCGGAGTGTAATACAAGAGCCTTGTGAACAATTCCAAGGATATGAACACTGTAATAGCCATCACAATATTTGACACTGCAGTTTCACAACCGGCACTGAAATTCACAGCTGTCCGCGAGAAAGAGCCTGCAATATTTTGCTATTGAGAGGTTGCTGGTGAACAATTTCTTATCAAAATAGAACTTCATAGTGATAGATATCTGAAATTGGATGAAACAATAAGTACAGCTTACCAGTTGCAACATAGCATGAAGTGAAAGAACCTATGATGTTCATGAACCCCATGGCAACCATTTCTTTGTTTCCGTCAAGGTGGTATCCCTTTATGGCTGCAAAAGATCGACCAACTGCAATTGCTTCCTAAGATTGAAACAATAGAAAGTAAATCTCCAAGGTTGATGATATACTTCAATTATATACGCCTGAAAAACCTTCTGAATTCTGATACCAACCGTGAGTGCAATAATAGCAACAACCAAGCCAATCTTAGCCACTTCCCCAACATGAGGCCCATTGAACTGCAGCTGATGCACTGAACTTGGATTTAAGCCTCCTTTGATGTGTTTTACTATCTTAACTCCATGCTTATCGGCTTTAGTCAGGAAAACAATAAGAGTTGCTAAAATGACAGATAGCAGAGGAGAAATAGCGGGCAACCAAAAGAGTTTTCTGTTCCTTTTACCCTGATAGAATCAGAAAGTAGAAAACATTTGAATTTGTGAAGATACAAATCGTCACTAGATCAAAGTTAATAACATATTGTTGACTATCATAAATAGTTCTTACCAGAAATCTTGTGATTAGGATGAAAATCAGGAATGAAGATCCGAGAATAAAATTATGAGGACTCCACTGTAAAGAATGTATAAAAAGGAAAGGACAAGACAGAATTAACCCAAAAAATAACTTTTATAACTAAAAAATTCGGTAGACAAGTAGTTATGTCTAATATTGCAATATAATAAAAGAAAATGAAAGTAATTAACAGTACAGGATGATGGAAGGAACTCCACATGGCTTTCATGACAGAGATAATATCTGTCTTGTTTGCAAAGTGAGTGATCCCAAGTAGTCCCTTGAGTTGTTGAAGACCAATGACAATGGCAGCGCCTGCCATGAATCCAACGATTGCAGCATGTGATAGGAAATCGACAAGGAAACCTGACCTGTAATAACTCGAAAGGGAAACAAAAAAAAATGATGCTTAAATTTGCATGACATCTGTTAAAAATGAAGAAACCAAAAGGGGGAGAGGAAATGCCGAGGAAGTGACATACCTGAATAGTCCAAAAGCAGCTTGAAAGGTACCAGCAAAGAAAGTCGCTGTGAGAACAAGCTTCTGGTAAGCGATTGGGTTAGCAACAGGATCCTGTAGTTTCTGTACCATTGAGGACAGAAGTAGTGAAATTACAGCCACTGGTCCAATTGCTATCTCTCTTGAAGTTCCCATCACGGCGTAGATGAGAGGTGGGACTACACTTGTGTCTGATTGAGTAAAATGGAGAGAATCATTCACATAATCTCTAACCATATCAGACAACAAAAGCATGGCAAAAATTCAATCAGGCAGCTTACACAGGCCATATTGAGGATCAAGCTTTGCCAAAGTTGCATATCCAATACTCTGTACGAAAATACAATGAGACCATGGCATAAATGACCAACAAATTATCAGAACCAGAAACAGAAGTGTAAAAGAACTCACAGTTTGATGATGACTATACGAAGTTCTTAAAAAAGTGACTATTGTACTTTTCAAAAAAAAAAAAAAGTAAG
The DNA here is from genome assembly GCF_002168275.2 of Theobroma umbraticum. Lineage (NCBI taxonomy): Eukaryota > Viridiplantae > Streptophyta > Magnoliopsida > Malvales > Malvaceae > Theobroma > Theobroma umbraticum. Next base: position 4,869,476 of record NW_018397255.1, on the reverse strand, counting down.
TATTGTAGCCTCATAATCTAAAAAGCACTCTTCATTGAATATTTATATTGATCTTAACTAAAAAGGAGAGCAAAGTTTATGCAGAATCACTTGAGATGCTAGTATTCCAACTACACTACTATTGTTATAATGATCAAAATCGCACTTGAGCTTACCTGAGGAATGCAAAGGCTTGCAAGAGTTAGACCTGCCATTAAGTCGCGCTTGAATTTTGTTGCCTTGTAGTTCTGACACCAAGAAAGGATGGGCAACGTTGCTTGCAACATTGAAAGTACTTCACCTTTCCATCCGGACTGCTTGTTAAGAAATGGAATTTTGTTTCTCCAAGAAAAAGCAGTTTCCATGAGCTCATGGCCTAACCCTGGTGGCTTAGGGGTATTAAGCACCCACTGAACCCTTTCAACACAGCCATGTTTCTCAAGGTCTAGCATTTCTTGATCTGCTGTGGAATCAGTGAGTGGGGAAGTCATGGTTTTGTTTGAAGTGTTTGGGAGAACCAAAGAGATCTCGTTCTCAGGAGTTTAGCAGTAGCTTTAAGAGAATGGCATCATGCTAAAAATGAATAGAACACAATATGACATTGATTTATGGACGGGAAAGGAAATTCAACGGTAGAGGAATTTTCAACAAAGAAGGGAGAGAAAGATAACAGGCCTGTGAAATTAGTGGACAAACCTAAGGTGGTCATCCCTAACTGATGAAAGCTGAAATGCCATAATAGTAACCTATACATTAAGTACTAAGGATAACTAGGCCATATATATATATATATAAGCGCGATGCTGTAAGTATATGTGTATATATATCAGCCAAACAAAAACTTATCATTAATAAGAGAAAAGACCGCCTTTCAAAAAAGCAAAGAGAGAGAAAAGAGTTACAAGTGTACTTCTACCAAAATTATAGTTGTAACAAAGGCTGCTACTGAAGAAAGAGGAAACCTTTTGGATATAATAATCAACAGTTGGCTTTAATAAACATCTAATACTGAGAAAGTAGCTTCTCTGAAGGACAAAGGTTTAAGTTGCATTATAGATTTTCCTTTCAATTTGATTTTTGACTGATTTGCATACAGCAAAGCAACTTAGCCTTTTATAAAGAATACTATGCTTGCCAGGCCACTACTATGGGAAGAATCATTCTTTGACCATCTACGTAAATCTGGTCCTTACAGAGCTCTGCAAAAGGGAAAATTTTACCATTTCAATCCCCTCTGCAAATATCTTAAGCATCATTTCTTTTCCTTTTAACAAAAGAAGCGGTATGATGAAATCTAAACGCTGAGATTTTCTTACAAAATTTCATTCCTGGACCACCTGTTCAAGCTCTGAAGCGGCAAGCAATATCATTGCAGGCTTTAGAGCTGACATTATTTGCAAGGGAAATCTGCAAGCAAGGTAAAAATATTGTTGCCTAAAAGATGCAAATGCAAAGGACTGTATTGAGGACATACCAAAAAGCTCACTGAAAGATACCATTTCAAAGGTTTTCTGAAGAGAGAATATGTTCTTCCGGAGCTCTTCCAAGTTCTAAAGAACAAATTAGGTTTCTTCATACTGATGGGCTATTCGTTTCTTTTTTTTTTACATATACTTTAAACTGCCTCCCCTTCATCTTCTTAGTCGGAAAAGGTGATGCAAAGTGAATGGATTTCCCTATTTGAAGCTGCAAGCTACTTTGATTGTATTAAAAATGTCCAAGCACACAGCCATGCAGAGAGCAAAATGCATTTGTTAAGGAAAAGTTAGGATTCTTGGTCATAGCCTTGAATTACGAATGTACGATTACATTTGTATTATTGAAATAATTAGGGTATCAAGAAAAGTGAGGAAATGACGATAATTACTGGTTTTATTCACTTGCAAGTTTACAACCACCAACTATGGTGAACAACATTAGAAGCTGACATATTTTTATATTTTTAAAAGTCAATTATTCCTAGTCCTTTATTCCTTTGCAATGCTCTACAAACAATTTAAAGAGGATGCCCATAAATTAATTATTAGTAGTGTTAATTTTTTATTCATTAGGAGTAACGTTGATCATTATCACAGTGGCAACACTAGCATGATCTTGGTAGTGAGAGGCAATGCTCCTCTTCTTTTATTCCTTGATTGAAAGTGGTACTTGCTTGACAGGCCCACTGAGGGTCAAAATTCAGAGACGCCTTAATTACCCATCAAAGGGTTAATGAAACTATTGGTAGGGTCAGTCAATGTATATTGTAATAGAAATAACTTTTGTGGTAGTACTTTTATGGTTCTTCATATATATCATTGCTTATTTTGAATATAAGATTTATATTTATAAATTATATGCTATTGTTGACTTACATGTTATTATCTTTTTAATAACTGAACTTAAAAAGTTTGAGAGTAATTAAAAATTAAGTTGAATAATCTTTTTCATAATATGCAGAACAAACCTTATCCTTTCCCCTGATTAGAAGCTCAAATTTTCCTCAAAATTCATGAGATGACGGGACTATGATATATTAGAAGTTGCACTTGAGCATTTAATTGATTCAATAAGGTGCAAAAATTTAGTATTTTCATTGCAATAAATTTGACTTAAGATGGCACATTTTTAAGATGTACTACTAAAATTATTTTTAATAACACTGTTTTTATATTTTTTAGAATATTTTTGTAGATCTAACTTCACTATATAAATTTTTAAATATATTATGAATAAAATGTAACTATAGAAATTGTATACACTAACAAAAGTTATACTTTTTTATATTACTATCAGTTGTGAAAAAAGTAAAATTAAAAATTTAAATAATTTCACTTTTTAAAATTTTACTATACAAAAAAATATATTGTTTAAAGAAATGTGATTAAAACTCACTTTTTTGTAGTGTTCAAAAACTAAGTTTGAATTGACATGTTCCCAAATCAAAACAAAATAAAGATAAAGATAAATTAAAGGTTGTGACATAATTGTTATTTAGAATTAAGAGAAGTATTTTTGGGAATTCAAGGTGATAAATAAAGTCTCTTTATTAGTTAAGTTTAAGGGTAAGAATTTGGTTGTTTCAATCAATTTGGTTTTAAATTTTTAAAAATCAAATTAATAAAATTCTAAAAAAAGCTAATTGAAATTGATTGAATTGTAATAAAAAATATATAAAAAAAACAAAACCAATTTATTTTGATTTGAAAGAGCGCTATTTTTGAAGTATACTGTAAAAATGTATTATTACTTTGATGAATTCAATTGTAAATTTTAGATATTAAAAATTGGTAAAAAAATGAAAATAAATTATTCTTACCAACTGATTAATATAAAAAATAAAACTGTTTCGATCAATTATTTTAATTTAAATAAATAATTAAAATCGATTAATGCCTTACCAGATTTGAATACAGGGGAACAACGGGGAATAAACAAAAGCACACATCCAAAGTTGAGTGTAATATAATTTGCGGGGATTCCTCTGGCCATTGGTCGAAGTTCGTAGCTTTGCTCTGGAATTTAAAAAGAAAATTAACTTTAGGGTATGAGGCAAGGGCTTAAGCATCGAAGCCATATGCAAGACACCTTTGCTTTTAAAACTGTGCAATACTTTATTTGGTCAAGAAAGAGTGAATTTTCATCCCAGACAATGATTCTACCGTCAATGGGTGGTAACCAGAGCTGCACTTTTTTTTTTAATAGCAGGATACTATTGATGAAAAAGAGTCACCCAAAGAGTGGACTCCATCAGAAAGAAAATTTAGAACAACCAAAGCTGCACTTGGCTTTTCAAAAAAAGAAAATACCCCAGAGCTGCACTCCCTTCGCTTTATTCATCATTGTTTTTGAGAGTCTTGATTTGTAAATTCTTTTTATTTTATTTAAACATAAAAAAAAAAGAAGCATTAAGCATTATATGTAAGAGAAAATTATTTATGGGAGAATATCAATCTTAATTCATCTAGATTGTATTTGATGTCCATCATTCATAATGAAAGTAATTAAAGAGTAATGAAACATAAATGTAACAACAATCAAACATTAACTCATAACATCCTTTAACTTAGTTTTCTCCACCATTAAACTATCATAATATTTTTCTTTTGATTCAACACCTAAAATTAAAAAAATTGTCCCAAATACATCAACCCACATTGTCACTAAATAATTTAACGTTTGACAACCTTCTATCGATACAATATTTGTATTAATTCAATAATTATTATTAAACTTAAAAAATATCAATATAAAACCTCAAAAACAAGTGTAAATTTCAGTATGAAAACCAAGAAATTGATAGTCACCCAAGACAAATTTACCATAAAAATCAACATAAATATTAAACCTATAAAAACCAAGACCCGACAGGTCCATATTAACTAAAGATGAGAAGACCTATCAGTAGAATAATTTTTTTTTATTCAACAATTATTATCAGACTTTATAAAAATAAAAAATTTAAAACAAATGCAAATTTCAATTTAAAAGACAAATTAATTCCAATTAACCCTATACCATACTATACAAATTAACATAAGTTGCACTTATAAAAACCAAGGTTAAACCTTTAATCAATTAAAACAAGTCCCTAAAGAGTCTTAAGTAGGTGACAAGTGCCACCCAATCACATTAATAGTATTTAATAGTATGTATTACATATAGGTAAAGCAAGCCACATCTTGCTTGTTTCATTTTTTTTCTTGAGCCCTGTATGCTAGCTAGGCACAATTTGAGAATGGAAATTAAACTTAAAATAAATTTGGGCTTTCTATAAAGCCCAATTATAATTAGTAATATTAATTGAAAAGAACCCGTACATGATTCATATGGCATTTAGGCCATACCCCATTGGAGTTGAGTTCAAAAGCTTTGCATATTGAATGTCCCAGCTCCCCCGTTCACCGCCTCTCACTTTCAATTATCAAGTCATCATGGTAACTAAGTTATGAGAACATAATCTATAGTTAGACATTCAACATTATTTCATTTGTCTAATGCATCTGAACGTAGTGGGGCTCATTAAATCAACATGGACATTTCCCTCATGGACAAGGTTATGGGATCGCCACCAAAGAGTGTCCCCGTACTCTTCATATATATGTAGCTTCTTTTTCTTGTTTCTCTTCTCTTCCCTTAGTTTCTTCCTTTCATCTTCCTGTTTTCGCTTTGAAAATTAGCTCTTATATCATCCTTTTCTTCTTCTTTCTTTTCCCCCTCAATCACTGCAAAGAGAAAGAAAATTGAGCAAAGATTACTTCACATAGTTTTCTATGTTGTCATGAGAGATTGAGAGTTGATTATTTAAACATGTGCAGCTATTTGCATAAATCAAAATCAAGATCGAGGTAGCCTTTCACTACCTGGACCAACATGGCACCACACCAGGACAGCCTGTAAGGCATGTGGGTCTTTGGGTTGAAACCCAAGCTCTACCCCTCTCCCCATGCCCCATATCTACAAATTGCAATAAAATTGAAAGGATGCTTACACTAATTGGATTGATGAAGAAATCAATGGTTGGAATTGGAGGGATTCGCCGGAGTCAAAGCATCTCGTCGATTGAATATCTCTTTTTCCCTCTTATTCCATCTCTCAATTTCTTTCAGTAACAAACCTTTGCTTTCCTTCTCATCACCATCATTTTCCCTCGAACGATCTTGCTTTCCCTTCTTGATTTGGAATCCTATATTAAAACACATCTCTTTTAATAAGCCCGAAATTTTGATGGGAATGAAAGAAAGACAGACAGATGAAGCTCTCCCAAGTACTTATGACATTTACAATCTTTGGTACATTTGCTTCCTGTTCTTATAGTTTTTGCCGACTTTGACGATAAACACAAGAAATGGAGATCACTTTAAGGATAAGCAAGCTCACAAGCTTTCAATTTTGAGGATCAATTCTATTACGCCCAAATTAAGGATATAATTGTTTCTTTGTCAGCCTTGTTTAGGGCCACTTGGCACCTACTTAATATTGGTTGCCATGGTTTTTTTAATTTGATAATTGAAGAGAGAGCAAGAAGATTTAATGGATGAGAGATTATTTCTTATTTTGTAGCTTAAAATAACATATATTAAAAAAAATTGATTGAGATTTCTTTTATATATATATATATATATAAATGGCAGACGGAAATTAACTGACATGTGGTTTCGCTGGCTCAGAGAAAAGAGAAAAGGAAAAAAAATGAAACTGCAGCCTAGAAGATCAGTGTTCAAAATTCCAATACAGCAGGCAAATAAATAGAGCCCGTTACCATGAGCTAAAGTAAAGATCCGTACGTAAAGAGATTGGCACTTATTTTTGCTGTAGGCTGGTCTTAAACTGCGAGGGGAGCAATGATTAAATGTGTGCTGAGCTCTCTTTGTTTGTATTTTTTTCGAGAGTCTTTGGTAAAGGGTAGATAATTGTAACACAATGTGTTTAAATTAGTGTTATGAAAATTACGAAATTATTTTTAAATTTTTTTTTAAGATTTTACTTAATCAATAAAATAAAAAAATAAAAAAAATAAACACACCCACAAGAATATAAGAATTTACGTAATTTGATCTTTTGATGACTTACATCTATGGACATGGTAACATAGAAATATCTATTAAGAGAAAAATTACAAGATTACAAAAATAGTTTTAAACTTACAACTCTTATCTCACATACACCCAAATAATTCTTTCTAAATCTAGGTATTGACTATTCTTTAATCTCATAGAATTTTTTTGTAGAGTCTAATACAATAATCTTATTATAATATAATTAGAATATGTTATAATATTTTAACTAGATTTAAAGATTATTTTACCATGGTATATAGTTTAATTAGAATTAAATTATACTAATCAAACTACAATTTAAGACTATCCTAACAAATCTTCACCTTAGGCTTGAATTCACCAAGCTCTACTTTGCGAACCAATCTCTGTTGTCACCGCGAATGCCCCAAAGGACCTCAAGCACTATGAATATCAATCAAATCTAAGCAATGCTTGAACTTTATCTGAAAAATTTACTTAGTCAAGATATTTGTTGAATTTTCAACTATAGTTATTTTCTTTACTACAATCTCATATTTAGAAGTAATCTTTTGAACGAAGTTACGCTTGACTTGGATGTGTTTGGTTTTCTCATGAAATATTTAAGTTTTTGTCAAGTGTGTGGAACTTCGAAAATCACAAAACATAAGTATGTATGCTTGTCCAAAACCAAGATCACTAGCCAAGCCTTGAAACCATAAAGTCTCTTTCACTACCTTGGTCATAACCATGTATTCAACTTTCATTGTAGACAAAGCAATGGTTGATTGAAGAACTGTTTTCCATCTAATTGTAAACCCTGACAAAGTGAACACATACCTTATTTGAGATCTTTTACTATTTAGATCATCAGCAAAATCTGAATTAGAGAAGCTAACCACATTACAACTAATATTTGCACTTTTTTCACACACTGAGCTAACATCAATAGTACCATTTGGTGGTTTCACAAGATCTCATGTTTGATCCTAGTGTAGAAACTCAATCTCCTTAGAAGACTCAGCACATGTAATTGCCTCACGATAAAAGTAAGGCTCATCAATCTTTACTCCCATAAATAAAATATAAGAATCAAAATTACCATTGACGCAAATAATGCTTCATTTAGATACTAATTCTCGTACCCCTTGTAATTCATTCTGGATTTCACTATCATCATGCACTATTATAGGAGCATTGATTTCAAGCTCCATCTGTTTGCCAATTTCCTAGTCTATTGTGATTGTAATTCTAGACTTTATCTCATAAAGTAATGCAAACTTATCAAAGGTAACATCTTGACTTACAGTAAACTTAGGGGACTTACGATTAGTATGCCACAACTAACAACCCTTCACCCCATATGTATAGCCTAGGAATATGCACTCTGTCACCCTCAGTTTAAGTTTATCGTCACTCACATGAGCATAAACAAGGCAATCAAATACTCTTAATATAGAGTAATTAGTGGGCTTACTAGACCAAACTTCCTCAAAAGTCTTAAATTTAATTGCAATTGATGGAGATTGATTTACCAAGTAGTAAGCCATGTTGATAGCTTTTGTCCAAAATACTTTGGGTAGGCTAATATTAAGAAGCATGCATCTTGTTTTCTTTAGAAGTGTTCTCTTCATCCACTCTATAACATCGTTTTGTTGTAGCTTTTTAATGAAAGTGCAATATCTAATGCTACCCTTATTCTTGCATAATAGACCAAACTCACTTTTGTAAAATTTCAAACCATTGTTTGTTTGAAAGCTCTTAGTTTACTTCTCGATCAATCCCTTTTAATGCAAAAAAGTAGTCAACACTTCACTCATAGCCTTTAGAAAATATATCCACTTTTCTTGAAAAATCATCAATAAAGGTTTATATGTATAATAATCCACCTTTTGATGCCACTGGAGAAAGACCCCATAACTCTGAATGGATGTAGTCTACTTCACATTTGGTTCGATAAGTTGTGCTAAAGCTCACTTTATGTTACTCACAAAAATCTAACTTTTTTATCGTTTGACTACATAGCAAACCATGCTTATTTAGTTTTGTCATCCTTCTCTCACTCATATGACCCAATCTCATATGCCATAAACATGTAATATCATCATCAGAATCTTGGATGAAACTACGGAAATAGTTTCAATGACTATATTTCTCACTAAACGATAAAGGTCATCGGATAACTTACCATTCATGATAGTTAAGGCTCTTTTAAATACCTTCAAGACATCATCTTGGCCACCCCATTTGTAGCCTTTTTTATCTTACAAACTCAAGGATATCAATTCTTTTTCATGTCAAAGACATGTTTCACCTCAAGTGTCTTTACAATACCATCAAGCATCTTAATCCGAATCATGCAAATCCCAACAACTGAGAGAGAAATTATCTCTTAATTGTAAAGTGCCACATCAATAAATTAATAAGTTGTAATCCAATCACACCTAAAACATATATGAAAATAACAAGCCGAATCCAAGATCTATATATCTATCAGGTTATCATTAGTAATTGCAATAACACTATCAACTTCCTTAAAAGTATCAAAGTCATCTCTAACTATGTTTGTAGTACTCTCAAACTTATTTATCTTTTTATCATCTTTGAATTCGGTACAACCTTGTTGGAAGTGTCCTTTCTTACCACAATTCTAGCAAGTTTTTCGTTTTACTCTAAATTTGCCTTTTCTATCTAAGCCTTTCTCTTTACCTTTTCCTCTATTCACAATCAAGCTTTCTACTTGATTCTCACTTTAGGTACTGACTTTCTTCTTTAATTCTTTGAATTTTAAAAATGCCTTGACATCTTCAAAAATAAAAGTGTCTCGACCATATAACATAGTATCTATGAAGTTTTCATATAATGGAAGCAAATAACATAAAAGAATTAGGGCTAAGTCTTCATCTTCAATTTTAATATCGATATTCTTTAAATCAAGAATAACTCTATTAAATTTATCAATGTGAGTATTAACAGACATACCTTCGCAATCTTGAGAGTATACAATCATTACTTCATATAAAGTCAATTTGTCAAAAATTTGGTCATATAAATACTCTTGAGTTTAAGCTACACTATAGTAGTAAATTCTTCATCCGTAACTTCTCTTAGCATCTCATTAGAAAAATCTAAGAGAATAGCATTGTGTGCTTTTTCCACAAGATCATCTTTCGCACCATCAAATAAATTCAAAAGAAGATGGTATTTTCCTTTTAGTGCCTTTAACAATCTTTGTTGTACTAGCAATATGCACATCTTAACACATCACAAGCTGAAATTGTTTTTTTTATTAAACTTTTCAGTCTCATACTTGGTCGACGAAGCTGCCATAACGAGATTTAGATTGACTCAAAACTTTAAAGCTCTTATACTAATTTGTTGTGAAAATTATGAAATTATCTCTAAAGAATTATCCAAAATCTTACTTAATTAATAGAATAAAGAAAAAAAATAAGCACATCCACAAAAACACAAGAATTTACGTGATTCGGTCTTTTGATGACTTACGTTAACGGATAGAATAATGGAAAAAGATCCACTAAGAAAAAAATAAAAAAATTACAAAAATAGTCTTAAACTCACGACTCTTATTTTATGTACAACCAAACTACTGTCTCTAAATCTAAGTATTGACTATTCTTTAATCCCATAAGATCCTTTTATAGGGTCAAGCACAATAATCTTATCATAATACAATTAAGATATGTTATACAAATCTAACTGAATTTAAAGACTATCTCAACATCGTATATAGTTTAATTAGAATTAAACTATTCTAATCAAACTATAATTCAAGACTTAGCTTAGAATTTTGATGCAACCACTGAACTTAAAGGGGTGATGGTTTATGTAATTGTTCAGTTTTTGATGATGCACAAGTCGGTTATTATATGTCAAAATAAGTCATTATCAAATAGCATAAAGACTTCAGTTCGCATAAGGTCCTTAATGCCAATAAAATTACTTTTCAAAAACAAAGACCTAGCCACTCTATAACAGAGTTGGAAGTTGGAACAACCAAGCCAATCTGATCCAGGGTGCTGATGCATAAAAGGGAAGCTTTGGATTGTGA
>NW_018397255.1:4850521-4858828 GCF_002168275.2 Theobroma umbraticum | reverse complement strand
TCGGTTGGACGGTTCCAACCGACCGTTGCCCAGTCCTACTTGGCAAAGCTTGTTAGATCCAAACAATAAGCCACAGCCTGAAACACAAGGGATTTATAGAAAATATAGTGGAGTTTTTGTCAGTACTTGGTTCACTAATTAATTATATAGACTTGTAATTGTATTCTGTTTTTCATCAGATACAGATGAAATAGAAAGAAACAAATTAACAAATGGGTATTGTTTTTTCAAAAAAGAAGAAGCCTCTTTAGAATTTTTTGTTTGTAGTTGGTCAAAATTTGGTATACAAGTTTGGCTAAAATATAATCTCTAGACTGTGAAATCAATCCATGAGAAAATCCAAAAATCATGTGGCAATCTGAATGCTGTTGATTAACAACTGCAAACTTTATTTTTCTCCATAGTAAAAGGTTTTGCCTACTACAGTCTACAGAGGAAAACCAGAGTTCAAATAAAAAATACAAAAGACATTATATAATTGGCTTTGAGAAAGTGATGAGTTGTGTAATTGGGCCTGAGTAATCATTGCCCCAAATTAGGCAGACGGATCAGATGGCACAAAATTGAGGAAAGAATGGGCCCAGAGCAGACAGTTCTACCAAACTCAGACACAGTCCACTCTATGGGCCAATGGGAAATCGCATTTTCTCAAGTTGAGAAAAAGATTATATAAAGCAATGAATATATATATATATATAGTATATACTTTTACTTTATAATAAAATTTAATAAATAAAAGTAAATAATAAGACAAGTAATAAAAGTAATAATCGAATGACACCTTTCTGACATTATGAACGAATCCCTCTCTCTAATAAGACTTGTTTCAATGATAAGTAGGAGATACCAAAATCTTGATGATTTTATTAATTTTGTAATATCAACTTATTGTATTATATTATAATATATAAAATTTAATATAATATCTTTAATGACCGTTTTCTCTTTTCACCACACCACTACTATATTTACTAAACAAACACTATAAATCTCACTGCAAGTTTTAATTTTACCGTTGCAACTCCTAATCTCACCGTTATAGTCATCAATTTTCCCACGACTTCTATTTTTAATCTCGTCAAAGCTAATATATTATCGTCGTACCAGATAGACCCTTAAAAGACAATTCGATCTACAGTAAAAGATTTCACTAAATTCAGGTAATATATATATATATATATAAATTAAATTCTGTATGAGGCTGTTGTGTTTTTTTCATATGATCATGATTGTTCTTTGCAGACAATTCTACTCCATAGAAGAATATTACATGTAAAAGAATGTAATATAAAATTATATCACATATTATTGAATGAAAGTGGCATTGTTAATATTCACACTTTTTCATTCAAATGTGGAATTTTCTTTGGCCACTGTTTTAGAGCCGCCTGGATTATTCCTTGTTGTTGGATATACAGTAACGTTAGGGCTGATAGGGGCGACAACATCTTCTCATGTGAAACTTGTAATCTTTATTTTGTTCCGACAAAAATCATTTAAAGTAAAAAGCCTGTCTTTTCCAGAAAATTTAATTTGTTAACATGGATTACCAGCCACCGGAATTTCTCTTACAAATCACATGCTTCAATTTTCGCTAGAAAAGGGTTTTTGATTGTTGGCTTTTGCAACCTAAATGCAATGTATTGTGAAAAATGCCAGTGACTTCTTTATCACTGTCTGCTGAATTTGCTGGATTCTCGAATGTCCGTATAAATTCCACTACCTCTAGATGGTTTATATTTTCAATCAGAATTTGATTGATTGAACATAATTCGACTCTTTAAGTTACAAGAAATTTCTACATTCAGTTGTTTTTCCTTTATATCCTCGAGTTGAGGTGTAAATTTTAAGGAGATACTTTGTTGCTCAAAATTCAAGATTTTAATTTGAAAGTTTTGAGTTTGAAAATTAAAATGAATAAAATTATATTTATAAAAAAAGAAAGGATTATTTTTTTGTCAAAAACATCTACCAATTCTCTGTACTCATACATTTGTTTAATTTAATCTTTATATTCAAAATCGAAACAATTTAATTCTTTGATTTTAGAAATTGTTTCAATTTAACCCCTCTCTTTATCAACATTCAATTTTACAATTAGATAGCATGACGTTATTGCTAACGTAGCGCTGACGTGACATATTTTGATGATATTGCACCGACCTAATGACATAACAGTATCACGTGACACCAACGTGATGACGTGACAGTGTCATTCAACTCTTATTCAATTTACTTTTTATTTAAATTTACTCAAAGTTACTTTTAAAACGATTTTATTTAAGTTAAAAAATCATAATCAAATTCTATTAAATTTAAATTATTAATTTGAATTTACAAAAAATTTGTAAGTACAAAATAAAATGGTATAAATATTTATAGTTATATTTAACTTTATTAGTCATAAATGTAATTTTTAATCCAAAAAATTTCAACTTAAAAAAAACATGAAATATTAAATAAAATAAAAAAATAAAAAATAAATAAATAATTGAAGGGGTGTAGTCGTTTAGATTTTATGAGTGTAATAAGAGGTTTGTCGTGTCTAAATTAACTAAGTCAAAATAAAAAATTATTTTTATAATCATCGTTAACTATATATTTCCTTTCTTCATATTTTTAAAAAAATAAAAATCAAGAACAATGAGACTTAGATATGCACAAACACTATCTTCATAGAGCTATTTGGTTTTTAAATTAAAAAAATTTAAGAAAAAAAAACAAATCATAAACATAAATATATGATCATTGTCTTAATTTCATAACAATTAACTGATGAATTGAACTTTTAATAAGAAAAATCAAGAACCGAAAAAAGCTTGAGGGGTGGCCAAAGAAAATAGTAGTTATTGCCTTTTATAACTACGAAAACGAGACCCTAATTCTAAGCATTTATAGAGCTTGTGTAAATGAGGATTTTTTCCTTTTATAAGTATATATCCAAAATAAAATATTTAAAAAAATTCATAAAAAAAGAACCAAACTTAATTTTTACAAACTAGATAAATTAATATACCTATTATGGAATTTAATGATCAAATAAGAAAATATATATATATATTTATTAACACTATAAATCTTTTACACTTAAACATTTGGCTTATTAGTAAGTATATATATTATTTACTTAAATATATTTTTCAATTTAGTCCCTAAACACTTCAATTTTATTCAATTTAGTTCTTATACTGCAGATTTTTATTCAATTTAGTTCCTGTGACGTGGCATAAATTTTTTTTAGTAATTTTTTTCCTTGATTTGTCATGTGGCATTAAAATGTCAACATATCAATGTTACATTAGTTTTGTTACATCATTATATTAATGCCATGTGATATTGTCACGTCATCACGTCGGTACCACATGGCATTGTCACGTTATCATATTAATCTTAATCACGTCATCAAAATGTGTTACATCAATTCTGACTTCATCTTTTATAATTGTAAAATTAGATGTCGTTAAGAAAAGAGATTAAATTGAAGTAATTTTTAAACTTAATGAATTAAATTGGTTTGATTTTGAATACATAAATTAAATTGAACAAAATATATGAATATAAAAACTTAATGAGTATTTTAACTGACTTTTTTATTATATAGATCAAATTTTTAATGTAAAAAAATAAATAGATAATAATATTGATTACCATTGATTGATCGATTGTATGAAAGATTTTATATGGAATCATTCTAGATTGACCTAAATGAATTATTCTCAGAAAATTAATATAAAGTGGGGCTGGAGATGATGGCATGTCGTGGGTTTGCAATGTAAATCAAATTAACTAGAAGCCAGCCAAAATTGACATGTTAATAAAACAAATCTTAATCATGATAAATATCAAGGGAAATGCCTAAAGCAATTGGACAAGATGAAATCACATGATTCTTTTTCACCCAAAGTTTGTGGAAAAGTAGCCTAGAAACAAAGCAAAAAGGCACAACCATCCAAGCACTTTCATATACCATATTACATAAACTTCCAATGAGCTTTTTTGAAAAGTTAAGCTCCACGGAGGCCCATCTTTCGAACTTTATTGACACTTCATTCACACTATAACTTTGTGGAAGGATGGTGCCAAATTCATGGTTAGCTTGTTTCACATGAGTTCTTTATTCTTTTCCTCTGCTAAGCTTCACATTAGAACTTGTAAACAAGATATAATATTAGTGGAAATAAAATAAAGCTAGGGCTTATTTTCTTTTTGCAAGAAAGATAATGAGGAAGGCATGCACATGAACTTTCTCCCTTTATGTACCAGTTTTTAACTAATATATCCTTGGAATGGCGTCAACGAAAAGAAAAAGTTTACTGAATATTGAAATTAAGGATATATTGGATTAGAAAACTACTTATTCAAAATACCCTACTTTGAAAAAAATTAAGGAACAAGAACAGCAATCACCATTAATGTGCTATTACTCATTATCCCATGAAAATTCATTGAAATATACATGTTCAAAATTTATATATATAGGTCCATATAGATGTGAAGAAATTTAAACTGTTGAGATATTTTAGGAATGCATCGTACTCATACACCGTGAAGTATTTCGCTTTCATTTCCGGCAGTTGCTAGTTCCCCACCATATGCTCAACTGCATTATTATTCATAATTGACCTTGTTTCTTAGCATGCTACCCCAAAAGCAAAAAAGAAAATTTTCCATTTCAAATAGAACACTCTTCTAAAACAAGTTCACCCCCTCGATCGGTTGTAATTGCTTTCAAGGCAAAAACTAATAAGTTTGGACCAGAAAACTTGGGAAGCAGCATGTGTATAAATAACAATAATCTCATATTGCAAAGAAAAAAAATTTGGAGAAATAAATTAATGTATCCCCTTTCATAATCCAATTAGTTGTTGACCATTAAATTCTTTCCCTTTTAAACTCTTAATTTGAGATTGCAATAGCACCCTTATTATCAACTCCAGAACCCCACAATTTGGTCATCAGTCACAGTCAATCTCAAATTAAATAAGACATGCATGAACATGCGCACAATACAAATAAAAATCCATCCTACTTACAATGCGAATTTAATCACATGAAAATATTTGTATAGTTCACATAATGAGTAGATAATGATTGATTTAGAGGATTTTTTGTTTGTTTCTTTTCTTCTAATTAAGATCATTAACATATATATAATGATTGTTTTAGAAAAATTCAAAGTTCTGATCGAAGTCTATATAAAACTTCCAATTATGTGTCAGATGAACATATATACATATATTTACGATTAGAAAGGTCTAGATGGAGTACTGATTGGCGGTGAGTTTCAAAATAGGAAAAGCAAATAATAATAATAATAATAATAATATACTCACAAATATATGTAGTGTGTACATTTTTTGCAGGAAAAAGTAAGAACAGTAAAACCATTCATGTGATCTTCATGGGTGTTTCTGTGAAAAAGGTGGGGTCTTATATCACCAAGTGCAAGCGAAAACTATTACTCATGGACCACTATAAAATTAATTTCTATCCTCACTAGTGGTTTCAAAAGATGAAGGAAACTTTCAAAGAGAAACAAAAAAATAAAAGGAGAAAGCAAACCTTAAATGAAATACCCCTAGAGTAGTCCAAGAGTACCCTCTCGGTTGTTTCTCCGTAAGAAACTCGAAATAATAAGGGCCAACGTGCACGAAATTTAAAAGATGGGTGGGGTCGTCGCCTCTCTCTCTCTGGACGCTTTTTTGCTTTCTCTTCTTCATGTACTTTTTGGGCTCAGAATGGCCACTCATGTGCATCGTGCTCACACTACCACACAGCAATCTCGTGGTGGAAGGGCCCTTAGCAGACCACTCTTGTCCTTTGGATAAACACGACTGATTGCTGATTCTGACTTTTAAGACTGCCATGTGAGCCATGGCTCTGATTTTGATTTTCGATCTGTGGAATCATTTGCATTTCCAATGAATACTGCGTGCTGTGCTACAAAAAAGGTCACTGTTCGTGAACTTTACTCTCTTTACGTGCCTTGAGATTCCAATGGAAGTTAAGGTAAAAAATATGCATGTAGGGTCTACCAGGACTAATTGCTCTCTAGCAGAGCTAAAAATATATTAAACAGTGAAGTAGACCACAAAAGCTCGCTGCTCTACTCTAAAACTACGTGTGTTTTGCCCATTAACACATTTTATTTTAACGATAACAAAGGTTTAAATTTCAGACTCAAATCTTATCATATATGAATTTGATTGACCTATATCAACTTGTAGCTTATAATTGCAAATTAGGGGATAAAAGAGAAACGTGGAAGATCTGTGGCAAGGAAAATGACGCCATCTTCGAGAGAACAGGAAAGAATCTGCTATGTAATCTTCTATGCATCAACTATTTTTGTTAGTTAAAACAATAAAAAAATTATTTTATATGTTAATGATAGAATTCTTAAAAAACTTATTTTAAATAATTAACACCTTTTCCATTGAATTATGAGTCAGACGATTGTTAAATTGATTAAATTATTTGATACATAATGGGATACAAACTCTACAATTTACACACAAACGCAATTGAGAATTACTCAATGTTGCACTCAAGCATTTAATTGATGTGTCATTTTAGAATATGAGATAAGTTACTATATATATTTAAATTGGAGGAACCATCATCAGATAAATTAAGATGATTATTTAGAAATTGATGTCTCGTCAAAAGTTAAAAGATAAGATGCAGAGAAATTAGTTAGGATCAACGATTATACTTATTGAAACATTCAATTAACAATTTTAACCCCTCTCCTTAAAACTAGGGTGGCTATTTAAAAAAGAAAGGAAGAAGAAATAAAAGGAGAATCAATCAATTTTCTCCAGTAGTATCTCAATGATTTTGATGTTATGAGATGAGTACCATTTAAGGAATTTGCTTCATTTAAAATTGAAATATGCATCAATTAAATTATAAATTTTTAACTTATAAAGCGTTTCCCTAAAACACATAAATAGTGAAACAAAAATTAAACAAATAATTAAGGCTTTCCTTGGTGGTTATTTCCCCTGAAATCTTGATCCTCTATACGAAGGTCGGGGCTCAATATTTGAATATATTCTCTCTTTACCTTCTCATTTGTAAAAAAAAAAAAATGACACGGAAATATAATATAGTAAAAAAAAATCAAGTGAAGTGTGTAAATCATGAAAAATTATATAATTTTTTAAATAAAATTAAATTATAAGTAAAATTTACAATTTTAATGAAATAATAATTATGAACGTATGTGATATAATTTTTACATTTAGCAAAAGAAATCAATTAAAAAAATTAGATGAATTAAAATATCAAATATAATTAACTAAAATTTAATATAAAATGTAACAAAACTTAGGCATTATAAAAATGATCCTATGGTTAAAAAATGATACATAACGTATAAGCATTATCTGATCATGGATCGAGTCAAGTTGATACCCTGTCAAGCTGGATTAAAGACATCAAGACTTGAGTTTTGTTGAGATTTATTTTTTGTACTTAACTTTGATCATAAAAATAATTAAGTTGTTTTAAACTACATAATTTGACTAAACTTGATTATTATTAACTCAAGTGGGAAGTTTGAAATTCATTTGAAATTGAAATAAAATTAACAATATATAAAAAAATAAAATTTAATAAATATTAAAAATTAAAATTAAACTTACCAATCACTAAAAAAAAGTACTAGAAAACTTGGATTTGACTGGAGTCACCACTTTTAAGTAAATCTCAGCATTCACGCAGTCAAATCGGAATAATTCACAAGAAAGTTTACTTGCTTACGGTCATAACGGTAGCAGACAATCATGGGGTGGTTTTTTTTAACCGAGGTGAAGGCTAATTAAGGCGGATCATTCATGTACTCGTATTTTTACTGTCAACCCTGGACCCACAACAAAAAGCCAAGAATGTACCAACAGTTCAACGGTCGCAGATAGACCCACTTGACAGTTGAGAAAAACATCATTTCTCTAGTTACACCGTGTACAACACTAACCTTTCAGCATCCGCCAAGTGTCCTAATATCACCAGCAACACTCCCTTGGTTTTTCCACGCCTTATATAGCGCGTGGAAATGGGTCCGACGACGATCCGCTCATTCAATCGATCAATCAAACCCCTCCCCCAAATTTCACGAGTCGTTGTCATCCGTTTCCTTCCAGTATCTTCTTAAGGGCATCAAACCCACACACAGGGAAAACTGCCAGAAACTTTCCCTTCACTGGATCAGGCCACGTGTAAAGCGCATTGCAAGTGTCCCAATAGTTCCTCCTCCTCACACATGTCCTCCCATACGTGTGGTTCACTGGTCCATTAAAAAAA
>NW_018397255.1:4702489-4850421 GCF_002168275.2 Theobroma umbraticum | reverse complement strand
ATCACAAATGAAATCTTGATGCCATTTTGACTTTTTCTTTTTTTTTTTTTGTATGTGGAACTGCTCAAACTTAGGGTCTTCCCTAATCTGACCATAGGCCTACCACTTAGGATTAAGTGACAAATGCCAAGTTGATATTTGTAACACATGTTCTCATAGGTATATTCTCATATATATAAAAAAAAATTACTGAATTCTATATGGTTTCATGAATTTTGTGTAGAAATATCATTGTTTGTCGCTGCAGACAAGAAAGAGGACCCTCCCCACCCAAATAAGCTTTTATTAAATATTAACCTGGAATTTGTCACTTAAAACATTTTTGTAGATGGTACGTAGGTAACCCCACAAAGTGCAAGTAGACATGGAGTCAAACTAAATCTGCTTCCTAGTTCGTGCATCTTTGGCAAAGGTCAATCCCTGGTAGTTGATTTTTTATTGAGATCTGTTCGGAAGATTGGACCTGTCTGGTTGCTCTGTCACCCATAATTGGAGAACCCTTTTTCTCAGGTAATGAAAAAAAAAACAAAAACAAAGAAACTTGCAAAGTATATATGTTAAGCCCCATCTAGACAAAAAATAATACTAATACATGCATTACCTTAATGCTTGTTACTTTACTCCTTGAATATATATATATATATATATATAAAACCGATTCTGCAAATGGGTATAGAAAAACCTGGTGGGGTAAAGTTGAGATTGGAAATGGGGAAGTATCCTGGAAATCCAGGAAGAGGCCTGATGCTTGAAGTAGGGAACCTCATTATTATTCCCTGGGCAGGAAGCATGGGGATGGGTTGACACCCAAAACCCCAGCATTAGTCCTTGGGATTTTCCTAGGCAAAAAACAGGAAGAAAACAACAATTAACCACCATTTGGCAAACGCTTAAGCAACATTAAGGACTTAATTAATTTTGTATTTAAGTTTCAAGAAAGAGACTGGAAAGACTAGAATTATTGGCCAGCTATTTGCCTAATTGTGGGGTCATTGACTCCATTAATTAATCCCGGAAAATCTTTGCATCTTTGATGTTGAAGATTTAGTTGCATTTTATTATTAAACCTGACAAAGAAATTGTCTAATAATTTATAGTCTCAGGAAAATGAGATGGGGCCCATTAAACAGTGTTGGGGAGGAGACTTTGGTTGTTGTTTACTGATTTACAAAGATTTGAGAATTATATAGAATTGAGAAAATCTCTATAGGAGTTGAAGGAGTCCATTTTAGCCTTAAAAAATGGTTTAACAATAGGTTTAAAGCGTTTCCCTTGGGCAGTTTTTATAATATCATCCTCTCTTTATGTGTAGTCCAAAAGTAATGCTAGATTTCAGGTCACTGGCTCCGCACCAACAGGCCAAAACTTCGAAGATATGGCAGCTAGTAAATAGAGTGCTTGATTGAATCTAATATAAGCTTCATGAGTCAGTTTAGTTTTTTTTTTTAATTTTTTGATAAATAGCAATACCACATAATATATACAACGCGGTGGTAAGTTATTATATTTTCAAGAAAAAGTATAATATATATATATATATACCACTAAATTTCAGTTTAAGTCATAGTAAATTTAGTAACACAATCTTGAAAATTACATGACAACCTTTGATGTCCTAATAGTTTAAAGTTAATCTCAATGTTCCAAAATAGATGTGCGTATATCTTCATTTTAACTGTCGAACTGAGAATTCCATTATAAGTATAATAAATGAAGATTTAACAATTAACTATAAACACAACAAATTGTCCGGTGATAGATTTGCACCTTAATTAATAATAATTGTTGAAACATCTACATTTATATATACTTGATTATTTTTAATTATGTATGTACCTTGAATCTCTTGAGTTATAGTCTACATGGTGAGGAGACCTACATAATAATTTCTCTTAGAGGTAAAAAATTGATTATACTAAATTCTTTTTTCCAAGAGATTCCACAGGACTCACCTTTGTTATAAAACTCTCAAAAAAATTAATTATTAGGTAAATTCTTCTTAACACGTCAGATATCAAATATCTTTATTCTTTTTGCAATGTCGCACATTCTTTTAATTAATTGCTAATAAACAAGTCAATCTTTGGGGTTGCCTCAAAACAAACGATTTGTTCTTTTATCGAATAAGCATGGTAAGGAAACTAAGCACGATTTATAAAACAATGTGGTTTTAAATAGCTAATTCCCCGCCCCCCCCCCCCTTTTTTTTTAATCTTTTTTATCTTCCTTTTCTTCTTTATTCATTTCAAAAACAACATCTTTTCTCTCTCTATTTTACATTCTCCCTTTCTCCCCGATCTTTAACATATCAACTATCTTTTCTCTCCTCTTTATTTAGTTCATGTGTTTGCTAATAGGATTTGTTTTTTGAAAAGGTTTAATCTACAAAATTAACGAAACTAAAGTCCAAAGGATGCTAGAGAGGAAGAAACTTATTAAGAAAATAACGTACATATAAACGACTTAAAAGGATAATATTTTTGGACTTGCCATCAGTTTCAGTTACTTTTGGTTCAAGTCATCAGTTTCCTTAATAGGGTTGAATGGAACGTTCGAATTATATATGTTTTTCAATCTAAAAATTTGAATTCCAAAGTTTTTGATGTATAAGTGATCAATAAGGTCAAGACCATGTAAAGAGAGATTCAAATCTTAGATATTAATCCTTTTATTATTGAGATGAAAATTGTTAAACCAAGTTTATTTAGTTATTACCAAACTCAAATAATAACATTGGAAGTGCTTCCTGCAATGCAAGTATTAGCTTGTAAACTGTAATATGTTTTAATATAACCTTCCAAGTCTAGAGAAATTCTTAGAAAACATATTGATAATGATTGAACAGCTCATGATTAGAATTTAAAAATATTTAATTTCAAGGTCATGGGAAGTTTGAAATCTCTAAAGAAGATATACAATTTTTTTTAAAAAAAGTGTTTTTTATTCTTCCATTACCTGTTTATGCCACAACAAATATTACTCTTGCGAAAAAAAATGTTGACCAATCAACAAAACAGCATTACTCTTCCAAAAATATGGGATGACTTTCCTTTTGGAAAATCTGTTTCTTACTTTACTAGGCAATAGCTGTAGAGAAATTGATTGTGTTATTTTTTGTCCAATGAGAAATTGGTTGCTTTTCTCTTTGTTAATAATTGACAATAGCTAATTCTTGCGCCATAGTTGCACCCAAAAGTCTAAGAATATCAACCCACAGAATACTTGTTAATTTTAAAATATCTAAACTCGATAAATAAATGGGGTATTCGAATCTTATAATTATTTGAATATTTTTTAAATTTATTATCCTAATCCGAACTCAAATATATACTCACTATCTTATAATTACTCGAACTTATTTAAAAACACGATTATGTAAAAAAATTATTAAAATACTTTTCATGAGTACCTAATTAGCTGAACCTAAGTTCATTCTTGTATCTATATATAATAATATTTTTATTTATATTTTATATAATACACTAATGAATAAATTTATAAAAATATACAAACAATAAAATTTAAATTTAAATAATTAAAAATAAATATATCAAATATCAACTTAAATAATTAAAAAAATTCAAGTAATAACTTAAACATTACAAGCTTAATTAACTATATGGATTTGTCCATGAATTTAAAAAAAAATAGTTAAGTTCCAAAACTATTTTAATCTCACAATTTCTTTTAGGTATATATTTTATTGTTTGTATAAATAAAAGTGTATATTATAATTAAAAATTTTATAGGTTATAATTTTTGTAATATTAACACAAAATAGAAAATAAATATATTTATATTTAAAATATATATACTAAAAGTATTTATATAATAGTAATTATATTCTTTATAAATTAACACAACATATAGGGTATATGTATTAAAATATATTACAAGTTAATTAATAATTATAGTTTCATGAATTATTTTAATTAATAATATGAGTTTATCTTTAATTACATGAAATTAAAAAAAAATTGAGTTTGGATATTAAGTATTGGGCACCCAAAGAGTAGTACCTGAACCCTACTTGAATTGGATAGTAAAATTACTGTCTAAACTTGATTATTAGATGCCCTAATCCTATATAACTAAGTTTGATACGCACAAATATCCTAATCATTGTGAACTCCATGATCTGTCAATATGAGATATTTTTAAAACAAATTAACCTCAAATTCGTCCGGCGAAAAAGAAAAAGGGAAAAAAATTCAAATTAATTAATGTGAGAACAAAATTCCAATTGTGCAGTGAGGATTTGCTTCATGTGGTAGAAGAGCAACCTGAATTTCATTCCAATGATTTTTGCAAGAGATTTCTTATTAATTAAACTCCAAAATCAAGTTAGATTTCATATTTAAATCCCTTACCCATGAGATTATCCTAGGAATCTTGTGGTGTGATTCTAATGAAATTGTACCATCAATGCCATGATTCATGGCTATGGCCTGAAAATTCTTAATAAAAATGAAGATTGAAGATCCCCAAGTAATAAATAAAGCAAAGTTTAATATATTACATCCAATAATTAAATGTAGCATGTTTTAAAGGGAATTTCACAATGGTTAAAATTACAAACTTCAATTCAATTCAAAAGTTTGAATTGAAATTAAAAGATGAGAGTCCGAATGGGTTTTATAAGATAAGAAAAAAAATTGTAATTTTCAGTGTTTAGGTCGAATTCATACATAAATAAATAAAAAAAATAAATATGAAAGAAGAGTAAGAAAAGATAAGACCATTGAACTTTGGGAGCTGAAAACCTTGTGGGTGGTCCCGAGGTGACAAAGAAAAGGATGGGGACCTTTGTATGAATGTCAAGGGGGCCCTAAAGCAAGACGCAACAACCCACATCAATCAACAAAATAACTCCAAATGAATCTCTTTCCCTTTTTTAATTAGGAACGACAACTTGGAGCTGAGGGTGCCACAGATTCCCCGGTTCTTGCCCTTTCCAAAATAACTAAACGTTAAAATATTGATAATGAAACATGATGAACATGAAATTTCTTTATCGTTCATCATTATTGCGAATTTTCTTTTCTTCCTTCTTTTTTTTTTCTTCTTTAGGTTTCAATTCGTCTTGAAATCACAAGCAGCACCCTTTAACGAGATTTTTGTGAAGACAAGAATGATTAAGAGGATTAATTAGGAATAACTGGAGGATGAAAAAAAGAAGCCAATCATAAATTAGAACCTTTTGTTTTTCCTTTAAGTTTGCTGGTGATTCATAGATACTTCAACTTGCATGGACCCTCCGGTATTGAATGAGCTCGTGAAAGTTAAAACCAAATCGAATCTATTAAAAATACCCTTTATATATTTATGGCGAGGTGATTGCATCATGGATTGGAAGAAGGTGGAAGAGCATAATTAATTTGTTCAACAAAGGGAGGGGCCAGGACTTTTCACAAAATGAGGGAAAGAGGTAAAAAGTGTGATGGAATTTGAGTAAAAATCTTAAGTTTAAGACGAGAGAAAGAGAGAGATGGTGATGAACTGCTAAGTCAGGCATCAAAATAAAGTCTCTCTTTTAGGTAATTGATGTGGTAAAGCTGATTTAGGATCTCTTTCTATTCCCTTTCCAAGTTCTTTTTTTTTTCAATACTTCTTCCCATCGGTTGCAGGATGAGGCAGAGACAAGAGCCGTAAAGAATTTACATGAAAAACGTAAAGTAATGGAATTAACGAAGAATATATGTATGATGTTTGTTGCTGTGTGACTTAACATGTGTTTATACGTAAAGGATTTCTGAGTACCTCTTTGAAACACTAGATTACTATATATATATATGAAATTTTAAAATTATCTTATATATTGGTAGTAGAGTTTTTAATTTTACAGAAAATTTAAAAATAATCACATGTTTCGTTAGATTATAATGGAAGAAAATTAATAAATATAGAAGTATTTTTGGAACTTTGCACTTGATTAAAGAGTGAAAAGAAAAGAATATGGGATCACTTGATACATTTGGTGTGAATATATCCAAAAAGTTAATCTTATGTGGGAATAGAGAACAGGGGAGAAGAAAATGAATGCAAGTAGAGCATATATGTTTGAATAAAAACAAAGAAGATATAACAAAAGTAATGTTCAGTTGAATTACGAGTACTTTAGCATGGGCTACGTTGCTCAATCCTTGTCTCACTCGCAGTGTTCCAACTCCAAGGGCACTGCAAAGCCCATGACAATTTTGTCAATATTCTATACTAGTAAACGAAAACGAAACACTTTCACAAGCTTCTTGTCGTCATAGCTTACATGTATAATGCATATATACATATCATCGTTTCTCACTTTTTTTTCAAAAAAAAAAAAGTCTAATCTAAAGTAATTAACTTATATTTGTAAAGGATAGTATTATAAATTATTTTATAATGGAACAATTCGACTAAATTCAACTACTCAGAAATGGGTACCTAAATAATAATAATAATAATAATATATTACATTTATTGCTTGTGAGTACATAATCAGGTACACATTGGAAGACATTTTAAAAATATGAACCTTCCTACGATCCAAAAAGAAGAGGGACCATGGATAGCTGGTGCATTGCCTTCCAAAGCTTTTGGTTTTTTGGACATGAAAGATTATTTTATTAATAATTAGTTCGTATATGCATTTTCGTGGGATGATATTCTACATTCCTTTAGCTTTCATCACTATCTTCCAACTCTACTTTTCTTCATTGTTGCACAATATTAGTAAATCATACATAAATAGTGGATATTTTAGTTGAAGTACAAATCTTTTTCAATATCTTTGTTCATCATTGAGTTCACATATTGGGCACCAACCAATTATTCTAGTAATTATATTAAATATTATAATTATATCTTTCATTCTTTTTTTTTTAATTGCCTACTATATACTTGTGCAGGTTCAATGTACACACATAAATCTCCATGCTTATAATAAAATAATAATAATTCTTATACAAAATCTCAGCTTATTAATTGGGCTCAAATAGCTAGCTAGCATGTCAAAATTATCATGGTAATCCTACAACTCAGCTAATTAAACTCCACGAATCCCATTAAGCATCAACAGCCCCAGTTCAATTAACTCATCACTCTTTAATTACTTCGTTATCCTGTTAAAAGAATGTACTATTTTCTTTGAATTCAGAATATATACAGACACACACTTCACATGCAAAATATTCATTTTCTTGATGATAATTGATTGGTAGAAAATGTATGGATAGGAGGAGTGGTCATGAACTTAACGAAAGTAAAATCTAAAAAGTAAAAGGGAAAAAAAACAGAATGGAAAAGCTTGCAGACGTTAGGGAGAACTTAAAATAAGAATCATAAATGCTGATCTCAACCTCAGAGCTTTGCTCGTTTGCATCAGCATCGACATACATTAACTGCACCCACTACATATTTGTTTTTTTTTAAATGATTTTTTTACACAAAATTACTAACTCATAATATTGTTTTTATCATCATCATCATCTTTTATGATACTGTGAAACATTAGTGGGCTCTTAACATTGGGGGCGAGGAGATGGATGACGATCAATCCAGCTGCACTATTTTTTTTGGTGGGGGGGGGTTGGGTTATGCGTCTCTCTCCCATTCTTTTCTTGTCTTTTCCTTGTCTTCGAGCTAATTTTCTTGAGAATTGAGATTACTAGCTCCTCATCAACTTCAAGCAGCTGCTACAGGCTCGGTTTTAGTTGAAGCCTTGGAGCTGGTTGAAGATGCATGGCGTTCTTCTTTCTTTGAAGCTACACCTTTCAACTTTTCTTTTCTTTCGTCTTTCTTCATCTGCTGCTCCCTGCACTCTAAACTACAAAAGGCTGCATCCCCTCTGCAATAGTATTCTATAATCAACTCAGTGAATTAAATAATGCAACTAACTTGATCCTCTGTTAACAATGCTATAACTTCTAGATACCATTTTTTGGGGGTTAATTATAACTTCTAGATACTGCTGTGTGTGTGTGTATATATAGTATTAACAACTTAAGGATCATGAAAGCGAAGAGAAACATAAATTTATAGAGAAAAAAGGGCCCCAACCAAAAACACAAATACAATACGAAAACCAAGAAGAGAAGATTGAGTTATGAGAAGAATGATTACCAGGGAAAAAGCCAATTTATATAATTTCTGGATCTACAGTAAGCATGAATATTCTTATCTGTTCAACTATATATATGGTCTTTTAAAATCTTTTCATAAAAATTAAAATGAAAAAAAAAAAGATCCAAACTAATAGACTTACAAGACAATTTCTTGAAGAAAAAAGAAGTTATGATAAATTTAAAAACAGAAAAATACCTATACATATATATGTCTCGACTAGGAGCTAAGCGGCGTTTACAAAGGCAGCAAGAGCGCAAGAAAGGAGCGGTGTCGACGACATGATTAGTAGACCCTGATCTTCCAGCAGCAGGATTTCTTGGCGACACCATGGCCAAGAAACGTTGATCGTAACCTGCAAAGTTTCCGTTTGGAAATTCATGCAAGGGGTCTTGAGGAGGAGGAGGATCAGATATAATTAATGGTTCTTGGACGTCCTCAACGTTGGAGACATCGACGGTGATCCCTGTCATGCTTGTCGTCCTCTTGATCGGGTGGCGTGAGCGTTTTCCTAGCAACATGGTTTCTTGTTTTCTCTTTCTGGGTGATTTCTTTCTTTTTCTTCTCTCTGTCTCTGTAGTGATTTTTCCAGAGAAGAAAGAGAGAGAGTGGAAATGGAAGGAAGGGCGAGCTAGCGAGGGGGAGAGGCGGAGACAAGATAAACGAGATGGGAGGAGGGGAGAGAGAGAATCTGGGCCGTTGCTTGCGGGCACGGGGTCCCGATAAGAGTCCACCTCACGCTTTCCCTCTTGCTCTTTTGTTTTCTTTATATATTTACTTAGCAGTTCAAATTTAAAATTCAATTTAAAACTTTAATTTCAATAATGCGAAATACGAAAGATATAAAATGAAACCTCATTTGTATAATCCAAGAATCAATAATGGATCTTGATGTGCATAAAATGATAAACATTGGTCTTTCTTTAAATTTTTTAAAGTCATAAAATTTATTAGTCTTAATCTTGTTTAAAAATATATATTTTAAATTCTATTTACACTTTTTTTTATAAAAATCATTTATCATTTTTTGGCAAAACTCTTAATTGGTCAATAAATTATACAAAAGGGTCAAAAACGAATTTGGTACGTAATCTTTTAAGCATTTATTGTGAACCCCCTTTCGGTTTTATTCTTTTTTTTTTATTTTGAAATCCCAATAGAGAATTATGCTGCTATAATATATACAGTCATGTTTTTGGAGCTAAATTAATTATCTTTAATTTCAACATGTAAATTTCAATGCATAATTACTGGATCATGCAATTACGAAATAATTGTTTTTAATTTTCCAATCTTACATGGCTGAAAATGAATGACCTCAATAAGAGAGTTTTAGTGCGAAGAGTCAAATTCAAGATGTCCATTTCATGAGACATCATCTTAGTTCATGAACCACTACACAAACTCTTTCCATGTTTGTGCAATAACCTTATTTAAAATTAATTAAAATTATTTGTTGGCCAAACCAGAGGCACAGCATTCTTTTTCATAAAACTTTAAGTTACAGGAACTTTTAAAAGATCCTACCCCCCTGATTGGCATGTTAACAAGAGAAATGTTTAAATCAACCCCTCACTACCATTACTCCCTCAACAACTACCTTGTCTTAACCAGAAATTGAGGTTTTAAATAAGAGACCTATATAAGGTCAAATACACGAATTAATTTACTCCCACAATTGAGGGTTTCAACGTCAATATCACTGAGGTAACTTCATTTTTTGTTACCCAACATTAGATATTTTCGATATATTTACAAAATTATTGTATTGTGTCGTTTTCTCACAACGTTGAAGATAATGACTGTACGTAATACCCATAAGTTGTGCTGTCTTTCCTTTTAGGAGTTTGAAGGATTGGGCAAATAAAGAGTTGGTAGCAGGGCATGTAAAAAGGGTGCTGGGAGCAATGGAAGGATGAATTAATCAGAGGGGTGGGGTGAATCTAGACCAAAACATGCACATCGAAAAAATATTTGAGTGGACAATGGGCAGCCAACAAGATAATGATCTTTTTCACTTTTGCGAATGTTTGAAATTTATTTTGATGCTTTCTGATGTATATGTCTTGTTTCCAAACTCTTAGGGCACACTCGTACAATTGATAAGGAAAGTTCACCCCACGATTTAAAAGATGTCTCACACCTATTTTCTATTTCCTCCTTTTCTTCTTTGGTTACTGCCTAAGCCAGTCCTTCTGAACAGTGTAATTACATTTTCCCCCTCAAATTTACAATAAAATTTTAATGAAATTGTGCTTCGAATTGCTAAAATCAAATTCTCCAGCACAATATAAGAGAGAAAAGATATGTAAATTCCATCATTTGAAGTGTGGAGATGACATTTTTTTTTTCTTCTTTGTTGTTATAAACATGAAACATTACAAATTGTATTCGAACATTTGTTCATATAATTTTTTTTTTAACCTGAAAAATAAAGTTCTCTCATATCTTCCTTTTCAACATTTTATAAATTCATTTGTTTCTCATTTTTTTTATGCCATGGTTGAGCCGCAAGATTAATTCTAGTCTTGTTCCAACAATGAATAAAATGTGAAGTTGATAATTTGAAATCAACTATCATTTAAATTCTCCAAAAAAAAAATTCCATTTTAATTTATTGTGGAATGGGGCTACAGTCTGCAAGTTGGGGGAAGTTCCAGATCTGTAGCGGTCTCATTCTTACAAATGATCACTGGGACTCATGGGATCAGATTGACAGCTTTCAATATTTCATTAACATTATTCTTCATAATTAATAAAATATTTACAATAATTGAGAAAATAATTTTTCTCTAGAAAAAAGGGTTTCCCTGGATGACCTACCGCCAGTCTTTAGTTAATTTGGCCGATCAAAGTGAGATGCTTCAATGCTATGTTTGTTTCTTTTTTTCTGTAATATACGTACAAATTAAGAGTTATCTTTCATTAAACTAAATAAATAAAAATAGAAATGTCTGTCCTAAATAAGCTCTGTTCAAACCACCCAGTAATTATTAGTGTGGAAAAGGACAAAATATGTAAAAATCATGTTTTGTTTTTTTTTTTTTTTGGTGTCCTCCAATTATATTAGGTGTTCTATCTAATCATTCCTGTCAGCTGCATAAGGTTTAAGGATAGCAAATCAGGAAATTTTATGATAATTATTACACCAAGTGGGGCAAAAGAGCTGTTTTCAGTTTAGTCACAGGAAATATCATATGGGTGGGATCATGATCAAGCTTTATTTTCAATTATCATACAAAACAAAAAACAATAACCCAATGACTCCATTTTCACTGCAATATCCAATATACATGAAATTATAAATAATGTCATTCAGATTTTCGACCTATTTGAACTTAGACCCATCTAGCCTTTTTCTCTTTAAAAATATATAGAAATGATGAAGAAACATCATAAGCTGTTTCCTTCCTGTGCGAGTGAGTGATGATCCATTATTATGAGCAATATTTTTTTGCCCTCTTTGATAAAAAATGTTTCAGCAATTATTATGTACACTTTGTGTCAATTATTGGGTCCCCAATGGGACCCAAGGGCCTTAGTTTTCTTCTTATAAAAATCCAAACATGTAAAAAGAACATAAATCGATAAAATAGCAAATTTTAGAAACCAAAACAACCAATCAAAGTATGTAGTGTCGTCATATGAAATGGTCCTACCACAATTATGGCTCGAATGACAGATTTCCAGGTGGTGGTTGATCACCATCTGGCTAGTCACTTTTCAGACTTTTTACCTCCCTACTATTAACTTTTATCACCTTAATTATTTTTAAATGATTAACTTTTGTATTTCATTGCCATCACTCATTGCTAATCTGCTTTTGTTTTAATCTAATTCTTCTTGTGCATCCTCTTACTCAGGAGTACTTATACCTCCAGGTAGAATATTGTTTAATACTTGGAACAAGCTAGTGAAAAAAGAAAAAAATTTTCCAATAATTCAGCATTTAGGTGAAAAATTGGGATGACAAAGCCCAAAAAAGAGAAAAAAGAAAAGATGGGATAAAAGTAGTTTGTATTGTCCCATCTTGGTTTCATGGTTGTGATGACACAAATGCCAGTGAATCTTTATTGATTGAGATTGAGGGGAAGAGTGTGGAAATCTATTATGTCTATGACTAACAACAACAAAGTGAATGATGGGAGTGCAAAACTACTAGAGGATATCTTTTTACACTTGGGATAAAAAAAATGCTTAGTATGACATCGCAGCACATTTGTGGAAAAGAAAAGAGAAGACTCTTTCTGTCAATCTTAGGATGGTTGAATAAAATTAAAGGTGATCCAATTCCCAAGGGAATTGAAACTATTCTACCTAAGACTTCATCAGAGAGATATGTGAGAAAATCTTTTTCCCACTATATGGAGAATTTCCAGGAAATTTCATCCCTGCCCAACTGTATGCTTAAGTTTCTTTCCGTAGCCTTTATAGCCTTCTTC
Organism: Theobroma umbraticum; assembly: GCF_002168275.2. Taxonomy (NCBI): domain Eukaryota; kingdom Viridiplantae; phylum Streptophyta; class Magnoliopsida; order Malvales; family Malvaceae; genus Theobroma; species Theobroma umbraticum. Next base: position 4,837,879 of record NW_018397255.1, on the reverse strand, counting down.
CATAGGAATTATAAAAGAACTTCTTCAATTTCTGGGTTCCAAGATGATGAAGCTGGACATGAGACTCTGATCAAAGTATACTGTATAACTTTTACCATATAATTAATCACAAGATTCACAATATAAACTACTTGACTGTTTTTTAAGATTATCAGCTTAATTTGCTTAAAAGGCAGCATAAAACATACATTTCTCATTTTAAGATGTCAACAGAAGCTGTTTCCATGCTCTTTTAGTTGCTTAAACCTTAGCCCCTTAATGTATTTGATCAATAGCAGAGCTGACTTCATTGCAGATACGCAAAGCAATTTCTAAACAATTAGCATCTCTCTTACTCAAGATATTGAGTTTGTCTACACAAACATGAGCAGTAGTGACCATTTCTTTAGCAGTAGAGTCTTCACGAAAGATGGGCTCACCCACACATGCAAACAAATGTATGGCTGTAGAGCAAGAGATTCCATTAAATAAGAGGTGTAATAATTGATGTTTCCTACCAACTTAAAAGCAAAAGATAGACAAAGGGCCTTGATGGCTGCATAAAGGACACAGTCATTCCTACCACTGAGTCCCACTACAGATTGTGTGCAAACTAAAGGTAGTATGCACTCATCAGCCACATCATTGGGAGCCAAAAAAGAACACTCAGACATCAATAATACCCCCTTTCAAATTTCAATACATTCTTGCTTTATTCACAAGGTTTGCACTCAGATTAAAACAAAATGCTCATCGGCAGAGATTTTTATGAGCGAAAACCAGAAGACTATTCCATCAGTTAATACTGCGTTGGAGATTTTAAAAGTACATTATATTTATAGTGAAGGTTCATACTTGAGATGGAACTGCTGGGCTAACTTAGTTGCTTTTCAAGAAACTAAAATGACTGGGGAGAATTTGAGAAAATGCTGGAAAGAAACAAAGCATAGGGTGCAAATTTTGATCAATCCATGTATTTATATGTCAACAAATTTTCATAAAATTTAACTTTAGGTTAAACCATCAATATAAAAGCTGATCTAGCAAAGTAGAGATCAGGCACCTTCTATTTTTATGTCCATGTAAGAAATGCATGAAGTGAAGTCCAACTGTGGTGCTTTCAATATTATTTTTAATAATTTTTACATCATTTTTAAAGTAATTTCGTATCACTAAATTCATGGCAAAAGGTAAGCCATTTATTTCTCTCCATCTCTGCTTGTCTGGTAAACTTTGCACTCTTAAATTAAAGCATGTTTTTGATTCAGTAAAATCTCTTCTTAATCCATATGAACTAAGGCACATACCAAAGAGTTCTCCATGTACAATAAATTAATTGATCTCTGCAAGTAGCCCTACAAAATCTTTACCCCTTCCAAATCACAGACCAAATATTAATGTTCAACCTCCTTTTTCTGGAAAGCGTTAACTGATTTCAGTCTAAATGAAGTGGTAGAAGAAACTTTTTTCTTTGTTGCAAAAGTACAAAATAACTTAATAATAGATTGTCAAAGAAAACACCGACAAAAACCTCCCTTGCAAGGGATGTGTACACAATGAAAGCCTCAATTACAACATGTCTGATGCATTTCCAGAAAATTGGAGGAAATAGAAGGATAAATTATTGAGGATATCAATCACTACCGGTAGCCATCAGGAACTCACCCTCACAAACCAAGTCACCTCCAACATATGCTTTCCCTTCCATCTTTGCTATTCCAAACCGCTTCTGCAGCTTGATGAGTGTCATCCTCATCACCAAAGTATCTCCTGCAATGACTGGTTTCCTAAACCTCACTTTGTCAATTCCAGCAAAAAAGAAATTCTCCCGAGAACCTCCCACTTCAGGTTGCAGCATAACCAAGCCTCCAACTTGTGCCATTGCCTGGACCAATCAAATACTTCTGTTAGAACCTCCTAACAGTAAAGATGTGGTTTACAGGAAATTAATCATCTAAATACCAAATTATTTTCAGAAACTCATTTTTGTTGGCACCTCTTGCAGCTAGAGATGACAATGTTCTGGTGGCCAAGGCCTTGGGTGCATCCTCACGGTAGCATCAACTGGCCTACCAAAACATGAGATGGAAATAGAGAGGAAAGAAAACCAAGAAGAAAGGAGTTCAAGGGCTACTGAATCAAAGATGATGGATGCTACTAGAGCATTCATTTCTTTTCTAGTCTATTGGACTGAAAACCCCATCCCATTTTCCAATTGGATCATGCAATCCCAAACGAAGATCCTTCACAATCTAATTCACAAAGTCAAGCAATCCATCAATTTAACTTTTTCTATTTATTTTATTCTATGCCTAGACTACAGTTAGAGGTGGCCACACCAACATCATCCCCGTCAGCATGGTGGTTCCATACTTCAATTTGTTTCTCTAGTTGCCATTGTTTTTTTCCTTTCATATACACATGTTATTCAGAATAAGGAGTTCTATAGCGTAAAGTTTAGCCTAACCACCTATCAGATGACTAGATATAAATAAGTACCAGGGGTGGCAAAGGTGGCTTGGAGGCTTTGACAATGATCAAAACTTAGAATCACAAATATAGAACAGCAAAATTTACATGAAAAACAGACGAATGAAAGAAGATATCCAGTAGCTTTCAGAGATCATACCAAAATACATAATCAAGCCAATTTAATGTTATTTTGGAAATAAAAATTCTTGAACTGTATAAACCTCCTGAAATGAGGAGATACTAGAATGCCATAACTAATCTGGAATTAAATTGATGTAGAAAAAAGGCAATCAGAAAGTAATGAAAAACATAAATCTTAATTCCTTCACATTTCAAGTCAAAGGAGAAGCCATCAAGCACAGCTGGAACAGAACACTGCAATGAAGGGGCTACTACTCAGACATGTCACAACTTGGTCAGACAGACTCCAATTGCAGGTGCCAAAAACTTAAGTATAATATTTGCTTGTTCACCCAATTGAATATTCGAGTTGTTTTACAACAGAAACACTAATTACAATGTCTAGCTAAAATATCAAATATAAAAACTGCCAGCAGAATAATCTATCATAGAATAGAAAAAATATGGCAACTTAGTCTATCTTGGAATATTTATGCAAAGACAGCACAAAAAATACGGTGTTTATGGAGATAGAACCACTGTAGGAGATCAAAGCTGTCAGTGAAAAATGATACATAGAAGCTAGTGTAGCGAGAAGTTCACATGAAGAAGCATGACAGAAACGGAAGATCCAAACAGCATAAAATCTTGCCACAGCTTACTTAAAATATGGAAGAAAGAGCTCAACCAAGCTTAGTTTTCAACAAAAATTGTATGGATTAAACAACAAATGAATCAAAATATATTAACAGGACACTTGTGCTAACAAACTTTACACAAATTCATGTCAACTGCCAATAGCAGCTCAGATGAAATAGACTTTGCAGCTGATTCGATAACATATAAATGTAATCAAGCCCATGGTTCATTGAGTTTATTTAAATACAGAGCGGATAACGTGTGGATCCTTAACAATGTTGAAAGCATGTGTAAGGAAGCAATTAAGTAGGAAAAAACTCTGAAACCAACAAATAAAGGATGACTGATAATTTGAATTATGAGATGCTGCACTACAGATGAAAGAGAAAACTAGCCAAACTAGCCATGAACATGAGATTGTATCTCATACAGTAGTCAGATCAAACTTTCAATTTTAGGAGGAATAAGAAAACAGAGATCAGGTAGAGTGTCGAAAACAAATGGAAAGGGGGATATAAGAAGGATTGTAGCAAAATCCTGGAGAGGGAAAATGTGATTCAGAATCATATTTAGAACCTAGGATCAGGTCTTATAGGCAATAACCAGTGTTGTGAAGGCATGTACCAGGCGTTAATGTCCCATGCTAATCAAGTAAGGTGCCTCACACCCCTTTCCACATTGGTCAAGAACATGCCTTTGGTGCTAGGCATACTTTTTTGTTTTAATAAGGAAAGGCACATAAAAGCACACATGATTAAAGTATCCTTTTGGTTCCTTTATTTCTAAATTTCTTTTGTTAGTTATACTTTTAATAGTCAAAGTAGGGCAAAACCAACCGTCTTAGAAGAATTAAAAAATGGGCCATGAAGCATGCACAACTTTTTCTTGAAAAATTGAAGTGAAGGAAACATTGAATTATTATATATAACACATACAATTTTCTGTTGCTTGTATGCATCTATTGTTTTCTAGAAGGCAGGAACTTTATTTTGTATCTTGTGCCTTAGAAGAACGAAGGGTTTTAGCACCTAGAATGTGCCTTGTGCCTTTGGCAACAGTTCTTTAGTAACTATTTGGAGCGAATCAAGATAACCAGAAAAAAATAAAAATAACTGTGGCACTAAAGTACAGACCCAAAAAACAAACTAACTAGTAGTAGACACCTATGGCCGTCATGCCCACAGGTACCAACACCATTTTAATCATAGTCATATTGATTTCAATAAATTAATATATGGAAAACTCATCTATCAAGCACCTAATTTCCAGGGGAAAAATAGCATCTTCAAGGTCAAAACATTCAACATTCAGTATGCAGAACTAGGCATCCAGTAACTAATGAAAAAGAAATGTGATGAAAAAGATATATTAAAAGAAAGGGAGAGGAAAAAAAATGCACATTCCCAAAAAATTCTATCATAGAGAAGATGCCAGATTGCATTGTCTAATTCCTTGGCAATTATATAAGCCTTGGGGACAGATATAAAGGTGTTGGAAACAGAACCTTAACTGCTCACAGAAGAATAATATTATATGGTAAATTGACAGCCTCATTGTTTCTTTACCAGAATACAATCTAAAATGACTACCAGGAGATCATTCTATGATGTTCGTTTTTCTTTCATATACAACATTCTCTCTACCTTTTCTTTTAGATCTCTCTTTCCTGCTATTTGTTCCATAAACTTTGTCACTTCATGTAAAAGCTACGCAGCAGCTGTATCATTAAGCAGAATGGTAAAATGTATCTCAACTGAGCTAAGCCTTAATTCTATACTAGTTGGGTTTAGCTACATGAACTGCTGAACAAAGTCAAAACATTACAAATATATCAAACTTTAATTTTACATGCTAAGAAGAAGTTTCTCTAATTCAAATATCTGCTCATTCCACAATCAATGTGAAATTCTGCAAGATATCTAGTTTAACCTCCAGCTTAGACTCACGGCGATATTTCTTATTCCCTTTCCCACATATTACAACTGGTCCATCTCAACAACTATGGTTTGGCTATGCGAAGGACGCTTTCTATTTCTCATAACCTAGGCAATGACAAAGCAGGACCAGCCCTATACCTCCTTTAATTGAAAACCAAAAAGTTAACAAATAAAGCTACACAATCTCATACATTTTGATATAGTTCTACATTCGACATTTTAGATAAGAAACTATGCATGCAATAAAACATCCAGAAAATCAAAATTAACAAAATTTGAGTGATAGACAAAGTACCTCAACCATGAGAACACCAGGCATTATAGGCCTCTCAGGGAAGTGGCCAGGAAAAAAATTATCATTTATAGTCACATTCTTTATAGCAACAGCTGATACCCCTGGATTATATTCTATTACTCTATCCACTAACAAAAAGGGAAACCTGTATCCCAAAAAAAAACAAGAAACCAATAAAAATATAACAGAAACAAGCAAAAAGAGATGGTAAATCAAAACTAGAGTCTTTAATTTACCTGTGTGGTAATATCTCTCTTATCTGATTGATGTCCATCACAGTAGGAAAAGCTGGGTACCCTGAAACAATCAAGAAGAAAAACAGAACAACCCATATTTTATTAGAACATAAAATTTTTTGAAGAAAAAAAAAGTAAGATGGGAAGAAAACAAAAAGATTACTCGTTTCAATTGGGGCGTCATTGTCGGTGCTGTTGGGTGCATTTGAAGAGCAACGAAGGGCTGAGTTGGACCGGTGGGTGAGCTTTAGGGAGACTGAACGAGATCCGGGAAATGAAAGCGATGGGGAAGGAAGAGGTTGGGAGAGCCTTCTGGGTTGACTCAGTGAGCCGGGAGTGAAAGACAAGAGCGAGTTGGAGGTAACAGCCATTGTTTGAGAGAGATACAAGGGCGGAGACTTCGAAGTGTTTTGTGTTGGATGGAGCGAGAGAAATGGAGAATAGTTGTGCCCATTGTTTGTATTTATGGTTAGTCACCTGCCTATACCGTGGTAGTTCCTTTTTTTTTGTAATTATTATATTTAATTTTCAATTTTCAATTTTATTTGTTACAATGCAAAGGAAGAAAAAGAATGATTTAACGAATTATTATTATGATATAAATTGATTATAGAAAAAGAATTATGCAAATTGGAAAAAAAAATTCAATAAATTGCAATATAAAGGATCAAAAAAAATATATTCATATGTGAGTTTGGCATGGATGAAAGCCTCATTGATAGTTCTTGACAAAAAAAAGTCTCATCGAAAGTAATAATAACGTAAAAATGTTAAAAGATAATTAACACTAATATTGAGCTACACTATTTAAAAATATTTTTGACAAGGTATAAATCCTATAAAACTTCATATTTTATACTCTTTTATTTAATTAAATCTCTCATATTTTAATACATTTAAATAAATTTTTAAATTTTTATTTTAAATTAAATAAATTCAAATGTAACCCTCATTACATTCAATGTCGACTTTTTTTTCACTTACATGGCATATGATTTAAGTAATTAATCACATGACCAAACTAAAATCCAAAACCACCGATTGTGCATTTTTTATTTTCAATCACTGGTCATCAAATGACATCGAAATAGCAAAAAAAAAAAACAAATCATTTTTTGATTTCTCTCCTTGTCTTCTTTTCTTTCAACGGAATAAATTTTCTAAAATTACATCCTTTTTCTCTAAAGTTAAAAAAAATTAAAAATCTAAAATTCTTTACATCTACATGATTTTTGAGATTTTAAAAAAATGATTTTCAGAAAACCATTTTAATTAAAGGAAAAAGGAGAAAGGGAGAAATCTAGTTTTTCTCTTTGTGAATTTTATATCCGTCAACAATTTGATTTTGTCATCGATAGATCCTATGCCACGTGACAAAAAAATAATGATATTGAATATAATAGCAGTTATTTTAATTAAAAAATTTATTTAACTTAAAATAAAAATTTTACGGATTTGTTCATTTCAATAAAAATCTTATCAATAGTTCTTGACAAAAAAAATCTCATAGAAAGTAATAACAGGGCAGAAATGTAAAATTAGTACTAATATACAACTACTCGATCTAAAAATAGTTTTGATCAATATAGCACCATTTAATATTACGTGTTACATAGAAACTTAGCTTGCAAAAAGTAAACTCAACCAAAACAATAATAATTAAACTTTTCAGAACGGAATTAATTGGAAATCTTTTATAGTAAATTATTTTAATATTAAAAATTGATAACATATATAAATAATAAATGCCTTGATCTTTTAATTTTATTTTTATAAATTATTAAAAAATTTCAAACATCTAAAAATGATTCAAATCTCATTACAAATTCATATACGAAGCAACATGGTGAGTGGCTATATTTAGAATTCAAATTGACATGACATGCTTAAGAATCAAATCCCAAAATGATCTGATTTAAAATTATCATAAGCCCCAATCAATCCAACATAAAAAAAGTCGAAATTTGAATTAGTATCTAATCTAATAAAATCCCTCAAATTTAAACAGTTGATTTATTTAAAAATATACTTTTAAAAATATTTAAATTATATAATTAGTCTTTATACTATACAAAGAGTATAAAAATAATCTTTGTACAATAATTTATATGAACTGGATCCTTATATTTTATCAATTTGTTAATTTCAATCCTTAACTCTAATACTATTAAATTTGACTTAAATATATTGATGTAACTTTGTAACTAAGCTGGCATAACACTAATACAGATGATCTGGCATAATATTGACATGGCACAATATTAACATGGCTCATCTTTTGGGGAGAAATCTCAAATAGGTTTTCCCTTTTTTGAGTAATTCAAATAGAAATCTAAAACTCTTCCCCAAGTAACCCATACCAACAGAAAGGAAGCCCAAAAGATTTGCATTATGATTGTAAATGTGTTCTTGGCATTCATAGCAAATCTGAAAGGTATTCTTTTAATTGATTATCTTGCGTTCATGTATGAGATATATGTTTTTGAGGCTTCATATATATAAATTGACAAAATATAAAAATTTAATTCACACAAATTATTATATAAGAGCTAAATATATACTTTTTATAGAGTACATGGACTAATTGTATAATTTTACTTTTAAGAATTGATACTTTTATACGATTATAATTATAAGAAAAAATTTAATTAAAAATCAAATAACTTTCATATTTATATCAAGTTTCATTTATAAAAAAAAATTAATTAAACAAATTAATATAAAGTTGGATATAAATATTTTGAAACCTAATAAGTTTGTTTTTCAATACGTAGTAACTTAAAAAATTTTCCATTCTATGGTCGACACCAAATTAAACAGCATCATTATCATCGTAAAAAAAAAAAAACTGTTTTGGTGGTAAAATTTTTGTTCTAAAGTATTTTTATTTATTGATCACTCTGATATTTTTGGTTCGTAATAATCATCATCGTTCATACCAATGCGGCCACCTGTGTGATTTCGTCTCTCTCGTTGTTGCCTATTACCTAAAAGAATCATCAATATTTATTGAAGAGAATAAATCACGTTATTATTTTATTTTTCCATTATATAGTCTGCAAAAATTTTAATGTATGACAGCTTTGAGCTTTATAAGTTAATGTTTTATTTTAGTATATTTTTTTCTAGATTTTGTTAATTACAATATAGATCAAATATGGCTTGAATTTTTCAGATGCCTAATCTATTTTATTGATCATTTGAAAGAGATCTAATCAAATAATACATGTGCTATAGACTTTTCCTTTTTAACAGCTTTCAGTGGCAATTTGAGGTCTGTATTTTGTGCATGGAAAGAAGAGGGAACGCACGAAATAAGGCAGACAAATAAGAGAAAAGCTACGTAAGTCATCTTTCCTTCTCTTCTTGTGAAATTTTACACTGTTGAATAAATATACATCCAATGAGTTTGAGCTGTGTAGCCACACCAACCATTTGATTTGCACCTTCATTACTACCCCATGGAGTTCATCCTAAATTTCTAGCCGCCCACATGGAGCTCCTATTTGCAGACGCTTAAGCAAATGGCAATGTGATATTTGTCATTCCCTAATTACTGAGGACGGAACACATTAGTTGCCCCCACAGACGAGGAATTGAAATTTCTTTTTGTCTTGCTGGAACAATTGATCTCACTTTGTGAATTGTGATTATGTCTTCTTATTAACAATAAGTTGATAATCTTATTGAGACGGGGTTGATTTAATTGATAACATCTTCCGTTTTCAGTAAATGATATTAAATTTAAGTTTTATTTATGGTTTATGTTAGTATTATTTAATAAAAAAAATGGTTTTTAACATCATCTATACTGTCACATTTATTTGTTTTCTATTTAAATTTACAAAAAAAAAATCTTATGAAGTTAGATGATACATTAATATGCAGATACATGCATGATTAATTCCGTAGTCTTAAGGTCTGGGTTGCGATTATTGTAGATAAAGGGACCCTTTGTCTTCACATTTTCTTTGGGTTTTTAAAGTCCTGCTTCAAGCTAATTGGCCCAAGCTCTAAAGATGAGGTCTTAATCCAGCATTTATCTAGAAATTAGAATATTCTTCCCTAGCTTCCTTGTATGAAGTAACTTTGAAATATACAAAGTTATTTTCACATGAAGCACTCGAGGTGTGTGCTGCCTTTGGGCATCCCATCCAGCTAGGTAAAGCAATATAGAAAGCAACTTTGAAACCAACAATTTCACTCAAATTTTCACACTATATATCCTTCTTGCTCCATAGCAGAGCATATGTCAATGCACCTGTTTTGTTTTTCTTTGCTTCAGTGGAAAAGCTTAGGACTAATTCGGTGCATTGATCATCGTTACTTTTGGAATTTACGAATTTGTCTTTTCATTAGACAAGAGGTGGGGATAAGATAAGCTAAGGATTGTGGTGCATTAACTCAAAGTAAAGTCGGTTCTAGAATTTGTGATTTACCTTTTCGCTGGATAAGAGATTGACTTTCTTTTGAATAAGCTAAGAATTTTGGTGAGTCAAATTGTCTTAGAGTTTGCGATTTTGTCTTTTAATTAGAAAAGAGTTTTTTTTTAAATAAATTAAAGATTTTGATGAGTCAAGTCAATTTAAAATTAGTGATCTTATTTTCTCATTATACAAAAGGTTGGAATAAGCCAAAGACTTTCGTGCGTTGACCCAATAAAGTGAATTTTAGATGGTGGATTACGCTTCTGTCTGTGAGCTTGGTAGGGATGTCTTTCTTGCATCCAGAGTGTCTTGGGCTCCCTGGGTCGGCACTGTCTGCTCCATCGGTCTTTTTCCTCTCTGCTTAGACATGGATCAGCCTCGAATGGTCATGGAGGGGTATCTCCCTCGGTCGTTGGCTGAACGATCACGTGTGACAAGATCAGATCAAGGAGGCGTTGCTTGCTTTGGGAGCACTCTTGCTCTTCAGGATTTCCTCCAGAGGGTCATCAAATTCTTCTTCGAATCTGAGGATAAAGATTCTGGAAAGAGGATGTCAAGGAGGTTTTTCTTGCTTCTGTTTTTGCTTCGTGACTGCTGTTTTTTTTCCATGTTTCTCATTCTAGAATTTTGTCTAGGTTTTGTCTTGCTTTGGCAACTTCACTGTTGTTTGCCGCCAGCTTGTTTTGGGAGGAGTTGCTATTCGTTTTTTTTTAGTTTGCTCCATTCTTTTCTTAGAGATTTCAGTTTCAGCCTTAACTTTGAGTCCTGGGGCTGTTTTTGTTTGACGCTGCCAATTTCTTATTGTGCAGCCTGAACTCTTTAAGCTTGCTTCTATGCCAAAAGGAGTCTTTTACCAACAAAGTAGAAGACTCTCCATGACATTCTAGCTGCAATCTCAAATAAACACCAACTTTCAAAAACAAAAAACATAAAAGGTTGATTTTTTTTTTTTCAGAATAAACCAGGGATTTTAGTGAGTCAAATCATTTTAGAATTTCTGATTTTATCTTGAGATAAGACAGATTTTAATGCATTGTCACTGAGTCAAATTGTTACTGAATGTATGATTTTATCTTTTCGTTACACAAGAAGTTAAAGTACGAATGTACCATGTGCTTATTTATGATCTTCTATTGTTTACGTTGTTGTAATAATTCCTCATTTTTGTTACTAATTTGTAATCAATCATAGATAACAGTTTTAATGAAATAAAATGTAGCCCAGGCCTTGGACAGTTATCATCCCCTATAATAACTTGTTGGAGCAGCGGAGGAAACGATTTTTCATGCAATAAAAAAAGATTGTGTAAAGCCATTAGAATTTGGGAGAAATTGTGAGTTTCCAAAAAATTAAATGATTTAGTTGACACTGCACCGCGACAATAGATTGGATTTGCGAGGATTCTATATCAAAGTCGGCTTTATATTCCATAGATTTTGCTTCAAATATAGATTAGCATATAAGTGCAGGTTACATCTTAATTCACTATATAATACTGCAGAAAATGCAGTTTTCCTCCTCTTCCCATGCATCAACTTTCAGCCAATCTCGGCGTCATTTATTGTAATTTCAAAGCTTTATCAAGTTCTTTCTCACTTGAGGCCCCCGTTATGATTCAAAGCTTTATATAGTTGTTCTCGATCATCCACTTGAGGCTCCAGTGGTTTTGCGCACATTTGTAAGCCCAGTAGCCCCAACCACGACCATATACATCTAATTGAGCTCGCGCAAACCTCTGGTAATCTTCCTCTGATGCATCGTTTCTTGCAAATTCTGCAGTCCATTCCCCTGCAAAAAATTTTCCCCAGCATGCCAAATTACTCCTATTTCATGACAAGAAAATTTTGAATATTGAATAGGCAAACAATTTTTATACTGACCAACAAGAACCAAGGAGCCGTTAGCTGAGGTCAAGGTGCTGAGTTCAGAAGACCTTTCATGATAGATGAAATCAATATTCTGTTGCACAGTCATGCTGTTAAACTCTTTTGAAAAGAGGTTGTAGTAATGCACATCGATGACCACACGATCCAAGCTTCTAGCAAAGGAGAGGAACTCCTTTGAATCAGCGCCCAAACGATCCGATAAGATCACATAAGCATTTGTGTGCCTCCTTACAGCGTCATATCCAGCTTTATAATACTTTGTAAGGGCATCGAAAGTGACACCCGGTGCCACAGGCTCATTCATCAATTCAATTGCAGCCAAACTTGGTCTTCTGGTGTATCTGTTTAAACAGCAAGGACTGTATTAGCATTTGGAATACTGAACATTGTAGTCACCTGATCAAATATGAGGATAATTTATTGTCCAATTCAAGAAATAATAGAACATGGGAAGACATAAACTAGTCGATTAGTTGATTATATTTCTAACAAACAAGAGTGTTGCTTTCTTAACCTTGCTGCGAGAAACTCTATTACTGCAACAGTCTCATCGATGTTGGAATCTCCCCATTCCTGATAACCATCTCTTGCTCCGCTATGCTCATTTCCGTTCTGCGAGGCTTTGACTGCATGCAGATCAACAATTACCTTCATCCCATATTTCCTGCATTTATTTGTGCATGAAGTTAAAAGGAGTGTTTACATTAAAGATTAACAAGTTTTTTGATTCAGCAAAAATAGGTTCACAGCGCATTACGTTTGTTCTAGTTCTAGTGTTAACAACATGTATAAGCCTACATCTCATTCCTGTCCACATCATAAAAGATTTCTTGCAGATTTAATTCTTTGCTACATAACAACAGCATAGCTGAGCTACTTACTCCGCCCATGTGAACGCCCTGCCTAAGGCTTGCAAGGAGCCTCCAACAAAAGGCTTTGGTGGGTTTGGATCCTGTGCTATCCACCATCCTACTGGTATCCTCACAGAAGTCAGGCCATTTGCCGACATGAAATTGAAATCCTCCTCAGTGATGTAAGAATTCCAGTGATCCTGGGAAGTATAGAGTCATAGAGAGTCATTTCTGATATATGCCACCATATGGATGATACCATGCTAGCTTTCTTGTATGTTTTTATTCTATCCATGTTACTGAATAAGTGCTTTACCTGCATTACTTTGGGGGCTTTGTCTGGGCCATAACCATTTGTGATTTGAAATTCACCTTGTAAGCTTTTTACGATTTTCATTTTGAACACAGATGGATCATTATCGTCCCAACTAGAGCCTGCATAATGTGCAGTTACTAGCGTCTCCGATTGTGCCTAATTAAAATGTGAAAGCAAAATGGTTAATGCCTAGTTTTGATGATTATTCTCCAATTTGAGATGCTTGGATCTCAAATCACAGATTCTCAGCAATTGCAATTTACAAATCATAGTCAGTACAAGAAAAGTATACCTGGAGGAACAGCCCATTTGCTGCTTTTAGGCGAACTCGATTGAGATCAGCATCATTCCTTACAATCTCAAATGTCTGAGAATCGGTAGGTGTATTTGAAACAGCTTCTACACCTTGACTTCCCAATCCCACAAACTGCTTTTTAAACACTCTGAAATTAAAATATGACTCATTCACCCTCCACAACTGCATCAAAGAATTAGCAGAAATAATGAGCTTTCTGGCAATGAGTTTGCGTACAGCTTTGTAAATCATTATAAACATCAGCTGAAAGAACAAACCCTTAATGTTTCCCAACCAGAAGCTGAGGGACGGTTGGCTACTACTGCTGTTCCACCACCATTTTCAGAGGAAAGATACTTGTTTAGCTTTGTAGACAGAAATTGAACTTGAGTTCCATCCTACCAATATATTAAACATGAATATATAAGTGTGTAAATCAGTGAGTTATTTAATAACTAAATGACTGCAAACAATAAGCAATGGGAAGGAAAGCTATAACTAACCAAAAGATCCTTGTTAGTTATTCCATTAAAAAGAGAAGGTTTCATCCATCCTTCGGTGACAAGCCAGTTGCCAAGGTTTACAGCTTTCAGTGGCAATTTGAGGTCTGTATGTTGTGCATGGGATGAAGAGGGAACACATGAAATAAGGCAGAAAAATAGAACAAAAGCTACGTAAGTCATCTTTACTTCTCTTCTTGTGAAATTTTAGACAGTTGGGAACCTTAAATAAATAGACATCCAGAAGCATAAGGCAACATTCTTACAATGACTTTGACCTGTGTGGTCACACTGACGATTTGATCCACACCTTCGTTACTGCCCCATGGGGTACTTTCTAAATTTCTAACTGTCCACTCCACATGGGGCTCCTATGATTTTGCATATGCTTAAGATATTTGTCAATCAGTAATTAGCGGGGACCGAAGACCTTAGTTGCCCCACACGCCAGGGAATTGTTCTTTGTCTTTGCTGGAAAGCAGTGGACTTTGGTCCAATTGACCTATGGTCAAATTAGTCTCACTTGTGATTATATCCTCTTCTTAACAATAAGTGGATAATCTTATTGACGTGAGGTTGATATAATTGATAACATGTTTGATTTTGAGTAAATGATATTAAATTTGAGTTTTATCCATGATTTATGTTAGTGCTATTTAATGAAAGAAATAATTTTCAATATAATTAACACTTCGCTTAAAAATTAAAACAATCTATTTGTTTTTTATTTAAATTCACAAAAAAAAAAACTTGGGTTGAAGTTATATAAAAAATTTCTTTCATTTATTAATTTTTATTTCGATATAATTATTTGTTCATATTAGCTGGGGAGAAAAAGGCATGTTAAGATGGCTAGAAGTTAAGCACAAATATTCAATTTAAGTGCAGAAAGAAGTCTATCTTCACCTTAGACTTGAAAATAAGTTACCGAAAAATGATACATGCATGGTTTATTCCGGAGTCTCAAGCTTTTGGGTTGATTTCGTAACATTTTCTTTGGGTTTAAAGTCATGCCTCAAGATAATAGCCCCAGGTTCGAAGGATGAGGTCTTAATTCACCATTTATCTAGGAATTAGAATATATATATATATATATATATGCTTCCTTGAATGCAGTTTTAGCGGGAAGCTTAAATCCGAAAATTAGTCAGTTTAATTTTGAAGCTTAATAAATTAAGTTGTTCTCAATCGGATGAAGTAGATATTCGGTTTCACACCCATGGGCGGACCTATGTTCATATGTGACACCACTCAATAAAAAAAAAAATATTTATTTATTATATTATCTTTTTAAAAATTTTTATATTTAATAATATTATGTACTCATTAATTTTTTTGTAATTTTGTAGGTAAAGGAGTCAAAAGGTAAATTTTATTAAAAAATTTAGAAGTTAATTATATTTAAATATTTTTTAAAAATAATATTTATATATTATAAAAAGTATATTTATTAAAAAATTTATATATTAATATTTATATTTTACATGAAAAGATAAAAAAATTAATAATTTAAGATATTATTAAAAAAAGTCAAAACCTAAACAACCCTCTTTCTCTTCAAAAATTCAAGTCTCTTATGCTACTCTTTCATCAATTTAGTTGTTGTCAAACTTGGATTTTCAGTATATATATCTATATATATAAGAACAAGGATATCTATATATATAAGAACAAGGACTGTTTTACAATTCAAAAACTCGATCTACATTCTGCTGCAAGTAGTGTCCTAAACTGATTAAATTCAAACACAAAATTATAATTTTCTAAAAATTTAAAATTCCTATCATCCTATGTGCTTATCACTATACGTCATTAAAAAATTGTGTCCAAATATGAATAAAAGAAATATGCAAAGTAACTTTGAAACGACAGTTTCACTCACGTTTTCGCACTATATGTCCTTCTTGCTCCAGAGCAGAGCACATGTCAGTGCACTTATTTTGTTTTTCTTTGCTTTGGTCGAAAAGCTTAGGACATAAGTGCATTGATCACACAGTTAGTTTTAGAATCTGTGGCTTTGTCTTGTTAGACAAGAGGATGATTTTTTTTTTCTTTTAAAGGGTATGCCAAAGACTTTGGTGAGTGAAATCTATGATTTTGTTTTTTCTTTAAATAAGAGGTTGGGATAAGTCAAGAATGCATTGAATCAGAGTAAAATGGTTTTAGAATTTGTGATTTTATCTTCTCATTAGATAAGAGGTTGATTTGTTTTTATTTAGATTAAGCCAAGGACTTCGGTGAGTGAAGTCTATGATTTTGTCTTTCCATTAAACAAGAGGATGGGACAAGTCAAGGACACATTGACTCAAAGTAAAATCGCTTTAGATTGTCATTTTATCTTCTCATTAGACAAGAGGTTGATTTGTTTTTTTTTTTAAAAAAAAAAATAATCCAAGGACTTTAGTGAGTCAAATCTTTTAAAATTTGTGATTTTGTCTTCCCATTAGATTAAGAATAAGCTAAGGACTTTTGTGAGTGAAGTCTATGATTTTGTCTTTTCATTAATGTGATTTTGTCTTTCATTAGACAAGAGATTGAGATAAGTCAATGACGCATTGACTCAGAGTAAATTCATTTTAGAATTTGTGATATATTTTTTGTTTGAAAAGTGGATTTTTTTGATAGAGCAAGAGCTAGTATGCCATAAAGAGTCTTGAATCTTGATGATAAAAGACTCTTGTTAGCATTAGAAGACTTCCTTTTGCGAAAAGGAGCACTACAATTGCATCAAACGTCTGCTCAAAAAGCAATCAGCAGCTAAATCAGAAGAGTTCGTCTCTAAAAGACACATCAAGGCAAGAGGTCGGGATAAGACAAAGATTTTAAAGCATTATCACAGAGTCAAGTCCTTATGAAATTTATGATTTTATCTTCTCATTAGATAAGAGGTTTAGATAAGAGATTAAAGTAAGAATATATCATATGCATATTTCATGATTCCTCCTTTGTGTCACTAAATTGTAATCAATCATAAATAAACAGTTTTAATGAAATAAAAGTGTAGCCCAGGCCTTGGACAGTTATGATCTCCTATGGTAACTTGTTGGAGCAGCAGAGGAAACGATGTTTCATGCACTCAAAAGATTTTTTTAAAGCCACTAGAATTTGTAAGCTTCTAAGTGGGTGATTTCTCATGCCCTTCTCGTTGAGAGCGACTCTGTTACAGCAGTCAATTGGTTCAATTGTCCTTCCGCTGCTCCTTGGAGATTGCGAAAGCATGTACTTCAGATTATTCATTTGAAGAAAGGTTAGAAAGATTTGGAAATTCGTCATACCATTAGATCGGCAAATACCATTGTGGATAATCTTGCCAAAGCAGGTGTTTGCAGAGAAAATGATTCGCTGTTGTTTCATAGTTGATTAGGTTTCTAGCCTCTGATATTCTGGCTGTGTTTGCTGCTATGGAGGTTCTGGTTTACGGAAGGGATTGATTTGTGAGATCGTCGAGGTGGTTTGATTGCTAGTTTTATTCTTGGAAATTTAATGATTTAGTTGATAGTGCACCGCAACAATATATAGATTGGATTGAGGATCGAGGAGGTTTAAGATATGGTGAAAGATGAGAAGCACTGCGACAATAGAGGGTGTGGAGGAATGGTTATTCCACAGTCAAGTTTTCTGTTGTAAATGTTTTCCAGTATTTAATCAGCAGCCAGAGCCCAAGTGGATGGCATATGGCAGTATGGCAATGGCATCTTTCATTATTATGCTGGGTATCTTCCTGTATTAAACGATATCTAGTTCATTAGCATTTGAATTCTGTATCAAACTAGACTTAATATTCCATATATTTTGCGCCAAAAATAGATTAGCATATACTGTAAATGCCAAACGTTGCATCTCAATTCACTATTTAAAATAGCTGAAACTGCAGTTTCCTCGGTTTCCCTTGTATCAACTTTTAGCAAATCTCGGCGTCATTTATTGTAATTTCAAAGCCTTACCAAGTTCTTTCTCACTTTAGGCCCCATTATGATTTCAAAGCTTTATATAGTTGTTCTCGATCATCCATCTGAGGCTCCAGTGGTTTTGCTCACATTTGTAAGCCCAGTAGCCCCAACCAAAAGTTGCACGACCGTATACATCTAGTTGAGCTTGAGCAAATCTCTGGTAATCTTCCTTTGATGCATCGTTTCTTGCAAATTCTGCAGTCCATTCCCCTGCAAAAAATTTTCCCCAGCATTCCAAATTACTCCTATTTCATGACAAGAAAATTTTGAATATTGCGTTGGCAAACAATTTTTCTGACTTACCAACAAAAACCAAGGGGCCGTTAGCTGAGGTCAGAGTGCTGAGATCGGAAGATCTTTGATTATTGATGAAATCAATGTTCTGTTGCACATTCATGTTGTTAAACCCTTCTGAAAAGAGGTTGTAGAAATGCACATCGATGACTACACGATCCAAGCTGCTAGCAAAGGAGAGGAGCTCCTTTGAATCAACAGGTCCCAAACGATTTGATAAGATCACATAAGCATTTGTGTGCTTCCTTACAGCGTCATGTCCAGCTTTATAATACTTTGTAAGGGCATCGAAAGTGACACCCGGTGCCACAGGCTCATTCATCAATTCAATTGCAGCCAAACTTGGTCTTCCGGTATATCTGTTTAAACAGCAAGGACTGTATTAGTATTTGGAATACTGAACATTCAGATGCAAGTAGTCTCCTGAGTAAACTTGAGGATAATTTATTGTCCATTTCAAGAAATAATAGAACATGGCAAGACATAAACTGGTCGATTAGTTAATTATATTTCTAATACAGAAGAGTGTTGCATTCTTAACCTTGCTGCAAGAAACTCTATTACTGCAACAGTCTCCTCGATGTTGGAATCTCCCCATTCCTGATAACCATCTCTTGCTCCGCTATGCTCATTTCCATTCTGCGAGGCTTTGAGTGCATGTAGATCAACAATTACCTTCATCCCATATTTCCTGCATTTATTTGTACATGAAGTTAAATGATTGTTTACATTAAAGATTGACAAGTTTTTTGATTCAGCAAAAATAGGTTCATAGTGCATTAGGTTTGTTCTAATCCTAGTGTTAACATGTATAAGCCTATATCTCATTCTTGTCCACATCATAAAAGATTTATTGCAGAATTAATTCTGTGCTACATAACAACAGCATGGCTGAGCTACTTACTCTGCCCATGTGAAAGCCCTGTCTAAGGCTTCTAAGGAGCCTCCAACAAAAGGCTTTGGTGGGTTTGGATCCTGTGCTATCCACCATCCTACCGGTATCCTCACAGCAGTCAGACCATTTGCCGACATGAAATTGAAATCCTCCTCAGTGATGTAAGAATTCCAGTGATCCTAGGAAGCATAGAGTCCTTTCTAATATATACTACCGTATGTATGATACCCTGCTAGCTTTCTTGTTTGTGTTTGTTCTATCCATGTTACCGAGTAAGAGCCTTACCTGCATGACTTGGGGGGCTTTATCTGGGCCATAACCATTTGTGATTTGAAATTCACCATGTAAGTTGTTTACTACGATTGTCATTTTGAACACAGATGGATCATTATCGTCCCAACTAGAGCCTGCATAATCTGCAGTTACTAGTGTCTCCGTTTGTGCCTAATTAAAATGTGAAAGCAAAATAGTCAATGCCTTCAACTAACATTTGTTCCTCAAGACGGAAAATTATGGCATTGAAAGGACAGTCATCGTACAATTATTGATTCTTGACAGCTGTGAATTTATTTCACACGACTACAGAACGAATTCAATTTGAGTAATTATAAAAGTTATATGTGGAGCAACTACTGCAGAATACCATCAGAATTACTTCTCTAGAAGGTAATTGAACAGCGGTGAAGCATACTCCTGAATTGTAAATCTTCTTAACACAATTCTGATAACATGAGTTCATTAGAATACTTAAATAAAACATCAAAAGTTTAGGGGCTTAAGAAACCTTAAGAGGTAAGCAACTTCAAGAAAATTAGAAAATATGATATCATGTTAAATTTTATGACTAGTTTTGATGCTTATTCTCCAATTTGAGATGCTTGACATCCCAAATCATAGATTTATAGCAACTGCAAGTTTACTAATCACAGTCAGTACAAGAAAAGTACCTGGAGGAACAACCCATTTGCTGCTCTGAGGCGAACTCGGTTGAGATCACCATCATTCCTTACAATCTGAAACGTCTCAGAATCGGTAGGTGTATTTGAAACAGCTTCTATTCCTTGACTTCCCAATCCCACAAACTGCTTGTTAAACACTCTGAAATTAAAATATGTCTCGTTCACCCTCCACAACTGCATCAAAGAATTAGCAGAGGTGTATTAACAACTAATGATCTTTCTGGCGATTAGTTTGCATACAGCTATGCAAATCATGAAACCATCAGCTGAAAGAACAAACCCGGAAGGTTTCCCAACCAGAAGCTGAGGGACGGTTGGCTACTACTACTGTTCCACCACCATTTTCAGAGCACAGATACTTGTTTAGCTTTGTGGACAGAAATTGAACTTGAGTTCCATCCTACCAGTATATTAAACATTAATCAAGAGTGAAAATCAGTGACTTCTCCGACAATGAAATGACTGCAAACCCTTAAGTAAAAGAGAAGGAAAGCTATAAGTACCAAAAGATCTTTGTTATTTATTCCATCAAAACGAGAAGGTTTCATCGCATCTTCGGTGACAAGCCAGTTGCCAAGGTTTACAGCTTTCAGTGGCAATTTGAGGTCCGCATTTTGTGCATAGGAAGAAGAGGGAACACATGAAATAAGGCATAAAAATAAGAGAAAGGCTACGTAAGTCATCTTTACTTCTCTGCTTGTGAAATTTTAGGCACTTGTGAACATTGCATAAATACACATCCAGAAGCCCAAAAAGCAACCTCCTTACAATGATTTTGAGCGGTGTGTTCACACCGTCCATTTGATTTGCACCTTCATTACCGCACTATGGAAAAGTACTTTCTAATTTTCTAGTCGTCCACATGGGGCTTCTAAGTTTACCATTATAATTTTGGAGATGCTCGAGCAAAGGCAACGTGATACTTGTCAATTAGCAATTAGTGGAGACCCAAGACCTAGGTTGCCCCACCATACAAGGGAATCGACCTTTCTTTTTTCTTTGCTGGAAAGCAATGAACCTTTTCTTCCATTGACCGACGTCAATACGTTGATAATATTATTGACTTCGGGTGGATTTAATTGACAAAAGCGTCACTTTCCAATAAAATGGTATTGAATTCGAGTTTTATATATAAATTATGTTAGTATTATTTAATAAAATAAATAATTTTCAATAGAGATTCAAACAATGTATTTACTTTATATTTAAATTTATAAAAAAAAATAATAATATTTTGAAGTAAGATCAAGAGCAATTAATCATTCTATTTTGAGAGCCGTGGTCTCTTCAAAATTTTTAAAAATTTTGAGTTATTATATATATTTTTAATGGTTTTGGAAGTAAAATATTTATGGGGGTGTGACTCTCAAAAATTTTAACTTTATTTATTTATTATATATTTTAATATTTTTTAAAATAATTTTTTTATTTACTAATTAATATAAATAATAAAATAACATCACAAACTCTAATCAACTTTATCATAATTCTTAAATTTATTTATACTTTTTTCTCCTTCTCTTTCTTTTACTCTTTCTTTCTCTTTTATTTTTTTATTTTTGTTTTACTCTTTCTTATATAATCCATCATAAAACATACTTTATTCTTTAGAAGATATTTACGAGCTTGTGAGCTTGGACAAAGACCACTCACCACTACTATAAAAAATTAAGAGGATGTAAAGTTTTTTTTATTTTTTTATTTTTATTTATATTATTTAACTATTTATTTGAAATTTTACATATCATATTTAATTATTTTTATTTTATGCATTATATTTTATGAATCTAAAAAATATTGTTGAGTCCAACTTTTTTGTAAATCTTTCTTTTCTTATTTTTTTAATTTACATATTATATAAAATTATTATTTATTATGAATCTTTTGATTATTGTTTAAATGTAAAATATTAATTTTAAAAATTTTTAAACCTTTTTTTTTGACTTTCTAATAAAAGTTGGCTAGTTTGCCCCTGAGATGATATATTAATACAAGCTACTATAATAATTTTGGTCTAGTCATCAACTTTTATTTTGCCATAATTATTTGTTCATCAATTTTTTTTATTTGTGTTAAATTCCGAAAGAATTATTTGTCTATAAACTTTTTAATGAAGTCAAGTAAAACATGATTAAGTTGGAATTAGATTCTTTGAAAATGATGTGTGTGAGCATATGCATGCACTAAACACATTTCTGTTGAGAGTCCTCGCTTTTGGTGACGTATAGATCAAGACGTTTCTTAAAACAACAATTGACAAAACTAGTAACTTCACTTTTAATTAATTCACTCAATTATGGTGGAAAAAAAAAGGCTCATTAAGGTGGGTTAGTAGTTGAGCACAGCTACTTAATTTAAGTGAAGAAGGAATATGTTCTAATCAACTTATTATATAGGCCTATGAAAAGAATACTTTTCTTATTGGGCTGCTTAGGGCCTATGAGCCTACCTTGTTTCACTCTGAAAAGTGAAGCCCAGTACCTGTCCAAGTGCTCACATTGTTAAGCTGCCATCAAAGATCATTCATCCAAAATAATCAGCACAAAAAATCTTCAAGATTTTGCCTTCATCGAATATGTTGTTTTTCTTAAATTAAAAGTGAATTTATATTTAGCTACGAGGATAACGTATAATCTTTATATAATGTTAATAAACAAAGCCGAAAGTTTAAAACTACTTTAAAAAATACCCGGAACTTGAATTACACAATTAAATCTTTTTAATAAATACTGTTAGTTTTTTATAAGTTTAATCACAATGAAAAACAGCACGTGATTGAATAACAATAATATATAAAATTTATACACTAATTATGAGATAAAATTAACTCTTAAAAAAAAACAATTCATGTTATATTTGGCTTAATCGAACAAGTAAATAGATATGAGTGATTATCCCAGATACCATACGTACATCTTACAACACTGGCTGACGGGTTGATGTCATGGAACTTTTTCATTTTGAAAACTGAAAAAGAAGAGGAAGTTGTACTCGAATCATGAGATGAAATTAATAGTGGTAGTTGTACTTGGTAAACGATAATGGCGATGTAGTTGCAGAGAAAGACGAAACGTAACGGAAGCTTTGGATATGACATTTGTATACGCCAGATGGTAACAAGGCAAACAAAAGGGGTAAAAGAGAGCTTTTATCAAAACGTACCCAGACAGAGCTAAAGTGTAAACACAGCTTTGGGTCACGTCGAGGGGGTTGGGTCCTGACTCATAACTCATGAGTCATGACACACTCGATGGACCATGCAAACATTGACGCAAGCTCCTAGGATTGCCGTTTCAGGGGGAACCTAACCCCCCCTAATCGTGACCCTAAGTGAGACGAGTGAGCAGGGGTTGGTTCACCCCTTTCTGGCTATAACAAAAAAATACTAGGGCTAGATAGGGGCAGCTAAGTTCTATCAGCGTAAGACTGGAGAATTTTGATACTAGTCTAGCCGTCTAGGGTATTGGTTGTGGCGCATACGTAGGAATAGATATAGGGCATAGGGAATATGTAGTAGAATTTAATTTAGTGAAAGAATTAAAATAATTAAGATAAAAGTTTAAAAACCTTTGTTGAAAAGTAATCAAGATTGGCAAAACAATTATTCAAAAGCTTAAATTGATAGGAAAATTCAATTATTAATTAAATTTCTTTACGTGTAAGTTGAATTAATAATTTAATAAACTCGGTATCTAAACTTTAAGTGTATATGAGCATACATGTAAAATAATTATCAGACAATCTATGATCTATACCTACTGTCAAAGGTAATTCAAGTGGATTAATTGGCTGTCATTTGGCAACTTAGTAGTCAGTTGCTCGACATTTTTGGGAATTCATTAGGATGACATGTGACATTTGAGAAGAAGAAAATTAGAAAGGGTTTGGCTATTAGTGGATACGGGCTGTTTATTTATTTTGTACGAGTTTGTTGGTATACGAGTTTAGGTGTTTATGTGTTTTTGGCAGTTGGGGTTGAGCATCAATTATTTTTGTCAAAGAGAAAAGATTCATTTTTCAAAGAGTTTAGGTGTTTATGTGTTTATGTGTTTTTGGCTGTCAGACTTGCGGATACCCCAATTTATTTCTGGCATCCGCTGCAAAGCGCTCGGTCACGTTTTAATAGGAAAGGAGAGCTGATAATAAAGGATGCTGAGAAAGAAGAGGCAAAGGAATCGGCAGGGGCTGGGGCTTTTAGCGATGACAGGAGAGGAGAGGACTGGACAAGTCCAATGGCAACGACGCTAGGCTCCAAAACCCCTAGGCTCTACCAACGACAAAGCTGACGCTATAACTATTTTAACTTTTCATCGTTCACTTTAAGTTAAGGTTCACTTCAGTCGTCAGTTCAATCCTCAACACCCCTTGCAGCCTTGCCACTGTATCTTTGCAGGCAAACCAGTCATTTTGGATCATATTATTAAGACATGGTGAAACAGAAAGAGAAATTGTGCTCACAAATTGGGTCTGCTTCCTGGGTTCTTTTGAGTAAGGAATTTGATTCTGCATGCCCTCCCAAATCCTTTTGGATCATTGCTGGCATACTTCCCAAAAGAGCAATGCGGGTGATGACTGATAACTTCTATAGTAGTAACAAGAATGTGATTATGCATTGTGATTGACTCATCTGATAAAACACTTGGAAGATTGCAATTTGATAAATTTTTAAATACAAAATATGGTAAATGAAAAAGTGAAGTAGAGAAAAGGGATCACCATCTTTTTAAGCAGAAAAAGTTGTTGCATGACACCTTTAATTTAATTGAATCTCAGAATCGATTCATATCTACCAAATAGGCATGTACATCCTATGGCCATAACCCAGAAAACAAAAGTATTACTCTGGCAGGTGCCCATGTGAAAAATGGTGGGTGGAAATCTAATACCATAGTAGATTAATAATCTCGACCGTCCTAATTGCTTTGCTTCTGTTTGATATACTTTTGCTTCATTTCACACAGATGACTTTGTTTTGCTTCCAAGATAGGACAGATTAACTGTCTACGTCTGTCTAATTCAGTATTGTCTTCTTTTGGAGTTTCATTCCACTGTTTGCTATTACTATTGTTTTCACACAGGCAATCTTAAAAGCATTAAACTATTTATACATAACAGCGAAGATTCACTTTGTTTCTGGAAATGGGCAATTTGCTTAGCTGCCAAGTGTACTGCTAGTCAGCAGGTTCATGTAAAAATATAAATGGATGAACCAATTGTCATGGGAACGGCTAGCTTGTTTGTATGGGATGGATATGAATTTGTCCACATTATGAATCTGGAAAAGCAGATAAATTTGTTTGCAAGCGGGTTAGATCTAAACATTTTGAATCGGGTTGTTTCATTCTTTACTTATCATCATTCTCTACTCAGGCTCTTTTAAGCTTTGACCAAGGTGGATTAGGTAAGAAATGAGTGAGTAAAATCATTAAAGAAACATTTGTTAAAGGGAATTATCATAGCAATCATTCAGCCGAAGGACCTCTTTTGTTCTGAGATTGATACTCAATCATCGATCAAATACTTTGGCTTGGTGAGAGTTTATTAAGAGGCTAGAAACATCCATCCTTTAAGCCTAGTTTCATGGATTGAGAAACTCAAAAGATAAGCCAGAGTGAGTGAGAGTCCTGTCGATCATAGCCCATTGAAAGAAATGATTATCTGAATCCTTCTTCACATGAAAAGCAATTATTGCTATATTTAGTGCAAAGCTAATGGCCACCAACCCCTGATTCAATTTAAATAATCCACCAAAGTCTTTTAAGCAAACCAGTATCATAGTAAAAATTAAAAAGTGAACTTTTCTTATGCTTGGATCATTATCAATTGGGCAAACTACCAAGCCTGGTGTAAAATCTACAATGTACAGTAAGAACCCCTCAGATAAAACAACAGTCTCATAACAAAACTTTCTGCCAAATTACTTACTTATCTTAACCAGTTATTGAAATTGTCGGGTTTCCCAGCATCATGTGATCCTGTGCTTGGTAATAAAGGCTCTTAATATCACTGACGTTAACATCCTAGAATATAGAGCTATTGCAGACAGCTTCAAGCTTCTCTGAATTGGTTTGTTACAGGCCAATTTTCATTATCTCTTTTTTGCCTCAGTTCGGGATCAGAACATTGCCAAAAGTCAAAATAAATTCATCAACTGTTGTGACCGTGACCCTGCACTCACATTCCATCTCTGTCTCTCTGTCGCCATTTCCTTATAACCATAAAATCTAAAAGAATCCGAAGTTAAGACTGTATTTTACCCTTTTTAATGTTCCCTTTTTTATCTGTCCTAGTTTTTTTTTTCTTATAATTAAAGGAGGGAGACTCGGATTATGTTTTTAAGTAAAGCGTAATCTAGAGCCAAATATTCGGGTGTCTATTCTAGTTCCTCTGCCTTTTCTTTTCACTACCTCCTAGCTGTGCAGTGAATGAATATAAAGTAGGAGTTTCGGGGTTTTGTCAAACTTGACAGAAACAATAAGTCAAGAACGAGGAGGAAAGAGTAAGTGGGTGAAGCGAATATGGATGTGAGAAGTAGAAGAGCCAGAGAAACCAGCCCAGACAGGGC
This sequence comes from Theobroma umbraticum, assembly GCF_002168275.2. Taxonomy (NCBI): domain Eukaryota; kingdom Viridiplantae; phylum Streptophyta; class Magnoliopsida; order Malvales; family Malvaceae; genus Theobroma; species Theobroma umbraticum. Next base: position 4,811,263 of record NW_018397255.1, on the reverse strand, counting down.
CAAAGTCTGCATGCAGCCGAAGGTCGTGAAGCCCATCAGAAAAGTTCAAGTTGTTTACTATCTGACTAGAAACGGCCAGCTTGAGCATCCTCATTACATGGAAGTCACTCATTTGGTCAATCAACCACTTCGTTTGAGAGGTAATTAATTCTTCAAACTTTCATCTGCCCATATGGCTGGTTCTTTCTTTTTTGTAATTGCTTGTTTCTCTTGTCGTTCTCATAGATGTAATGGAAAGATTCACAGCTCTCAGAGGCAAAGGAATGTCCTCTCTTTACTCTTGGTCCTGCAAAAGGTACATTCCCCTTTTTGTTCTTAAACCATCAAATTACTTTCTTTTCCTTTTTATCTTTGTTTTCAGCCTAACATTACTGTTTGATTATTAGGAGTTACAAGAATGGTTACGTATGGAATGACTTAGCAGACAATGACATTATCCATCCATCAGATGGGGCTGAATATGTACTCAAAGGCTCAGAATTGGTTGAAGGTTGCTCTGGTCAGCTACTTAGTTTCCATTCTTAACATTGCCATGAAAGCTTGACAAAACTACTTCTTTTTATTCAAATTTTTTATTAGGTGGGATAATTTTTGTTTGTTGTAGAAAGATTACAGCAACTGAAAATCAGCAACAGGGTGCCACATATTCAGGAACCAAGCATTCATGCCAAACAAAAATCCCCATCTTTTACTCTGACTCGACACGGGGGAGCCCAAGAAGCAGAGAGGACGGCATACGAAGAGCAAGAATTCGATGAAGAGGAGGAGGAGGAAGAGGAAGAGTATGAATTAGATGAGGAGAAAACATCTTACACAAGCTCCACAACTCCTCATTCTCGCTGCTCAAGAGGGGTTTCTACTGATGAGCTTGACGACCAAGAGACAAATAACCAAGAACCACAAAAAAACATCTCTGAGCCAACTCAACAGGACTCTTCCCTTCTATCAACTTCTTCCATCCTCTCTGAAAAACAAAACCCAAGCAAAAACAATACTTCCAAGCGGTTTGAAGATGGTGACCCAGTTGCCCCTGGGTCAGCTTCAAGTCGCAACTCGGTTCTGCTTCAACTTATTGCATGCGGGAACTTAGCTGTTACTAAAGCAAAAAACGTGCCTACAATGAAGCAAACGGTTCCAAACAATGTGGCGAAGAAGACTGAAAATTTGCACAGAGGGGTTCTTTGTAAGAGTGCGTTGAAGGTTGCTGAAGATGATCAGATAATAAGCTGCATGTCTGAGAATCCAAGGTTTGGTAATTTACAGGCTGAAGAGAAGGAATATTTCAGTGGCAGCATTGTGGAGTCAATGAGTTCTGAGAAGCGAGTTGTGGCTGTGCCAGTGCTTAAAAAATCCAATTCCTATAATGAAGAAAGGTGATTCATTTGGTTTCCTTTTAACTTTGCCATTTTCTTGGTAGAAATAAAATAATGGACAATGAACAGTGTGATGCAAAAGATTGACATATTGCATGCAAATATCATTTTAGGTGATAGGAATAGAATATTGATTAATCTACTTTTCAATTCCAAACCACTCTCTTTTCTTGGAATAGTAACTGTTTAGTAGCAATACTATTTTGTCTTGGTAAACTTTCTGAATATCCGAACCATCTTAAAACATCACTACCAGTTGTTTGGAACCTAAATCATAGAAGTAAATGCTTTTTTTTTATTATTTTTTTTGGTTTGTTTTGGCACATTGACTTACTTAAGTTCCTATTTACCAGGAGCTGCAAGGCTGGACTGGGCGAAACAGTGGAAGAGGAGAAAAAGGACAAGGCAATAATAGGAAAATGTATTCCTAGGAAGAAATTACCATCATCAAAGCAAAGCAGAAAATGAGGGGTGAACCGAGTAAAAGTGGATGGGGCAGTAATTATTATAAGCAGATAGGGGTGTATTAAAGGCTATCGTTATCATGATTAAGTGAGGTGCTGTGGTTCAGTAAAGTTGTTGAAAGTAAAATGTAAAAGGATGCTGCAATATTTCTGTCCCTTTGGATCTGGTTGCAGGAATTATACGGACTACAACTACTATTTGTCTGGAGTAACTGTTTAGAGTTTCTTTTTATTAAACGTTTCTTTAAATACGGTTGATAGCCTTTCTTCATTATCGTGTGTGTGTGTGTGCTCTTTTTTTCTTTTAAAAGAAAATGAGATATAAACTCAATTCTTTAATTAAAACAGATGCGTGTTTTTAACACGAAATTGAATGCCCATATAAGAATAAGAGTGTCATCACATTTTATGGTGAAAAGTAGTGATGGAGATGGTATTTGTATGTACAAGAGTGGGGAAAATGTTAGAAGTGGAGGAGACCACAAGTTGGTGATGGATGTGTTGGCATGATCTATAATAAAAGATCCTGTGGAGAGATTATAGACATTCCTTTTTTATTTGTTTTCATTAATTATGAAATTTCAATAATCCTAGCCTAGATTTATGTTATTACCTTCTAAAGATAGATTTTTGTATATGTTATATAAGCAGTCTATTGCATTCAAAAAGGATGTGAATGTAATATACCATTTTATCATGATATCAGAGCAATAAACTCTACTATGGAATAGCAGAAAGAAATTAAAAAAAAAAACACAAGATTGAGAGCGATGGGACCCTCAACAGAAAATTCCTAAGGAGATAAGTCATCCTTTGCATACTTAACGTCTGAAATATCCCAGATGTTGAACCAGACATCAACCATGGCGAGTCATGAATCTACCACCGCACCGATCGTCATCAAGTTGGGCGACACCAATTATGGACTTTGGTCCCAGGTCTATGGAGATGTACATCTCAAGCAAAGACAAGTTAGGATACATAAATGGGGATGCTCCACAACCCCATGAGACATATTCTAGTTTTAGTAAATGGAGAACTGAAAATGCAGTGGTGAAAGGATGGCTAATCAACTTTATGGATTCAAAATTGATCAGTAACTACATTAGATTCCTAACGGCGAAAGCAGTATGGGTAGTTACTGCTACAACATATTTTGACAGCATCGACACCTCACAAGTTTACGACCTCAAAAGGAAGGTGATGAGGCTTAAACAAGGAGGAGGATCTATTGAGCCATACTATAACAACTTTCAAAGACTATAGAGAGAAATCGATTTTCGTCGTCCAAATGTGATGAAATGTGAAATTGATATACAGAAGTGTAACTTTATGTTACAAGAAGATAGGGTTTATACTTTTTTGGATAGATTAAGTGATTGTCTTGACAAGATCCAAAGAAATGTGCTTCAACTTCAACCATTTCCTACAGTAAAGCAAGCCTATGCAAATGTTCGTCGAGAAAATCTAAGACAAACAGTGATGTTGACAAAAGGAGATATCGTGGCTGGTGCTGTTATGATCTCGAAAGGAAGACAGAAGCCACAGCAGCAATCTTCACTTCATTTGATGTCCAAAGGGAAGTCTAATACATCAACAAAGTTGAAGTCACAAGTAGAGGAAAAGGGTTGCACACACTGTGGGAATATGAAACACGCTAGAGATACTTGCTTTAAACTACATGGATATCCAGAATGGTGGCACGAACTTAAGGAAAAAAGGAAACTTGAAGCTGGTCGAGCTACATTCGTGAACACTGGAGATTCTTCTCCTGCTGTGACAAACATTGAATCTCGACTTTCCCTAATACCACAAAAGGACTCTTCACCTGCTATGGCGAACAAATCTATGGCCCTTAATGATTCAGGTAACCATGGTTCGATTGTTGATTCAGGGGCAACTGATCGCATGACATTTGATCCACGAGATTTTGTTAAAGCCACTCAACCAAAACAGACATGCATTGCATGTGCTAATGAAGTAAAATACCCAGCTACAGGGGCTAGAAGAATGGCACTTTCACCATCTTTGTCACTACCAAAAACTTTATTAGTTCCATCTCTTTCAGATCAACTTTATTAGTTCCATCACTACATCAGTTCAATGTAAAAAATGCATTTCTTCTTGGGAATCTTGTAAAAGAAGTGTACATGGACATTCCATCAGGCTTCACTACCTCACAAATTGGAGTGGTATGCAAACTGCTGAAGGCACTATATGGATTAAAACAATCATCGAGAGAGTGGTTTGAACGATTTAGCTTGGCTATGACGAAGCATGGTTTCAAACAAAGCAATTCAGATCATACTCTATTCTTGAAGCACCGAAGAAGGATGGTAACAGCTCTAATAATTTATGTTGTTGACATGATAATTACAGGGAATGGCAAGGAGGGGATTTCCAACTTGTAGAAGCATCTAGCAATCGAATTTGAAATGAAAAACCTTGGAGGACTAAAATATTTTTTGGGAATCGAAGTAGCTCGATTAAGTCAAGGTGGTCGCATTGTCTAGCGCAGAAGCTGAGTTTAGAAGCATGGCTAAAGGACTCTAGGAGCTTCTTTGGTTAAAGGCGTTACTGATAGAGATTGGTTATTCATCCGGCTCTGCAATGAATCTGTTTTGCAATAATAAAGCTGCCATAAAGATTGCACGAAACCCAATTCAACATGACTGGACAAAACATGTTGAGGTGGACCGACGTTTTATCAAGGAGAAGCTTGAAGCTAAGATAGTTCAATTTCTATTTGTAAAGTTAGAAAAACAGTTGGTAGACATCCTTACAAAGGCAATCTCAAGCAAAATTTTTTATAACTCACTAGACAAGTTGGGCATTGGAGACATTTTTGCACCAACTTGAGGGGGGTTGTTGGCATGAGTTGTAATAGAAGATCCTATGAAAGATTATGGAGATTTCATTTTTATTTGTTTATATTAATTATGGAATTGCAATAATCCTAGCTTAGGTTTTTGTTATTACCTTCCAAAGATAGATTTCTATACATGTTATATAAGCAGCCTCTTGTATTCAAAAAGGATGTGAATGAAATATACCATTTTATCAGGATGCTCCTGCTGTTGGGTCTGGTACATATGCAGGGTGAGAATGGGACTTGTAAATTCCTTTTGCTTTTTAGGTCAATTGGTTTTTTTCAGTTGATCTGCTGGTGGTTGGGTAAAAGCGGTCATTAATGTAGATGAGGTATAAGATTAGATTCAGCCAGTTCAATTCCTGTTAAAAGGTGCATAACCATGACCCCTTTGAGCGGCATAAGATTATGTTCAGATCGCCTTTTTAGACCGTCTTAATCATATATATTGGATTGGATACTCAGCAAGTAAAGTTTAGTTTCATTTATCAAAATTTATATTTATTGTTGCCTGCATTGTATGTAAATATTTATTTTTTATTTTTTAAAATAATGATTATATATAAAATTCAAATATTTATCAAGTTTGAAGTTAATTTCCAATAAATAAAAAATAATTATATATAATTGATTTTTTATTATTAATTTATAAATTATTTAATACTACAAGAATTAACATATATAGTTTTTAATTGAAGTAATTTAATGCAATTAAAATTTTTATCTATAAATTAGATAAATCCTAGTAATGTTTATAATAAACAAAAATTTTGATGAAAATCATTTGATACAATTAAAATCTTTTCATATTTATATAATAGATAAATCTTATTAATATTAATAAAAAAATTTTGCAAATAGCAATTTAGAAATATAATGAACAAATATGACCAATTTTGTCAATCAAAAAGTTTTCTAATATCTGTACTTTTAAATGTGTTATAAATTTTTAGCCAAAAATTTTTCGTTTAGTAGAGACAATTATGATAATTATAAGTTGAAATATTTAGACCAAAAGGCTGCAACGTCATTAACAATTAGAGGTGTCCTTGGATTGGATACTAGTCAAAGCTTATTGAGCCTCCTTTCTTAAAGCCAAGCTTGAGGCCAATCAGGTTTGTCATTTAATTATTATTTTATTATTAAAATAACAATATGTTATTTTATATTAATATTTTAAATATATGTTAAGATTAGAATTTAATAAAGATTTAAAATTATTAATAAAATAAATTAATCAAACTGGTTCAAGTTTAGATTAGGCCCACGAGCTTGGATGGATAGCTCGACTACTAATGACAATTGAGAAAAAAATTAAAATTTATTAAATAGAAAAAAAAATTATTTATAAATTTAAAAAATTCATCCCAATTTTCACTAAATATCAGTGAGATTGAAAGCTGAGCAGCCGACGCCGGCCTTTATATGGCGCACCGATGCAATATCGCCTACACCAACTCCCTGGCAAAGCCAAAACCCCACCAGCCAGGCCCCACAAAAGCGAGAAAAGGTCATCTGTGACTCTGACAACGCCAGTGGCTATTGGCTAGGCCCTTAGGTGATCAGTCCTATCCTACCACGACTGGCCCATTGGGTAGTTCTTTAAAAGAGAAATTTAGACTCTCGGCTTCAGTAGGCCAAAAATCCTATGAAAAACAAAATGCCGTGCTTAAAATTACATAATTGCCATTTGAATTGTATAGCATTACTCTTTTTTTGGTAATATTTTACGTGAGGTATATCAAAGTATATAATATTATATCATCTTTTGATTTATGTAGATATTAGATTTAAAATAAAAATATAAAGAGAATAATAACTATTTATTTGCTGGTTGGAAGCAACTTTTATTTTTTTAAAAAAAAATTCAATTGTATTTCTATAATTTTATGATATTATGTGTAACAATAATATATACTTACACTCTACTTATAAGTAAACACAAAAGAAAATAACTTATTTTTTACTTTTTAACATCATATTTTTTTTGATATTTTTAATTCTCTGCAACACTTTTAATATCAGATATATATATATATATAATCAAAAATCTCAAATCATAAATTTTCACTAATTATTTTTACAAAACATTTTTCAAATGTATTTTTTTTAATTCAAGTTTTTTTATTTGCAAAACTGGCTTATAAAATCTAAAATTCTTATTTAAATCTCAAGGCATTTTTGGCTACTTGATTTAAACCCAAATTCGTAGCCATATTGGATTTCTTGATAAAGAAAAAAAAATGCATGCTTGTTTGTGAGCTTCATGTGATACAGCTGCAATTGACTTTTGGTCCAAAGTGTACGCACGCGTCATGCACATGATATCCCTCTTGTTCATCTTAAAATTTCATTAAATATATAGCCCCTTAGTTGAAAATGAAATTGCAAAATACGATGGTTTTGTCATAGGGATCCATAACATTCATTAAAGTCAAACTAATTACCTTTTCTTTTCTTTTTGTTTTTTGTTCATGTCATAGGCACGCAATGACTTTTCTTCCCTGCTTCCCCTTCCATTAAGTTAGCATTGGCACATGCATGTCAAGTTTCTACATGAAGCTGCCTCCCTAGCTATACAATTGGTTACTAGAATTGTGAGTGTAGCTCTCTGCATGGCGTGAAGGCCTTACTTTAGAATGGCATTATTGCAATTTAGGCTGAAACACAAGCCGGCTAGAGATAATGATAGAGGAAGTAGTATTTCCGCAGCCCAATCAGAACGATGAGCATTACGGTATTAGTCTTGGAATTGTAAATGCTACCTAATTAATTAAGCTTTGGTCAACGAAATTAAAAAAAGCTTATGCTTAGAAATTCCACTTCAGAAATGCAATGCAATACGCGGTTTGGGCACAAAGATATAATAACTAGTTACTTAATTGCTGCTGGTTTAAGGTACCTAAGCATCTCATCTTTATTACATTGTTGGGGAGTAGTATAATTTATGGTTTGCAGAATCCATAAACTCAATTTGGCGCAAACGGAGGATTTGGCAAGTGGATCTGACCGACCCCCAAATTAATGCAAAATTTGAGAACAAAATGCCGCAAGACGCGAAATCTTTCAATATTGTTCCTGCATGTGACCATCTTCAAAGTCCCTCAACTATTGAAACGTTATGCATGAACAACCCCTATAAAATATCACTCTCTTTCCTGGCCCCTATATTTTCCGTTTTCAGCCTTTCCTTCTCTTTGGATAAGCCTTTTTCTACTGCTTGTTCTTCCCAAGGCAATGACTACTAAATTGCTGTTGTTGCTTGCTCTCTGTGTTCTCCCTGCGCTCGTCAATGCAGGCGGGGAACCTTTCCGCATTGTCGGTAAAGTTTACTGTGATGCCTGTCGTGCTGGCTTTGAGACATCTAAATGCTCTTACATACCTGGTATAATTTAGTCTTTCTTTTCCTGTTATGATTTGTTTTTGTTTAATGCTTAATCGTAGTAGGTCTTTCATGGTTTTTTTTTTCCAGGTGCAAGGGTTGAAATCAAGTGCTACGACAGGACCACGTTAAGTCTGAAATTCAGCGTTGGGGAAGTGACTGACTCAACTGGAACATATGACATTTTGGTCGAAGATGACCACCAAGACCAAATATGCTATGCCACACTTGTTAGCAGCCCCATTCCAAGCTGCAGAAATGCGGATCCTGGACGTAACAAGGCTACTGTCATTCTCACCCGAAGCAATGGTGTCATTTCCAACCTTCATTATGCAAACGCAATGGGATTCCTCCAGGATGAGGCAGCGGCTGGCTGCCAAGAATTGCTCCAGAAGTTATTGCAGGATGATGCATAGAGAATTTATGTACTTCTTCTTGTTTTAGCTTGGTGTTTTTCTGGATTTTAGGTCCAGGTCTAAGACATGTTGATCCATATTCACCAGTCATTTTCTTGATGATCGGTGCATATGTATCTCTCCTACTCATTGAAAAAAAAGAATGTTCTACATTATGTCTTTTCGTCTATTGGAATATGGTATAATACTAGATTTACTGATCGGGTAACTTACTTGTGGTCTTTCATTTTGTTTATTAGATGTTTCGTATGGGTTAGAAATTGGATTTTGTTGCCATTTAGAAAGTCATGTCCTGGGCCATCATTCGTAACACCAAAAACGTTAACAAACTGATCATTAGTCTTGAAACCCACACCTCTTTCCATTGTCACAAAATATTGATCCAAAACTTTTCGACCCAATTTGTTCCTTCCATTTTCTAAACTAGTTACATTTTTACATTAAATCAAATCCAATCTTCTTCAAGTAAAGCAATGCATAATATATATCTGCAAATGCTCAGATGCATGATCTCTTTTAGTTTATAATGCATCACTATTATAAAGCTTGATAATTATAATTGGGGACAAATATGTAAAGCCAGCAAAGCTGTAACATCTTACTTAAGCTTTGTAATTAAATATATTAATTAGCATTTGTCGGAATGGTAGAAAATTATGATGGACAATTGCAAATTCAATATAAGATTTATGAGGTTGGCTTGGTTAAATATGGTTCAACCTGAACTTAAACATCATTAATTACTCCTATGTTTTTCCCAAAAAAAAAAGATAGAATGAATATAACCCAAATCTTACTATATTATTAGGAAAAAAATACAATAATCTAAATTTTTTACTATGCCATGTTTCTTTCAATTTCTCCATAAAATCTTGATTCATGTAACAGATTCGTGTAAGCTCAGTGGGCTCTAAACGTAAGCCCAGGATCTAGCAGGCCAAGCATGGCCCATATCATGATGGATCAAAAATAAAAATTCTCCTAAAAGGACGACAATGTCAGTTACGTACGTTGCCAAGCCACTTTTGCACTGGCGAAAGAGACTCCGCCACCCCAGTCACTGTTTCCCCACTAAATTAATACGTGGCTTGGCAACAGGTCTTTTGCCTGTTCTATTCATACCCATTTGACCTCTCCAGTGAGTTCTATCTTTTATCTTCTCCTCTGCTTTCCCTTTTTGTATTTAAAGTATTCGATTTTTGTCTTTGCAATGGCTTTGTTTAGTTAATTTTTTCTCCTTCGTTTTACCCATTACACCTTCGATGAATATGTTGTAGGTTTTGTTTGATTTAATTGAGTGACTTATTGGAAAGTGGAAAACTTATCTGCCTTCCCAGAGTCCCAGTTATTTATTGCATGCTGGAATTCGTTTTTTGGGTGGTGGGTTTTGTCTTTTATTATTTTATAGTGAGGCTGACATGAGACAGTCTAGTTGAATCTCAACTCACGTGGAGTTTTATTCTGATATTTTTTTTAAGAAAAGAATGTTATGCAAATTAAGAAATTAATGATTTGGCTTGATTTTAAACTGGGTTTTCGGATTGAATTAACTGACGTTAAGGAGGTATGTTGAGGAGGACAAACCTGTTATAAATCAATCATTCGTATCCTTGAGTTTAACTCTGGTTATGTTTAGTGGGGATTAGGGCTATTTGAATCTCTAATTCTGTATGAAATTACTCAATTATAAGCTTATTAATGAAATTTAGTGCAGCCGTCTGCTCATCAGGTTCTTATTAATCTTACAATGGCAGTAATCGTCAGCATTAGCATTTTATGAAACAGTATTGTCCAGTCCATAAAAACTTATTTTGTAATATTAATTTGCTGCTGGTTTGATTGGTCGGTTACATTGGATTGTTAAAACTGCCACTGGCAGGTTCCACCAAACAGTAGAGACCATTCAGCTGAAGTCATGTGGTGATGATAGGGGCTCTTAAAGAAAGTTTGGGAATTACTCATTGAAGTTTATCTCAAAGGGTTTTGCAGTTGACGTTAGATTGCTAACAAAAGGAAGTTCTATGTCTAGACAGTCTAAGTTGCATGTAGTTCATCATTGTCATCTCATTCTTCACTGGTGGATCCAGTTTCATCTATCTCACATGGTACAAATGATCACAAAAATAAGAAATCGGATGAGTTTATCTTATCCTAAACTAATTATATATATTGCCTATGTTAGGAAATTTACTTGCCCTAGATCATTCTCCTGTTTAGTTTTAAATGAGGAAAGTCTCTGGTGCTTCATGTTTTCCGCTTACTATTGTTAACTATGGAGATTAGGGTATGTGTCGTCTTTTAATCTTGGCTTTGTGAATTTGGTTGTAAAGGAATCTTCTTTGATATTAATTCGACATAGTGAATCTCTAAGGAATGAGAAAAATTTGTTCACTGGTTGCGTTGATGGCCCTTTAACCAAGAAAGGTGTAAGGAAGCTGTCGAAGCTGGCTGGAGAATAAGCAATACACCTGTCGACACAATCTATACATCATTACTGATTCGTGCACAGATGACAGCTATGCTTGCCATGACTCAACACTGCCACAGAAAGGTGTCTCCTCAATGGACTTCAAGGCGTCATTGTAGGCATTGACAATTAAAGTATTTGCTTGAATTGGCGTTTCCTGTTTTTGTATCATGCTTCTATCTTAGTTCAGAAATGATTTGATTATTGCTTCCATTCTATTTACACACATAAAAATCAATTGATGTTACAGAACTTGGATCCTGCATTTGGCAGTTTCTAACAAGATGCATGAAATGCTGATGCTTTCTCTGATTTGAGATCCCACATATAGTCTGTCCAATAAAATGCAAAATTTAACTTTTTCCAGGGTACCCTGGTAACTAATTCAAGAAATTTCATGAACACAAACACACATACAGACACAGATACATACATGACTTAAAATTCTATAAATTTCATTATAAAGGGATTTCTCAAATGGTCAATCTTAAATTGAAATTAACGTTATTGATATTCACAGTAGTATATATGCCTCATTATGATTTTTATTTTTATTTTGTCAAATTCTCCGTAAGAAAGAGATGGCTTAATCCCTTGGTACGTTTTGCAGTTGCCTATCATAATGCATAGGGTGAGTGGTCAGGTTTTCAGCGAAAAGACCAAGAGGCAAGCTATTCCAGTTATAACAGCTAGACGGTTGAATGAAAGAATGTACATTATTATTGATATTTTCTTGTTTGAGCCTAGAATTTCCTCTAAAACTAACAGAAAGTTTAATCAATTCGAATCCTATGAACACTTGTTATGACCCAAATATGTTCATATAAATTGTTGAAGTAGATATTATTCGAGCTAAATGTCATTGCATTTGATTAATTAGATCAACTGTTCCTTCAGCAAAGAATACAAGATCCTCTAGAATCATAACTTCTCAATTATAAAATGTGACTTAATGATGTTATCAATCATCCCATTTTTAGGAAGGCAAGAACTTCTATCCTACATTAGTTTCTTGTTTCTTGAATCGTGCTAAATGATTCAAAATATAATGGCAGTTTGGTAAAGAATGTTTATTAAGGTTAAAGATTCTGTGTTGGTCAATAGAGTTTGTTTAATTTATAAGTTCCCTCGACATATTTTGTTATAAATTGAAAGAGAAGACGAGCAGAGCAGAGGATGGAATGGACACAAAAATGAAAATGATGCGTTGTAGAAGTGCGTAGACAGAGCAGCAAGCCATAAAGCAAATTCAAGTTTTTGTGAACTGTGACTCAACGGTTTCTCCTCTTGCCCTCTTTAAGTCTTATTCTCTCCGAAAGAATTGGCGCCAAAATCTCATCCTATCAAACTTATCACAAAAAATATTATTTTTTCATTATTCTTTCCCCAAAAATTAAAAGAAAAAAAAATTTTCTTCTTCAATCAGCCTTGTTTGGATTTGAATCTTCGTAATTTGACACTCTAGACATTGGAAATTGGACGGTTATTTCGTACTATAATTTTTCAAAGTAACCTAATGAATGAAAGCCAACCTGGGGATGACCAAGGCCAATGCTTCAACCGCCTCCACCGCCACCACCACCACCACCACCACCGCCTCCACATCCTCCACTGTTACCTCTCCTGATAATTCTGTCAAGAATGACAAGAAAAAGAAGGTATACTTTACCCTTTGTTTTATTTCTCGATTTTATGCATGGGAACAATTGTTTCTATGTGTGTTTGATTTGTTTAATTGTCAAATGTTGTTGGGATCAAGTCCATTATTCCAAAGATTTTTACTTCCAAGAGACGGGTTAGAGGACGCTCAGATGATGATTCTGTATTACCAGATTGTGGTGGAGTTTCTCCTGGTATTTATTACTCTTCTCTCTCTCTCTCTCCGACTATTTGAATCAGTTTTAATGTTTTTTTTTCTTGAGTTATTTAAATCTTTTATGGGATATCGATATTTGGTAGATTTGGAGAAGAAGATTACATCAAGGAGAAAAGAATTTATGGAAGTCTCTCCTTTCATGAGAAAAAGTTTCTCAGGTATGATGAGTGTATTAGGTGCAATGAGCCGTTTTATTCCTTCCCACACCTTTGTTCTAGGCAGGATGTGGTTATGAAAATGTTGATATTTTATAGTTATAATAATACGGGATGGCAGCTTTCATTGCTTTTGTGTGTAAAGGGTATAAGCCACGTATCCCCAGAGCAGGAAGACTAAATTTTTTCTTATCTGCTGAAGAATTTTGGTAGCTTACCTAACAAGAAAAAGTTTGATTTATAAGCCAGATATTTGTAATTGAAGGGGAAGAAACATAAATGGATCAGTGGAAGTTTCAGTTCTGATGTTGACCCTTTGGCCTTATTATTGACAAATTGTTAGTGTTAGAATCTAGAACTGGGAGAGGGGAAAAAAAATAATGTTACACCATGATGCTAATTTCTTATCTACTCCCAGAAAAACATGAAAGTGGAGGGCTAATCGAAGGGCTGAATCTCTCAAATTTCGAGCGTTCCATGGCACCGGTGACTGAAATTCGGGATTTTCGGTATGGACTCGTTGTTATCATTTATCTGTTCAGTGAATTGTCATTTTACTTTTGATGAGGCCTATGTTATCTTACAGCAGGAATGCCATTTTTGGGCTTGCAGGATATTTGTTGCAACTTGGAATGTGGGAGGGAAGACACCCAACAGTGACATGAACCTGGAAAATTTCTTGCTAATGGAGAGCTCTGCAGATATATACGTCTGTGGGTATGATTGACTCACAATTGTGTTCTTTCAGTTTCTGGTCTATGTCGGTATTTTTTTAATAAGTATTGAACAATAACCCAAGCTCCATCCTAGAAAGAATAGTTTGGAGATAGCTGTAGCAAGATCACAAGAAAGAAATAGTCCTGATTTGTTTCCTGCTTTTATTGAAGTGCTACATGACACTGTAATAACAAACATACATGCAGAATTTCATCAGTGTTATTGTTGGAAACTGAAACTACCTAAAATAAAGTGTATGAAGATTTGAAAACAGCAAGGTGATGAACCCCAGATTTGATAGGACTTGCAGCAGCTAGGAGTATAGTGCAATTATGATTTTCTGTTGTAATGATGGATACTTGCCTTACATGGATCGGATGTGTAATGCTTTGCACCTTATTGACTGCTAGTCAATAACTCTTTTATTGTTGTATATATACTTATGCTGAAGATTGAAGTAAATGAACCAACACATTGATAGCTCTTCAATATGGTTCCACAAACCTATTCCTATTAAGTCTCGGTTCTCTTTGTGTTTCTTTTCTTTCTCATTCATGGCTGCTGTTCTTTTATCTTTTTACTTTGTTAAGCTTCTCTCCAAAACCAAAAATCCAACAGTTATTTTGAAAAAGCACTGCAATGAGAAGATTTTGGAGCTTGTTTTACTTAGAATATTGATTTCCCAGGTTTCAGGAAATTGTTCCACTCAATGCGGGAAATGTTCTAGTACTTGAAGACAATGAACCTGCCGCAAAATGGCTGGCCCTTATAAACCAAGCACTGAGCAGGCCGCATCACGATTCTATCCACTCTTCTCCTGACTCTGGCCATGGTTCGAAACACTCTAACAGCAATAACTCGAAGGAGTCAAAATCTTCTGCCAGTCTTCACTTTTTCAACAAACCTGCTCTCAAAGTCCTGAGTAAGAATTTCAGGGCTGATAGTAGCCTTCTGAAGACTTGCAACTGTCCTGTTGATTCGACAACTCGGGAGAAGCGAAGGCAAAAGAAGCTTAGTGATTTAACAAATAAACTAGACCTTGGTCCTCTTCCTGTGCGTCCTGATAGTAACGTTGATGAGTTGGTTGCACTTTCTGATATGTCCCCACCTTTCTCGGCTGGCCAGATGGGTTACCGCCTTATAGCTAGCAAGCAGATGGTTGGAATTTTCGTCTCAGTATGGGCTCGAAAGGAGTTAGTGCCATACATTGCTCATCTCAGGGTTTCCTCCGTTGGAAGAGGAATAATGGGACGCCTTGGCAACAAGGTTAGCAATATATGAATGATGGTGATTTTATTTCTTCCAGGGATTCCATTCATTGTTTGGAGAAACTATTAATGCATGCAGCCTATATATTAAGCCATTTTGTTTTAAAAGCTAATTAAACAATCCAGGTTTTATAAATTAGCATATTCTGGTCAATGATTGCATTGCTAGAAACCTGAAAGACAATAATTTGAGAATGTTCTAGGTTAATTCATGCGGGACTATTACAATATTGCAGGGATGTATAGCAGTAAGCATGTCCTTGCACCAAACAAGCTTTTGCTTCGTTTGTAGTCACTTAGCTTCTGGCGAGAAGGAAGGCGATGAGCTCAAGAGAAATGCCGATGTTACTGAGATCCTTAAAGGCACACAGTTCCCCAAGATTTGCAGAACTCCGAATCATCGAGCGCCAGAGAATATCATTGAGCATGAGTATGTTTGTATTGATTTTAATTTTTTTTTTACAATTTATTGACCCTTTTTTCATTTCTACTATGTCTTTTATTTAACGATTATTGTTTTAAATTAAAAATATTGCAGCCGAGTAATATGGCTTGGAGATTTGAATTATCGGGTAGCTTTGAGCTACGAGAAAACAAGGACCCTTTTGGAGGATAATCATTGGGACACCCTTCTGGAGAAAGATCAGGTCTGTCACTTTCGACTACTCCTGACCGTTAAAGAAACAAGATTTTTAGATTAATAATTCTCACCGCCTAACTGTTGATTAATTAGTATAAAAATTTCTAGAAGCAACTGAGGAAGGGCGTAATCTTTCTTCCCCTTTCTTAATATTCTAATGTTTCAGTTTTTCTATTCATATTTATGTTGATTGCATGATAAATGCTGTGTAATCTTTGTCTATTCTGGTCCTCTACCCCTCCCTTCCACAAGAGAAGAACCCTAAACAAAAAGGAAAAAGAAAAATTCCTGCTGAAAGTATTCTGCAGGGTAGTGGGAAAAAGAAGCAACCTTATCAGATTAGAAAGCAGTGATATGTTCATAGGTCATGGCCCCAACTTTCTTTTGTGTTAGACATCTGGATTAATGAAACAAGAAATATCCAAAACGATATTCCACCCTCGTTGAAATTACCTTGTAGAAGAAAGAGGAGTGGTGGAGAATTGGAATTTACAGACAGGAATTCATAGGGGTTTGAAAATTGCATAGAAATTGAGATAATGATGTCAACCCTTGTCATGAATAGGCAAGGTCAACAACAACCTGCTTTGCCATAAATTTGTGAAACCAAAGTCAAAAGTCGGCCGGTCCTTTTCTTAATGTTGCTTCCATGCAAATCCAACCGAGTTCAGTTAATCAGTATGACAACTGAAAAGGTAAATACAGAGGATGAATAGCATGGTACTGTTAGCTTCGTTTATGTTTTCACTTGGCTGACCCGTTGTTTTCTATTGACTGCAGTTAAATATGGAGAGAGAAGCCGGAAGAGTATTCAATGGTTTCAAAGAGGGACGGATACACTTTGCTCCTACTTACAAGTATTCGCATAATTCAGATTCCTACGCTGGAGAAACAGTCAAATCCAAGAAGAAACGCCGAACCCCTGCATGGTATACTTTTCACTTCATACATTGATGAGGGTGACTTGTAAACAGTTAATCGATTGCTAAACGGAAATGTTGATTCTCTTGAAATTGAAACATCCCAGGTGTGATAGGATATTATGGCACGGTTCAGGCATTGAGCAATTATCTTATGTTCGTGGAGAGTCAAGATTCTCAGATCACAGACCTGTTTCTGCTGTCTTTTCTGTTGAGGTAGAAGTAAGAAGAAAATACGATAACAGATTCAGGAAAGGCTATTCCTGCGGCGGAAAGAGATTGGACTATGAAGATTTCATGCCTAAAAGGCATAGCTTCTATGAGCTCTAACTGAGAGCGTCATTTGTTTATTTTGTTTAGATCATAAAGTTTCACCTGTATGTCGTTTTCCTCTAAAATACTTTCATTCTTTTTTCTTTTTCTTTCTTCAGAGGTGGAATGAAATGTAACAAATGATCTGAGAGATATACACACTAGACTAGGATGTAACTGCACTATATCTATTGATGAAAAGCGGCTTCCAAATACAACATAGGGGGAAACACTGACATCACCAGGAAGCAATTCTAAGGGGAAAGGCAAAAGAAAAACAAAACCCTACATAAAACTTCTTAATCTTCTGCTTCAAGAGACTTTTGTCTAGTAAATAAACAGATTTCACTGAGCATATTCCTACCTGAAGTCCGCATAATATATATAAACGAAGAAAAGAAATTATATATATATATATATATATTTGTGGATATAAAGTCCAATGATACCAGAGAAGAGCTCAACAGCAACACCAGAAGGCACAAACTCTTTAGATTAAAAAAATAATAAAAAGTTCGAATAAGAGAAATTTAACACATGATTTCATTATTTTTGTTGTTATTTGATGATGTTTATGTTATTTATACGTGCGAAACGTTAAATGTACTAAATATAGTAAAGGTAAATCTTTTACAAGATAGAGATGAACCTTTTCAAGCTTTATTTCATATAATATTTTCAATACCAGACAACGGCTACAAAGAAAACAGAGAACACCTGGCTTAGCAGCCATATAAACTCACCAAAACGACGTACTCAACCAGCGTACAGGTAACACAACAAAATAAAACGACAAGAGCTACAGTCGTGTTACCCAAACAGTAAAGTAACTGAGTAAAACGACACCTAATCTTGGCGTATCAGCTGCTGAAGTATGAAACGGCATCGTGCTACTCATCCCTCTTCTTCTTCTTCTTCCTTCTTCAGCCTCTCAACCTTCCCGCCAAGTCTGCTTCTTAAATTTCCATATTTGTGATCATCTTTCAACAGTTCTGCAGATTGGTTATGTAATGTATATGCCTGAATATGATTTCTTTTTGTTTTGAAGTCGGCACTTGCAATATTGATAATGCAGGGGTGATAGGTTTTTCGTTGGTTTGATGTCTGTATTATGGTAAGGGATATGCGTCGATATCCTGTTGATCTTGAGTGTTTGGAAATGATTATTGGGAAGATATACTGGAGTGAGAAGCATATGGACCAATAGTCTAAGGGTCTGGAAGCTATTTTTTGGCTTGTACACGATGGAGGGAATTGTTTCGTTCTCTCATTTTAATGAAAGTACTTTTATGATTTTTTTTTTAAAAAAATGTAAAAACAAAATATTGATGCATGATTTCATGTTATGACACTCATGAATTATTTTGTTATATTATTTATTTTGTAGCTACTCATAAGTAAAACATATGAATCTCCAAAATTTTCTCAATTTAGTATAATCGTTTATAGCAAGAACAACTATTATGTTAAAACTTCTTATATTGGATTTGTAACTTATTAATATAAATGGCCTAGAGTGTCGTGTTGCATGGGCCAAATTATTTATTAAACTTTTTATTGATTATTTGTAAATATTTTATTAATTATCTAAAATTTTATGGACGACTGTCTTTCAAGATTTATCCAATAACAAGCACACCTCTTCTTATAAAAAACGTACAAGTCTTCTCATTAAAAAACGTTATTTTTAAATTCTGATATCATATTATCGACAACTGTCTTTCAGGATCCATCTAACAATAAGCACATGTCTGCATATCCAAAGGCGAAGGAAAGGCGGGCTAGTGGCGGCTAGGCTCCCTCAACCATTTTTAAATTTTTATAATTTACCTATAATTTTTTTAAAAAAAATTAATTTCACCTCTTCAATAATTTTTAAATTTTTATAATTTGTCATTTTCTTAGAAATTTTATAATTTTACTCTTACAATAAATTTTTGTTTAGTGAAATATCTCACAACAATTAGTCAACAATTAATTTTAATAAGACTAAAACAAAACCAGTTGCACTTTCCACAAAAAATTTATAAAATCAATTGCAACAAAATTATTTTCAAACCCCACTTCTCTAAAACCTCACAACCACTACTTATTCTTTTTTTTATTTTACCAAATGTTGTGGAAACAAAAAAAAAATTCTTTTTATACTTTTTTGCTTGTCAGCATTCTTTGTGTAGATAACTTAAGTTAGTAACTCAATCTTCATACCATAATAATTGGTAAGATTAGTTTATTTACTTATTTTATTTTTAACATTTTCAACTTAAAATTTTTTTTAATTAATAATTTCTCCTTGATGATTTTGTTTTATGATTTACCATCTTAGTCATGTTTTGTTGAAAGTAATTTGATTAAGCACCTAAGATTAGTTATTACTTATTTATTTAGAGATTACTTGATCGTTTTCCTACAAATTAATTATGCCTTTTTCTTCACTTAGATTCTTGTGAACAATTAAGTGTTTTATTTAAAAATTGCTTCCTCATTGAATAGTTTATTAATATTGTATTTAATTTTTTTGATTAATTTTAGATAATTGTTTCTCCATTGAATTGGTTATTAATAGTCCTTAATAGTTTTTAAAAGATTACTTCTCATTGAGATTTTTGTTATTATATTTGTTAATTTTTGTTTGTTGTTAAATTTATTTAGAAATTGAGATTATTGCCATTATTAAATTATTTACTAATTAATTCTTCTAAGGAAATTATTAAGATTGATTCATTTGAATAATTTTCAGGATTTATTTGTATAATTTTCATACAAACTTTGTTTATCTAAGTTGTTTTACATTATTGTTAAACATTGAATTTCTATATGACTGTTTAATTTGTAAATATCGTTTTTATTTTTTTTGCTTTCAAACATAAAATCGTGACTCCGCCATTGGATCATATCAAAAAAGTGGTTAGTGAATTCTGACATTTTAACCTCTGACCTTTTATCATCGTTTTAAGATGATTGTTGTTCAATTGGTAGTTTACATAAACATGCAGCTGTTCTCAACTTATTTCTGACTTGAGCTAAGAAAACGAAGTTGCTGACAGAGCTTGTTACAGCTTTTCACTAATTTCCTCCATCTTTTTGCTATCAGTTTTGTTTTTGTAACGTTTTGAAAACCAACTTTTACGAAGAATCATTTGCCTTTTAACAAGAGAACAGGCTCCGAGTCCTATCCTATAGTAACCATCCTGTCTTCCTTCGGGAAAGACAGATTAATGGTAACTGCTAAATTTCTGGTCATGAGAAGCAAGCAATAAAACTAAACAAACAATAAAGTGATTATTGCCAGTACTAAAAGTAGTTGAATATCAGTTTAATTACTACTTCTTAAAATTGCCTCAAAAGGTGAATCATCAAGATTCAATCTCCTCCAAACTTTAAAGGGTTCTATTGTAGGGCGCAGGGACATCCATAACTGCTGCACTAAAACGAAAAGGAAGGCTACCATCCAAGCGCAAAGGCATCTGCCAAGTTACAGCTGCTGTCAGCAAAATCTTCGACCTCCTGCTCCTGGCTCCAGGGCCAAAGGATGCAACTGTCCATAACTGAAATAATGGTATGGTTGTAGATGTATTCAAAGTATGCACTTGATCTTGTAGTCAAAAGGCCGAGATAAGCATTACAACCGGCTCCCAATGAGCCCAATGATTTTAAAATTTAAACCCAAATCCACTCAAGATAATCAAATAATCATTTGGGATTCAATCAAGCCGAGTCTGGCCCAAATTTCTCAACCCTATAACATATTTCTAAGCCATTCAAATAAAATAAAATCAGCTGTGGGGCTCGCAGTTCTAACATTACCTATGAACAAGCCAACCATTGGAATGGAACAACCTGGGAGGCTGGGATCTTTTTAATCATTATTTAACAACCATTACCATTCTGTTCACAGAAGGAAGTATTTAACAACCACGAATAAAGCAATTCTAGGACAAATATTACTTTTGTTAGTATTTCAGATTGAGTTTAGAAAGAATACGAGACATTTATACATATACAGACAAAGAAAACACTTCACTTAGCAGTGAAAAGAGAAATCAGAATGATACAAGATCCAAGATTTACAAAGAAAAAAATACTGGTTTGTTAACCTTATTCTAAGATCTTAAAAGATAAAGGATAGGACAGGATATGAGGAAACCAGCTTGCTTTTTTCTGTTCTCTATGCAACTTTTAACTTTGCTCTCTCTCTCTCTCTCTCTCTCTCTCTCTCTCTCTCTCTCTCTCTCTCTCTCTCTCTCTCTTTCCCCTAGTACTTTGGATTTTCTGTTCTAATCAGTTCTATCAGTTGCTTATCCTATATATCAGACTCTTAAGGGCAATGTGCATTGGTACATTTTTTAAGTTGTTATTTATACTAATGTTTCTACATTAAAAACAATAATTAACAATTAATAAGATGATTTTTTTGCATTGAGTAAAGATTTTAACTAATTTTAATAAATGTCCAAACATCTATCAATTGAACTCTATATCTTATAAAGTATCTCTAAGACACAGTTTCACAAATCCTTTAGGTTTAGTTTTGATTCTAGTGTCAATAATTGCATTAATGCTTGGTCTATCTCCAACAAAACCAACCAACATGATAAAGATATTAACCCATTGGAGTTGGTGAAAAGAAAAATATAAAGGTTTGTCATCCCAAAAAACAAAGGAGGAAAAAAAAAGGCAAAATTGAAAGTTCATTTTCCAAAGTAATCAAGGTAAATTACTGCAGGCTGATTAAAAGGAAATGCAAAGAAAGACTGTATTGTCATCCTCAATTAATGTTACAACTCAACCAGGATGAGCATAAATCAAAGTGCAAAGAAAAAAAAAACATTGATTAGAATGGCTTTTTTTTCCCTTTTTTTAAAGGAAATTTGACAAAAGCAAGGGAGCATGGGCCATTAAAAACAAAAGAAAACTTCAACAAGCAAATGGAGGGAAGTACCCATAAACCACATGAGAAACTTGCAAATGAATGTGAGAATAAATGGGAAACCATAAAGACTTTAAAAATATACTCCTCCCATTCCACGAAAATTATTTTGTTTTGGTCTTTTTTATTTTGATCATCCAAATTATTTTAAATATTTTATCAAATTAAATTTTAATATATATCAATGCATGATCATTTGAAAATAGAATAAAATCAAAATTAAAAAAATTATTAAAAAAAATCAAAACAAAACAATAAATATGGGATGGAGAGAATAATAATATAAATGATCTTGAATAAAATACATACATACTTTTTCGTTCGAATTTATATCATTTACACGTAATTGTCATTATTTTGCCTATTTTGTTCAAATTTAGAATCATTTAGCATAAATTTAATAAATAAATTCATTAATTAATTATGCTTCAAATTACATTAGTGATAAAAGTAAATTAAAAAGGCAAGCATTAGCCATCCATGCGAACTGTCATGCATTACTTGATTGCCCTTAAAAAAGGTGGATGAATAAAGATGAAATAACTATCCAAGTTTCCATAGTTGCTTGTCCAATATAAAAGATACCCTACAAAAAGCATAGCACATCAGGGGTAGACTGCATGTGAATGTGGCCAGTTAAAAACTTCTTCTTCTTTTTTTATCCAAGTTGGCTGTTAGCTTTATATTTTCTGATCACTACACAATCATGCACATTTAATAAAGTTAAATCCAAGGCACATTCATTCATATCTTCAAAAATCTTTACCTCATTTCTTTAGGGTACTCTACAACTTTTAAGGGACTCCTTCCTCTGTTAGATCAGTGTGTTGTGTAACAAATTTTTCGAAATATTTAAAAACTCTTGAAATTAAAGCAAAATTTTGAAGTATGTGTTGATATTGTAAAGAATTAACATATGACTTGATTGAATTTTTTCTTTTTTGTGGTCAAGTAACTATTAGGAAGTCCCCTAGTAATGCCTATTTGTTATTCCACCAAAGGGTTGTGCATAACATGTGTTACTTTCCCATTTTGACAAAATTTTGTAGAATTATTTTATTTATACTTTTTGTCTCTTATATTAAAGTAGTAAAATTTTTTTAAGTCT
The DNA here is from genome assembly GCF_002168275.2 of Theobroma umbraticum. Taxonomy (NCBI): domain Eukaryota; kingdom Viridiplantae; phylum Streptophyta; class Magnoliopsida; order Malvales; family Malvaceae; genus Theobroma; species Theobroma umbraticum. The sequence continues at coordinate 4,788,366 of NW_018397255.1, read as the reverse complement.
TATGGCAAATGCTAAAGTGGCATTCAATCTTATCTTTTTGACCCATCTCCCTGGCACCAAATTAAAAAAAGAAGAAGATATAAATTGCATTAGGAATTATGATGATTATTAAGATAATGAGTAGAGCAATATACCCCTTAATGATAATAATCTGTGACAGTCACCAACCTGATCACTAAGATTCTGTCCCCCTTTAAACAATTCCCAAAACCCATACTCATTTCTTTCCTTTGGTATTAATTATTAATATTAAGTATATATTTTACTTTTGCTGGATATTCTTGAATATCCCTATCACTACCTCATCACAATAAAAACAAAAACAAAAAGAGAAGAGAATATAAAGGAAATGAGTTCATTTTTGAGTAAAACCAAACCTCCAATTGTGCTAGCTGAGATTTGGCAGCAGAGTCACTAGCTACAAGCTCAAAATAATTTCTTTAAAGAAAGAAAAATTAATAATAATAAAAATATATTTATATTTTTTCATAATTTATGGGAGTGTATAGAATTTTTTTTTGTTTAGCTTGCTTTATGCAGAAGAGCAGAGAAAAGGTGAATGCAATTCTCCAAAAAACCCGGATTTTAAGGAGCCGTTAGAGGGTCCCTCGGGAAACATAAAAGGGCAAATCTGTCAATCTGCACATGTTCCAATGCCACAAAAGAACCAGTGTTCTCCTCATCCTACACACTTATAACAACACTCTACACATAATTTATTACTCTTTCTTTGTCTTCTACTGACTAATAAAATGTAAATTTACGCTTTAGTAGTACTAAAGCAAAAAAAATGGTTAACAAGTGGTCTAAACGTATTTATTAAGATTATTACTACAATATCTTTAATATCAAAATAGTTTTCTCGAAGAATAACTATATCAATTTAGTTGTTTCAAAAAAAAAATTATCGATTCAGCTGCTACCCTTTAGATATTCATTAACAAAAATAATTAAAAAAGAAAGGTTCTACAAAAAAAAAAATGCTGAATATGGAGTTGGAGACCTCTGTTTTTTTTTCCTCTTTGGCTTTCTATTAACCTTATGAAGTGTAATGAATGAAGAAAGTAACACACAAATCGATGCACGCTCCTTCTCTCTGTATCCACTGTCACGGATTCCTCTTTTTGCCTTTTTTTTTTTTTATATATGTTCTTTTTGTTTTTGTCATTTCATTTTGCTCTCTTCCTCTTTCTTCTTCACAAACTCTGTAAAAGTCTTCATTTCCATCACAGGGCAGTCTCCAAATTGCTTCAGGTTTTTCAAAAGTTTCAGACTTGGAATTCCTGTTGGCCTCTTCTTAGCTTCCATCCATCAATGCGCTCCATTTTATTACACCCCGACCACTCTTTCTTTTGCATTGCCTCTGGGACTTCTTCTCTCGTCTGTCAGTCTGCCTTCTACTACTCTGTTTTTCCTTTGCTATTTTCCCCCTGTTATAGCCACAGATATATCAACCCAAAAGAAAGTCCAACAAGTCTTTCTTTCATTGCTTGTTTTCGTTTACTCTGTATTGTCTCAATCGTCATTACGAAACCTTTCTCCAACTGGGTTCCTCGTCTTGTGTTGAAATCAGTCTTCTTTTGTGCCTGAGTTAAAGTTTGCTTGGTTTTCCCCTGTTTGTCGCTGTTTCCTTTGTTTTGGGGGAGTTACTCCAAAAAATGGGCTTTCTTTACTAAAATTACTTCCTTAATTTAAACCCAAAGCTGGGTTCTTTTTTGTCCCTCTTTGGTTTTGGTCACTAATAAAATGGGGTTAATTTTATGAACCGGTTCATTTCATTCTTGGTGTAGAAAAAAATGGGTTGTGGAAACTCTAAAGGTGAGAAAAACGAAGCGTTGCGTCTATGTAAAGAAAGAAGGAGATTCATAAAGCAAGCTATTGAGTCGAGGTATGCTCTTGCGGCTGCGCATATTTCTTATATTCACTCTCTTAGAAATATTGGCATAGCTTTGAGAAGATTTGCTGAAGCTGAGATATTGATCGAGTCTTCTCTGTCAACCTCAGCAACCGAGCTTGACAAAACCCCTTCCCATTCCTCCTACCCTTCACCATCTCCTTCTCACTTAGGAGCTGAGGTTTCTGATTCACCATTGAATAATGAGAGCCCCATTTCACCGGCAATGGCGAATTTGAGTTACATGAGAGCTGGAAATAGTGCTGCAGTGACTCTCAAGGTTAATCCTAGTAATGGTAGTTTTGTGGAGGATGAGTCATTAGCAATGGCAATGCCGCCTCCTCCACCTCCTCCTTTTGAATCGGGTTCTTCTTGGGATTTTTTTGATCCTGTTGATGATTGTGAGAGTTTTAGATTTGTGGGGAATAATGGAGTGGATATGGATTTTGAGGATTTGAAAGGGTGGAGAGAGTGCAGGAGCAAAGGGGTTGATCATGGTGGTTTGGATGGAAATAATGAGTTGATTGAAGGAACTTTGTGGCCAGAGTTGGAGAGAAACGCTATCAAAAGGACTGATAGTTCAGCAACTCGTAATCGTAATCCTGGTAGTGTGATGGAGAATGATGTGTTTTTGACTGGACTAAGGGGAGGAAATGGTGGTAGTAGGCTGCCAAATAACAAGGAAGTGAGGCAGCTAGGTACGGAACATAATGTCAATGGGCCAGGTGAAACTTTGATGGGCAAAGGTGCTCTTGAGCAATCAAGTTCAAAGAGGGGGAAGGCCGCGGCAGAGAAAGATTTATCTGCAGAAAGAGAAGACCCTTCTGAGTTTATAACCCACAGAGCTAAGGATTTTCTTTCAAGTATAAAGGATATTGAACATCGTTTCTTCCGAGCCTCTGAAGCTGGCAGAGAAGTCTCCCGCATGCTTGAGTCAAACAAAATCCGGGTTGGATATTCCGAAGCCAAAGGTGAGTATTTCCCACTTGAACTTCTGATTTTGGATTTGGGCTCTTTGTTCTTTTATCCAATGCTAATGCTACATGTACTTGTTTGAGTGTGTTTCACTACTGAATTCTCTTCTGCTAGCATCTTATGATAAATAAATTCTTGTAGGAGGATCCTCAGCTTTTCTGGCAGCTTTCCAACTTGTTTGCTGCCGTGGAAATTCTGCTCTTGTCTCTCATGGTAAGTTCTGGCTTCTGTATATGGCCGGCAGGCTGGAACAATCTGGAGGAAGAGCTTATTACAATCTTGATATTTTGCATTTGTTCTTTGGCTGTAGTTGTCAAAATTACACACCTTTGCTTTCTTGCATAAGATGATCAAACACTAGAACTGCTTACTGTTTTTACTATGAACACTAGAAATGGCAATACTTTTAGCACTCAGAAACGAGGTTCAACTGTATGTTTTTCTCTTTTATATTTTTTAGACACTTTGTTTTTCCTCTTTTCTTTTTATTGTGGTATTTATTGGTCAGATGATAGTTATGGTCATAATCTGTATTTTATTTTCTTTTATTCTGTCAATTATTGCAGAACCAGTACAACATGTGACTAAAGTCATAACTTGGAAGAGGTCAGCATCTTCAAGGTCTTCTTCATCGAGGAATCCACTAGCCACAGCATCTAAAGATGATGCTGATGACAGTGGAAGTGATTTTATTGAAGAGTTCTGCATGATTGCTGGAAGTCATTCGTCCACCTTGGACAGACTGTACGCATGGGAAAGAAAACTCTATGATGAAGTAAAGGTACTCACTGAAACCACTTACATATTTTACTGATGAATATCTTCTGGATCTACTGGAATTTATCTAGCGTTGCATGTAATTATGACCAGAACTTTTATCAATCTCTCTCTCTCTCTCTCTCTATATATATATATATATATATATTTGTGTGTGTGTGTGTGTGTGATGTATTCACTTGTTGATTTTATTGCCATCAGATATCCTTCTATGTTTCCTTTTTTCTTTTTTTTGGCTTAGCTGACATGTTGATTTAGAGGTAGACCTTTACTGGAGGAATACTTTTTCTTTTTCTCTCTTTTGATGGATGAATACTTTTATCTTTTGTTCATACTGCAAGGAAGAATAGTCAATTTAGATTAAAAGATTTGTTTAAAATGAATGATGGTTGAATTTTGTGGTGTATAAATCTTCTTTATCAACTTGAAGGTCTTAAAATTCCCTGAACAATCATTTATGCAAGATGGTTGGCTAAGTAAATCAATTGTCTTCTTCACAGCTAGCAAAGGAAATCTTTTCATTCACTAAGAGCTTACTTTTAGGTGTTTGTCTTATTTTTCCAAAAGCTACTGTGCATTGAGTGAGCAACAACAAAATGTTGCAATTTATTTTATGTTTCGAGACAAAATAGATATTTAGACTGGCCACCAAAAGACTATAAGTAAAACACCAAAAGACTGGCCACAAACAGTTGCAAACTTCATGTCTCTTCTGATTTTACCATAAGTAAAATCCCATCAAAAGACTGGCCAGGATAGCTAATATGATTACCTCCTATCCTCATGTGTATCTCCATGTTATTCTCCTTCTAGTTTCTTCTACTGTAGACACCACAAGTGCTATTACTCCTTAATGCTTCCTTCATTTGATTCTGTAATGGCAGTAACCATGGTTCTAAGTTTCAGTCAGTAGGTTCAAAATCTTTGGTATATGCTTTATAATTCAACATTTCCTTTCCTCAAGAACTAAATAGGGACTTTTTGAGTCACAAGTAGACACATGCATTCTTATGATTAAAGGATCTCCCTAGTATTTCTTTTTCCTTTTTTGATGCAAAGCTTAATTAGGTTATATGATGAAGGATCTCCTTAGTATTTCTTTTTCCCTTTTTTATTTTTTTCCCCTAATGCAAAGCTTAATTACATTACACAGAATGTTAGGTGATTCTTAGGACTATTGCAGGTAAGCAAATACATACATCCATGCCACTGTGGGACTTGTAGAAAAGCATTTGGAGCATCAATAAAGTTTACAAAGCATCTTTAATTAATCTCTTCCAGCATTAGTAGCGAATGCTTCTAAGTTATCTAATAAGTAGTGTTGCCATTCAATCCTCTGACTTGTTTGCCTCTTTGTGCCCTTTAGGCCAGTGAATCTATCAGGAAGGAGTATGATCAGAAGTGTGATCAGCTCAGGCACCAGTTTGCCAAGGATCTTAGCACTCAAGTGATTGATAAAACCCGGGCAGTTGTAAAGGATCTGCACTCCCGAATTAGAGTGGCACTTCATTCTGTTGATACTATATCAAAGCGGATTGAAAAAATGAGAGATGAAGAGTTGCAACCACAACTTGTTGAATTAATTCAAGGGTGAGCAAAATCCTTTAAATGAGAAAATTGAGTGACTAAAACTTTACTCTCATACTCATTAATCTTGAGCATTCTCAATCATGGACATCCATATCTTGACCAAACTTATGCTTGTTTTTGCAGATTGCTCAGGATGTGGAAGGCCATGCTTGAATGCCATCATTCACAGTATATCACCATCTCGTTGGCTTACCATTCAAGGAGCTCGACAGGTGCTCCACAGGGAGATTCCCGCAGGCAGATTATGACTCAGCTTCAGCAAGAGATTGAATGCTTTGGCATAAGCTTTACAGACTGGGTCAATAGCCATGCATCTTATTTGGAAGCTCTGAATGGTTGGCTGCAAAACTGCATCATAGAACCACAGGAGCGTTCAAAGCATAGGAATCCATTCTCTCCTCATCCATATCTGGGATTAGGACCACCAATATTTGTTCTATGTGGTGAGTGGTCAGCTGGGATAAAAGCTTTGCCAGCCGAGGAGCTTAGTGATGCCATCAAAGCCTTCTTATCTGATCTTTGCCATCTAATGGACCAACAAGTAGAACAACTGCAGAAGGAAGAGATATCTGTTGATGGAAACAACGGAGAATCAGAGAGCAAAGATGCTGTTAACACATTAACAGATGGTGATACAAATGAAGATGTAACTTCAAACCTGTTCTGCATACAAACAAGTTTGACTCGGGTTCTTGATAGACTAAACAAATTTTCTGAGGCGTCTCTGAAAATGTACGAGGATGTTAGACAGAAAAGTGAAGCTGCCCGAATTGCATATCTCAAATTGCAGGCCAACTAGATTTTAGAAGGCTATGTAATTATTAAGTATAAAGCATATCAAGGTTTGGTTTGGGAAATAGATGGTTGTAAATTTCAAAGATTTGTGGCAAATAGCATTGCTGAAGAAATAGAACAATTTTGGAAATGTCAAAAATACTGTTCCTATCAAAATTGGATTGGAAGAGTTGAAGACAAGTAAATATGGAGGATTCAGTCGTCTGCTTTATCATCTGTCCCACAATGTTGATTTCAGGGGAGTTGGTTTGCTCAGTTTCTTCACCGGCTGCTTCCCTTTCGAGAATGGTGGGAGATGCCTCAAAATTGGTGGGTGTTAGAGCTATAAATATATTTGTAGCTATTTGAAAAACATCATGCTTCCAGCTTTACTGCCAGGTAAAAGGATAGGCAATCATTGTACTTCACTCTTGGTCATTCTTAACAAGTCACCATTGCTTGTTACTTATAATCAGAAAGTCGATTTAGTTTGTGTTCCCTGTTTGTTAACCATATCATGGCAAAATAACAAGCTACGAGTAATTTGCAATTTCGCATAGCCTGCTTTTCTTCTAATAAAAAAGAAAATGTATATAGTTCAATTTATTGATACATGTTACAAACAATTGTTTTCGAGCTTCACCTCATTATCTCCAAACGCTAGGGGCTATCGACCTTGGTTTCAAAAGGCATGTATTTAATTTGGCAAAAGAATTAAAAAATTCTAATCTATTATGGAATAATTCACTTGTTTGTTACATTCATTTTTTGACTTTCTCCAGTCATTAGAACCCAACATGCTGTGTGTACTGTGCATATGCTTCTGACTGCATTGCAATTGGGGCCCGTGTCACGTAAGGCGGAAGATCAAATGCATCTATAAGCTCCCCTGCAATATTTCTCACCTGGAAACTCAGGTATTCTGTGAGCTTGTGGATTGCCTGCAGAAAGGAAAGGGTTATATCAATGAAACAACCTCATAAAATTTGTATCTCTAGAAAATAAAATTACTTACATACATATACACAAATACTAGGACATATGTAAATAACCACGCATGAGATGCTTGGAGTCATCCCTGTTTTTCAGGATTGGAAATAGTAGTATAAAATGGATTTTAAAAAAAAAAACCCTTTTTTTTCATAATTATAAATTAGCAAGACAGTACCTTAGCTTTGTTTGGTGCAACATAATCAACATTACGGTAAGTTCCTATGTCTTTCCAAATTCGATCGAGGGCATAAAGATCACAGACAAGCTTTAGAGCAGCTCGACTACGAGCATCAGGACAGCTGGAAGGTAAATTCAAGCCCAATTAGAAACTCAAAAAAAATCTATATGGCAAATGGAAAAGAGAACAAATTCAGTAGCTGAGTTCAGGAAGTACTTTTGCACAGCATCAATAAACTTTGCAAGGATGACAGACTCAATATGAGACTCTGCAAGTGTGAGAAGGTGATTCAAGCACCTATTCCATGCACCAAAGCTGCCAAGAGTTTTAGAGTGCTTCCGAAGTCGTGCTGCTACACTTTGAAGCAATCTTGAGGTTCGGTACTGAATACACAAATTATACGAATCTCGGGTTACAAGTCAGAATGTTGGACTCTAAAGTACAAAAACCAATATTACACTCACCCTGAAGGCATCCAACTGGAATTTAGGGTCTCGCAAGTGGTCTGTGCTTTCCCAACGGGTAGTTACAGGATTTGGCTGAGACAAGTATGTGTTCATAGATTCTCTCAAGTAGTTCCATGTTACCGAAAGAGGACCACCTTGGAACTTGTCCTTGTATTGCTTCAACAGATCACCAGCTACCTACATTCCAGTAAAAATAGCTTGTATTGAAAAGCAAATTATAGTTTAACCAAGAGTAACACCAGACTACAATATACATTAGGTGCCAGTGAGGCAAAACCCTCCAAAGGCCCTTGCGCACCAAACTAATTCTTGATGGGAAGATTATTGTTATCTGTAAACAGCAGTTCTTAACAAACCAAATGCCCTAAAGAATCCCTTAAAAGAATAACAGTCATCAAATTTCCCTATTTCTTTATAAAAACATCCAAATGACAACAATATCTAATTGGACACAAAAGGAGTCCATGTGAATATATGTGCATCAAAGTTTCCTTTCTTTTTTTTTTTTTTTTTGAGAAGCAAGCTTTCTTAACTCGTTTAAAAGAACATAGAAATGATTCCGAGCAACAACACAGCATAAATACCAGTATAAGACATGGAGAGGGTTTACAGAAAGAATAAATGGTAACCTATCTAAACAATCTTGATGAATGAATGTTGAAAGGCCTGAAGATTATCCTTGCATATCTAAACCAAGCTTCTACAGAGATGGAAACATGGTCACATTTTTAGATATGGTACTATTTCCGGATATATCTTCAGACTAACCAAGCCAGATTGACAATCTGATTTGGTTGTTGCTTTATCTAGTTGGCAACTGACTACAATTTAAAAGCAGTGGTCAGTTAGGCAGGATCAACATAAACACCTGGAGTAAAGATGACACTGAATACCAAAGCCATCTAAAGGGGTCACTCCTGCTCCTTTTATGTAGTTATCTAGAAATATCGCACAATATAGTTAGGGACCCTTCTTTATACTGAGACAAGTATTGCAAATTCTCATGCAAGGTTGTGATATAAGGGAATTAGTCTAAAACCTGTTGCAGAAGTACTGTGTTATCTCCTTCAAATGTCTGGAAAATGTCATGATCATTCCTCAAGCTACCAAACCGGTTGACAGCAGCATACCCATGGCCTCCACAGGCTTCCCTGCAAGTACTCAATGACTTTGCTGTATATGATGTCACATAGGATTTCAGGCCTGCAGAAAGCGCATGGACATCTCCAACCAGTTGCTCATCGTGCGTCTTCTTCATCTCTGAATATTTCTCCACCAAATACTGAGTGGCAAAATGAAATGCATAAGTTGAAGCCAGCATTGGCATGAGCTTGTGCTGGTGAGATTGATAATCAAGAATGTAGACTTCAGGCTGCTTAGGAGGACCAAATTGCTGACGTAGTAGGGAGTATCGCACTGCAATAGTGACAGAAATCTTGAGGACACCAACTGAAGCATATGCAAGGCCAACTCTCCCACCTACAAGTTCACCTAGTGTAGCAGCAAAACGTTTGTTTATTGTAGGGAGACTACTTGTGTATTTTCCATCTCGAGAAACATCCCCAAATCGATTAAGAAGGTTATCTCGGGGAATTCTAACCGAACTGAATCTCAGTGCTCCATTATCGACCCCATTCAAGCCAACTTTGTGGCCACAATCATGTATTTCAATTCCTGGAAGTGTCTGGTGGGTTTTTAAATCCCTTATTGGCACAATGAAGGCATGGACTCCCATATCAGAAACTCCTTTAGAGTCATGAGTTGGCAAAATCAGCCTAGCAAAAACTGATGCAAACTTGCCATGAACTGCAGCATTGCCAATCCACCATTTGATGGCCCCATCATTTGGTGTATCAATTATAAATTCATCTGTAATTGGATCAAAGGTTGCAGTGGTTTGGAGACCCTGAACATTTGAGCCTTTTAAGCACAAAATTGGCAGTTTAGTTCGATAAGCATGCTTAGCAGATTATGAACAACTAAAAGAAAACATTTAGGGTAAAGAAATGGGTGCACAGTAACCACACAAAAAGTAGTTAATATCTACAAAAAGATATTTCTTCTGCATAAATTATGCTCTTTGATTTCCTTTCTGAATCTAATATAAATTTCTCAATACAATATTTCAGATTTAATCCACATTTCAAAATACTGCATCAGGATAAGCGTACTCTGTTGCGTGTCATGACTAGTTCTAATGCAGAACAGTGGAAGGAAGACGTCAAGAGCAGCACAGGAATACACATTTAAGAAATAGGGAAAAAACAAAACAAAACGTAAATAATTTCTGAAAAGAGAGCTCACCATGATGTAGTTCTGTCATTGCGAAACAACCGGGATAATCCAAATTGTCAATACCCTCAAAATACTTATCCCGGTGCTTTTTAGTTCCTAAGTTGAGCACAGTACCTCCCCAAAGACTGCATAATAAAATCAATAAAATGTTAATTTTATGCAAGTAAAAATCATTTAGATATCAAGTCGGTTAGCATCGTGCTTCCATACTAATGAATTTTTAATTTTTTATAAGACACTTCAATTAATTTTTTATAAGACACTACCACATTCATTATTTTAACAAATAAAAAAATAATAACAATAATAATTTACCAAGAATCAGCTCAAATGCAGCATCCAAATGGTCCACATGTACAATAGAATTTTACCCAATCTCAATTTTAACGAAAACAAACCCATCACACAAACTCAATCTCCAAGCATTTACAACCTAAACCCAGATACCAAAACTTACTATTTAACCCAAAAAACACCAACCAACTCTCTTAAACTTAAATACCCAAAATCCAAAATCCATCCAAGATTAAAACTTTAATGCCCAAACGAGCTAGAAAAGCAACATGAGTTACCTATATTGTACACCAAATTTGATCCCAAGAGACATATCAACACTCCCAACAGCCTCAGTGATAGCAAAATACTTAGCAGGATCTTCAGCAACATATCTAAAAGGCTTAATCTTTGCTTCTCTAACCAACCCCATAAGCTGTCTCATACAAAGCTCTCTATGTTCATTCATTGAAATCTCAATTGGCGTCTGCAAATCAGGCCTTGAGTTGAAAAACTCAAAAATTTTCTCTTGAATTTCCCTATGCTTCCCTCGCATGTAGCTTGAAAGAGGGCCTTGGTCAACGTCCAGCTTACTGGCCTTGGCGCAAGTTAGCATGTCGAGCTGAGGTGAAGGTTGAAGGGGTGGAAGTGGGGTGAGGTGAAGCGATAGCCGTTGGATACGGCGGGCGGTGGTTGAGTTGGATAGCTGTGATTCATCCTCCACCGTCTGACTTGGGTTCATTTTCTCTTCGCAAAATAAAAAGCAAAAAAACAAAATACAATGGGTTAGTCGGGGAGGCAATGGGTTTTTATTCTTCTTCTGGGTGGGGGAATGGAGTAGGCGCAGTAGGGATTGTGTAATCTAAAAGAAAAGTTGACCACAACGTGGCGTTATGGCGGATTAGTACGTGGCGGATGAAGATTGGAAAGAAGAAAGGTCGTTAAGTTGGCGCGCTGTTGAATGTGGGAAATGGATATAGTGATGACGTAGGTGGTATGGAGGATGAGATTAAGTGCGGTTGACCTTTGATTTGTTCTATTGGAATTCGTATATTTCGAGAGAGAAGAAATATAGAATATATAAAAATATGTAAAACATGATGCGTCAAGAAATGAAACACCGTTTCGCTTCCCACTCGGATGAAGCCTTATCTCCGCCACACATGAATATGTCTTTATGATGAAAGCAAGTTCGGCTACTTCTTTCAAATCAGTTTTTAATTATGCCATTTATCTATATATACATATATGTTATTTTTATTTAAGTTATTGTTGATAAAGAAGGTAAGATTTAAATTTATCATTTTACTAATAGAGTAATAGGTCCTATTTATAATTTATTATTGGACCATAATAATTTTATCATTGTTTTTTCTTTTGGATAATAAAAAATTAACATATTTAGGGAAAATATTTCTTTTACTCTCATTGATATTATTTTACCATTAACCTTTTATCATTTTTTAACGAAATTAAAAAATATAATGATAAAATTACACTCATTCAAAAATTAATTTTAAACTTGGTTCGTCACTTGGTAAATTTGGACTTTATCTCTTGATCAATAAAGGCTAACCGTACAAAACATGTGCCAAAAAACTTAACTTATTAATGAATAAATTTCACTTACATCCCTTGTCACTTTTTTAAGGTTATTTTTATAATTTTACTGTGTAAAATTAAAACCCTAACTCTTTGTAGAAATATTAGTAATCCACAATTTATTAATTCAATAAAAATTCACAAGAGTATTAATAGAAAAAAGACCATGTGAAACAAAATGAAATTAAGAGATGTAGGTGAAATTTATTCTTCATTAATAAAACTTAAATCATATAATTTATGAATTAATTGATCCATACATAAATGGATAAATCCCATTTTGAATTTATAATATTGATCATGATGTGAGACAGGATCAATATGGGTCAAAAAAAAAAATAGTGAAGCAAGTAGTAGTACCTTATATATATAGTCAGGTGGTAAATCTCATTCTTATATATATATATGGCTTTTGTAAATGTAATAAAATAAATAAACTTTTTATGAATATTTTCAATGCTTTTATGTAAATACCCTTACAAAATAATAAAATGTAAAATTTCTTTGATATTCTATATAATAGCTGACATTTTTTAGTAATTACTTTTGCAATAAAAATTAATTCCAAATAATCGCTTCTATTTCTTTAATGGGTAATTCTTAATTACTAACCTTTTCCTTCCATATATAATATATGGAGAAATATTCTTTTGTAACATTATGAAAACTGCAAAGACTTAATAGGGATTTTAATGAGAAATCTTTTGTAATAATAGTCTTTTGGTCCCATACATTTAATAACAATTGACAAAAAGGAAAAAAGAAAACTTCAAAATTGTTTAAAAGATCTTCTAGACTTGAAACATGTCACTAGATTTTAAGTCAACTTTATAATTTTTAGACCGTGACAAAATTTTTTTTAAGGAATATTTTTTTTAATTTGAGAAAAAAAATTTAAACTCAATTTTTAAATATATATATTTATTCTAAAAATAATACATATAGTCAAATATATAAAAAAAAGAACGTAATTTTCAGAGTAGAAAACTCCATTAATAGTTTAAATAATAAACACAAAGAAAGAGAGCCCAAGATTCCACGTGGGCCACAGCCCACGCGTTTCTCTTGAAAAACATAAAGCCCCAAATCGCATTTCAAAACCGCGGGTCAGGCTCCGAAATCCCCATGGTTCCCGCCCTCACCAAAGCACAAATTTTTTTTCACTTGAAAACCCTTCTCCTTCTTATTTTCTCTCATTTCAAATTCCATTCATCTTCGCATCTCAACAGGTCAGTACTCCGTATCTCAAAATCCCCATTTTTGGTTCTTTAAAATTTCATTTCTTTTTGGTTGAACCCTTAATTTTTTAATCTTCTTTTTCATTTTAACAGATTTCGGTCGAATTAACGGTTTTTTGTATATTTCAAAATGAACGGAGATAATTTTACCGAGGGGAAACCGAACGTGCGTCCGGTTTTAGGTGACATAACAAATCGATCAGTTAAAAGAGGGTTCTTGTCGATTTCGGACAAATCAGGGTTTAATTCTAAAGAAGAAGCAGATTCCCATTTTACAAAACAAGTTTGTTTAGGTGTCGAACGTTTGATCGAAGAGAAATCTAAAACAACCCATTTTGAACCCAACCCTATATTTTCGCCGACTTGTAGTGGCGAAATTGATACATTAAAAGAGGATGTCATTTCGGTTGATGACAAAGTGAGTGAGGTTAAGGAGGGGTTTGATTTGTCCGATAGCGAGGATACGTTGGTGCAGGGTGAAGGTGTTAAGGAAGTGGGGGATCCGGTGAATGATAGTTGTAGGAATGAGGGTAAGGATCTTGGCATTGGTAGATTGGCGTCGAGTAAAGGTGGGTGTATCGAGTGGTCGAGGTTGCCTAAGTCGTCCTTGCAGAGTTCTAGGTCATTTGAGTTGGAGAGGTGTGTGGGACTCAAGAATGATGATTGCGTGAATTTGAATGCCGGTGTTGATATGCTCAAAGCTTGCTCTTGTTCTTTTTGCTTGAAAGGTAACTGCTCTAGCTTCTTCCCCTGGAAATGGTTTCTCCGGTAATGTGTTATCTAATGGGTTTCGCCTATTTTGCACTGATAATCAGCTGCTTACATTTGGTCTGACCTACATTATCAGGATATCAAGGGTCGAATAGCAGGTTAGTTGAATAGCTAACATTTGCTCTAGTTTCCTTAGGTTTATTTTATAACCTGTGCGTTTCTGCATTGTTTTCTCCCCCATTTTCCCAGTGTTAAAGAAAAGTCAGAAAGAAGCAAGCATTTTAGTTCAGAAAAGTGGTAGGGGTAAACAGACTGAGATTCAAAGCCAGGGAACTGCCAATAAATCTTCAAAATTAGAATCTGACCTCACCAGTCAGTGGAGATCACTCTTTCTTAACATGGAGGATATATTTGTTCATGAAAACAGCCAGCTTGTAAGTTGATCTATTCTTCAATAGCCTAGATTTGAACTTTCCATGCCTAATTTCCTATGGTTTATTTTTTAAATCACTTCTTCTTCTACAGATTTTTCCAATCTTTTGTCTTGTCCAAAATATTGCTTGAATTTTTATTTTAAAGTTCAAAAGAGTGCTTGAATGATCTAAAGAACTCAGTTTGTCAAAAGAAACCTGAATCCTTTTGTTTGATACAAGGATTTGGTTAAAAACCACACGACTCTTTGTTCTTGATCCCTGATTTCTTGGTTTTTGGACTATTAGTACGTCTTATCTCCAATCAATGCTTCATTGTTGGAGTTCATGGCTGCTTAGTATCAGGCTAAATTCATAAGATCTCTATTTTCAATATCTTGAATGGGATTTTTCCATGTATAATTTCATATGTGATGGGTACAATTGAACTTATTTGGCAGCAAGCCAGTTACATTGCACTAAAAGATTTAAGGGAGAATTGCAAGATGGATCTGGAGAGGATAACAGGGATGCCTTCAGAGAAATAGGAGTGTGCTTGTGATGCTTATTCTGATTGTAAGATCATCTTGGTGCTCCAAGTTCCAGTCATTTGTATTTGTATGTGTGCACATGCATGTGCCTATAACCGATTCTAGGTTCCTTTTTGACAAACTCTAATGTGTTTACAATTGTCAAAAAATGTAAAATGTATGATCTCAGTTTGTAATGTCTGTTGTTTTCTAATATGTGCTTGAAAGTACTTCCATTTTAGTGAACCTCCATCTTATAAACTTGTTTGGTTATGCCTTCTACTTAAACCTGTAATCACATGTGGTTAGAGGAGATAAATGTTAAACTGATCCAATCTGTCTGTTGAATTCTCTTGAAAATAAATTGATCCATCTAATTTACTAGAAAAATCAATTGTAGTGAAATCAAATTTAAACTTGAAGGGACCTAAACACAAACTTGATTCTGAATTGAACTCAATTACTCTCTGCTTTCTAAGTAAAATGTGATAAAAAGTCGATCTAAACCCAAAGACCTATCCAACTTGCCTGAAACCCAACTCGGGTTGCCTTTAAAAGTCAACACCTTGAGCTAGTAGTAACTTGAAGCTTAAAATGTTGCAAAAGTTAAAGCAAAATACAATCTGAGCCAACTTGAATTTACCCACCCAATTGTCACCTCTACATGTGGTAAAGCCAATGACTGTCACCTCTACATGTGGTAGGGCTTATGACTAATTTGGATGGATTTCTTTGCTACAGTGTACCGTTAATGTTTTTTCTTACTAAATATCTCTTTGGACAAAATTTTCCGGTCTAGGGAATGACAACACTACATTTTGTATTCCTCGTCTTGGTTGATTTTGCATTCTTATACCTATTTCAGTGTTTGCATTGGTGGAGTCCTTGGTATGGTATATATTTGGCTTGAGAGTAACTTAGCCGTTGTGAGATTGTTTTTCTTTCCTTCTCTCCATGACTGAGGCTGTTTGCTTATTGGTGTCTCCCCTTTACCCTCATTCCCCCCCACCCTCTCTCTCTCTCTCTCTCTCTCTCTCTCTGTGATACTCTTGAGCCTTTTGAAGTTGAAGAAGACTAAGAGAGTTGCAACATCATAATAATGGTTTCTGTCTATTTCATTCACATGTTTTTTATTGAACAAAAACTATATCGAAGTAAATTTATGTTCATATAAACTAAGCAGGATGTCAATAACAGCAACCCTTAAGTTTAGAAAAGGATCAAAAAGTGATATATGGACTTGGCAATTTTGTTTGTTGGTAGTTTATCCTCTCCTCTAACTAAGATGATTTATAGAAGAGGGGCAGTCATAACGAAATCACATATTGCCAATATCATTGAGGCAAAACTACGATTTTAGTTTAAAAGATTGTAGATTTGATAACCCACGGTTCAATCTGGTTGCTGAACTTTAGCTGGCCTTTCCTCAGAGTGAGGAAAAGTACCTTCCTGTCAATAGTAGAGAAAAATCGTAAGAATTTTCCTTCTGCTTAATCATGCACCCCTAGATAAGCATGATTTATTTTTTTCATAGGACACGTGCTTTTTTTGGGTTGGGCTAGGTAAGTGAACATAGAGTGCGGGAGGGTCCAGTCATTCATAGTGAAGAGGGTGGCATCTTTTTAGTGGGGAAAAAGTAAGTCAGTCTGATAGCCTTTTTCAAAATCCGTGTTTGCATGAATGGATTTGGTGAACGCGCGTCTTGAACGGAAAATAAATTTAGCCAATAAATAACTGACAGTGATGGTTTTGCTGGTTTGCCTTCCTCGTTTATGCCAACAAGTGTAATGCACCGTGTGTTGAAAATAGGTCTCCAAATTAGCTGGGGTGTAAAGTTGGCTGCATATGAAACTAGCAGAATAGTTTAGATAAGCAATGAGTACATTATCCCCGGTGGGAAAGATGTGATTGTAATCGGAAAACTTGCAGACAGAATAAAGCTAACTGGAAAAGGTACTGAGACCTCTTCAAAAAAATATATGTAATTTTGCAAATTGTTCCAAGTTTAGCACTCTAAACCTGCGTTGGTTGCTAGAAATTTCTAAGTCATAGGAGTGCATTGCGGAACGTTGTTGGACATTAGTATTGATTGTCGGGCTTAAGTGCTAACAATGATAGTAAGGTAAATTATCAATTGTACCGCTTGAATTGTTTGCTTTATTATAGCTCGTAATAAAGACAGAAACAAGAATGAAGCCTGAGGTAGAAGTAGCTCAAGCTTTTTGGAATCCTAAAGTTATAAGTAGGGGACCTGATTTTAGACAGACTAGGCGTCCAGAAATTTGCTTTACTTTACTCTTGAATGCTATATTCAATGTTCGTTACTTGAGTTGGTTGCTTACTAATTTCTGAATACCAAGTTGAAGAGTTCAGTAAACCATTCAATGAGATGAATATTGAATTGGCGTGGCACTTGATTATAAAACAGTTAAATGTAATTGAGCTTTTCCCATTCATGTTACTGGTCCTGAATGGTTAGTGCCCTTTTTCTGCATTGTTAAATGGAGCACTTCTCCAGTAACTAGCGCCTCTGCAAAACAATGGAATTGATTTAAAGCAAAACATAAGCCAATAAACATCTTCTCTTAGGCAATAGCAGCAGTATTTTTCTTTTTGCTCCCTTTTCAAAATACTAGGCACAGTTGAAAATGTACTCTATCTTGTGCCATCACACATCCCACCCATCTTCTTCATTGATTTCTATGTAGCCGTCTAGGTGTTAAGAGGGTATCCGTCAGTTATATGTCAAATATCAGCATTGAATTAAAAAGTCTAGTTGGCTTAGCCTTTAGAAGCCCGTTTAGCTTTCCAGGTCTAGGTTTCAAGTTGGTTTCTACTTTCTAGTTTAGGTCTAGCCTTTTATGTGTAGCACGTGGTGCTGGTTTTGCTTAGCTTGAGGGTGGTCTATGATAAATAGACTCCTGATAGAGTGTCAGATGCAAGTATGTCGTCGCTGATATGGAATGCCCTGTTTTCATTTGATTTTGGGATTCAAGTTTGACACCCGTATGAATAGTAAAATATTAAAAACATATATGAGAATGAGATAGGGATCCGAAGGAACGGAAAAGGATAATACAGAAGAAAGGACCTGTACGCAGATGCGGACTTTCCATATCTTGTTTCGGGTCCCTTGTACAATTTCGAGACAAGCCATGCTATGAGCCCAAGGGATGTAAAAAGACTAGCCCAAAAGGAGAATCTGATGTGACTTGCTTGAGGATGGAGGTTGGCCATCATTGGGAAGCAAAGGATCAATCCTTGCGCACGGAGAAGTCATACTCCCGATTACTACTTTCATCATGCAATAAATGGTTGAAATTGCTGACTTCCAACAGTGAATCTCAATGGCAAAACATTCATGAAACGTTCTAGAGATTTTTAGCCAAACTATTGGTGCAAAACTCGTTGCATAATTGAGCAGGCAACAGCTTTAC
Organism: Theobroma umbraticum; assembly: GCF_002168275.2. Classification (NCBI taxonomy): domain Eukaryota; kingdom Viridiplantae; phylum Streptophyta; class Magnoliopsida; order Malvales; family Malvaceae; genus Theobroma; species Theobroma umbraticum. Next base: position 4,770,222 of record NW_018397255.1, on the reverse strand, counting down.
GTTGTTAGCGGTAGGGGATTTGATCCTTAGCACAAGACATCTATGTGTAAAGTTTTTCAAAGGAATTTTGTGTGATGATCAAATTTTTAGTGACAAATGTAGGGATCATCTTTTTTGGGTTTTCATCTGTTTACTGCATTCTCGTTTGAAAAAGAGAATCTGAAAACCTGATCCAGTCAAGTCATTTTCATCCAGAACTTTCTTGGATCAAAATTTTGTTAATATCCAAAACCATAGTAATTTGTTCTAATCCCTCCACTTACCTGATGAAGCACTAAACAATCTATTTTTTATTAGCAAACTACGGGTAATTATAAATTACTTGTTTTGTGTGAATATTTAACTATACACTCATATATATCGTTTTATTTAGATTTATCTCGAGACTCCATTCCCTGAATAAACATCATTGTTTATGTAATCAAATTTCTTATCGCCATCATTTCCAATATTAGAGTGGGCACCCTATTCTTGGCCTTTACCATCCAAATTTAAGATAAGACAAATATATACACTTCAATTCTCTTGAAATAATTGTTAAGTAACATCAACTTGGACTGATGTTTGTCCACAAACAAAGTTTAAATACGTTAAAGATGCAAGAAAGCTATATATCGTTCACACAAGGAATGATTCCGGTTTGCCACATAGCTTCAATTTCACATTGTTATAATCATTGTGTCCTCCATCCACATCCTTTATTTTTTTTTACAATAATATCTTCGTAATTCAACAAATATGATATTACAATAATTAAAATTTAACATAGACCAAATTCTAAGTAATGATATTCACAATAAATATTAAAATTTAAAATTCTTTCACGGCTGTATTCCAAATATTAATGCTCGAATCATGAATCCAACAACCCTAAGCCACGTTGTGTAGCTAGTCTCAAGACAAATTAAGCTACACTTCATGTCATCAAGATAATGATTTATATTAACAATACCTATATATATATATATATACTTTTTACCCTACCTCTTTGCAATTAACAAAGAAAAATATATATATTATAACATTTTATAATGCAATTAAATACCCTAGTTACCGAATGAAAGCTCATAGTGGTGGCAAAACTAGTTTATCTTGGCATTAATCTATGTATCATCACCATTAGCTTAATAATTGGCTAATTAATTGCTATTGCTTTCGATCATAAACCTAATCCCTAATGGGGACTATCGTTGGTTAAACGAATTTTTAGAATGAAATACTAATTTAAAATCCTATCAAGCCGTCGTGTGGATAAGTATGCGACACATTGCTTTGTTGCTTCATCATTAAGATGATCTCAGCCACTCTTCTTGACACTGATAAGGAGTTGACAATCAGATCAGGTCAACTGATTCTTTTGAAGTGATAAACGTCAACTAATTGAAGAATTTAATTATTAAAAACATATTTCTTGAATTGGTGGCCAGGAAATGGTTTGCCATTTTTCTACAAAATTATTTGCCATTTTTTTTATATATTAATTCTTTTTTGTGTTTAAGTTAGTTTGGATTGATTAGTGTTTGGTTGGCTGAAAGGACTCTTGGGATTGATATATGCATACAACTGATACAAACTACCAGCTAGAAACAAGGTGATCAGTTTTTGGGCTCCCATTAATTCGATCGTGAGATGCCACCAACAATAAGGCCAACTTTGGATTTGATTCAAATCAGCAAACGAAGGAACTATTACCCTTCTTTTCTCTTTGCCATGAACAACAACAACAACAAAAATTGATCCAATTACTTGCATATTTTGAATTTTTCAATGTAAATATTAATCACTAAATGAGTAAACGGATAAAACTCATATATATATATATATATATACATATTAAAATAAATTAACTTTATTCATTTTCTTAAACTTAAATCCGATCTCTTAGACATATAGTGTAGGAAAGGTATAAGAGTCAAACTTGAAATTAAAGTGGAAAAGAAGTGGGTTGCAGCAGCAGCATGGATGCATATTCAAGCGTATAAGCATCATCCCAGAATGACCATTATTGAACATATATACATACGTATACGATATGGAAAAGGTCACCTGTAACATCAAGCTGTGGTAAGGGTAAGCGAACCTTTTTAGCTTCTTGTGCAATAATTGAACCTCGACGTAGAGCTCCAAAAATTCAAGTTGGCATCATCTCGAACGGCGTATCTGAACTAGTAAGGCGGATCCAATTTTTTTTTTTTCAATAATGTCATAGTTAAGATAATTTAAATTTTTAGAAATTATTTTAAATTAAATAATTAAATAATATATTTATAAAATAAATTTAAAATTTTATAATTTTAAAATATTATTTAACATACAATACTATTTTTAATTAACTAGATAATAATTATAAATTTAAATTATTAAATTAATTAAAAAATATTTAAACATAAATTATTTAAAATCTTAATCTATATTAAAAATTACTTAAAATTGAAGTTGTTTTAAAAAATTAAAAAATGTAATCAAGTATCAAGTATTGCAAAGAGGAAGCGTCATTGCAAATCTTAAAACTATAACTTGAATTTTTTAAAAAAGAGTGTAGTTTAGATTTTTTTTTTAATAAAATTTTAAATTATAAAAAAATTTATCTTTTCATATAGTATTTAAATATTAATATATAATTTATTTTTTTTATAAATCTATTTTGAAATGAAAATTTTGACCCTACTTTTTATAAAATTGTAAAAAAATTAATAAGTTCACTAATATCATTAACTATATAAAATTATAAATAAATAATATAACAAGTAAAAGTTTTTAATAAATGATAGGTCCGCCCTTATATACTAATCGATCAGAATGGGATGATATAGTAGATCAAAGGCTTCTTCTACAAACTACAAAGTCTTGAGAGAAAACAAGAAACCTAATACACCCAATATGTCAACACGATAGAGAAAGCCTATGAAAGCCATTAGGTATCTTCTACACAAGTGATTTTGAGTTTGAATATTATTCTAATTCTTCCTTAATTAATATTAATTTTGATTACATATATTTTTTTTGTAAAATATGACATATTTTATTTGAAGATGTTAATGAATACCTTATAATTGGATAACTTATATTACTCAACCGAATCGAATAAGATTAAGATTTCTTGTATATATATATATATATATAATATCTTGGCATGGACCACCTGAGTGGTCGTAAAATTAACAAATTATTCTCAAATAATTCCCTCCAAGTAAAATAAGAAAATGAAAGACAAAGACTATTTGCCTTTCTTGAAAATAAAAAGAAATTAAAAAAAAACAATTATTTTTGGAGGTACCTCGAAAGTCACATGATGAAGTTATAAACTCCTAAAGAGTAACACGAAAGGGCACGTGCTCTGTCCCCTCAAATACCAATAAGCCGACTCTTTTTTTTTTTTTTGCTCTTTTTGGGTATTTGCTACTTATGTATAGCATGAATTAAACAAAGAAATTGAGTACTTGACCACACAATTCCTTGAACAATCAGTTACCAGTTCATAAAGGGCCATGTTCTTATTATATTGCTTTGTTAAAACAAAATAGAAAACAAGCTTATAGGAGCCACAATTTTAACTTATATTAATAATAAGCTACCTAGACTATTTATACTCGATCATTTAATTTATTGATAGGTATATTATCTCTTTATCTAAAAAATAAAATTTAAATTCTTTATCTCTTAATTATAAAAAAAAATATACCTAAGCTATTCAATGACATCCAACAAAGAAAAGAAAAAGATTTATTAACATTCTAGTAAATAAGTCCATTTCACAAACTCCCAAATAGTTAGGAAGAGAAAAAGAAAGAAAAACTATACTAATTATATATTTAATTTCAGAAGAAGCTGATGTTAGCTGATGTGGTCGAGTGTAAGTCCAACAAGAAAGTTTGCTACTTTAGTGGTTTGATGTCATAAAGAAGGAGAAAAGCAAAATGAGGCAATCCGAAGACAGGAAAAGGAGGCAGACTATTTAAAGGAAAAATGGTGCCAAAGGGCTTCCAAGGGCTAACATGAAATGAGATGTAAAATAATAAAGCAGAAGAGATTAAGCAGTGTCGTGCTGGCGTCACCAAATTGGCCCTTTCTCCATCCATGAGCTGGTTTTCACGTCCTTGAAGCCATCCCTAAACTCTGACATGCTCCTTTTCGGACTCATTTTGTTAATTCCGAAAGTTTCAAACACCAAAAACAAGTGAAGAAAAAGAAGGTGGTCTGGTGTATGTGTCCAAGAGGTGTTTTTAAAACTTCAACTTAATCAACCTTTTACGCCAAGAAGAGTTAACTTAATAATTAAGATTTGATTGTTTGATGGTAAAATCATCAATTACTAAGTTTGGATTTGATTTATCATGATTCTTTGTTGATATGTTTAATCTCAAATTCTCGATTCTAATAGACTATATGACCTATTTTATGTTAATTTAAAGAAAAATTAACTCAACATATAAGGTTCATTGAGTCTCAGTAATAAGTTAATATGACTAAATTTAGAATTGATATCAATTTTCACCTAAATAAAACGTAATGCAAAAAATAAAAATTTAGATGAAATCAATGGGTCCGACTTGCTTTGTTATTGTTTTTCATGATTTTGTAATACATTTTTAAATTTTTATTATTCGTTTACGTGTGTAAAAATCACTCAACTATTCATGGGAATGAAGGTCCAAAAATATATAAAAAGAAAATAATAAAATAGAAAAAGAATTGGAGCAGAAATAAACGACATCTGTATTTTTAAATATTTGAAGCAGAGAAATGTAGAAAAAGATGAGGAGGAGGAGGGAGGGGAGGCGTGGCTTGTAAGTGATGTCCACGTCTGAAACGACGTGTAATCGCGTCAAAGGTAGGTTCCATGTCCTACATACATACACACGCCAATGCTTTGGAATTTGGGATCCTTTTCGCTTCCTTCTTACGCAACTTCGAGCAGGCCCCCCGCAACCCATTTCTCAACGTTTTGACTTCGTTTTCGCTTAACCATGGTAACCTTTTCTACCCGCCTCCTCCTCCTCCAATATTTGGAATTGTCTCTTTCACTCCCTATTTCCCTCTTTTCCTATCAAGATTCAGTCTACGGCCTCCCTTAATAATATCAAGCTCCATTATTGGAATACCAAAAAAAAAAAAAAAAGGGGTTTGAAAAATGCACAACAAATTAAAATACATAAACGTCACATGAAAGTTGAAAGATATTTTTCATTGCATAACTAAAATCGTTTTCAATAATTATTAATTACTGAATAAAATTATTATTATAATAATTTCTTAACTAACTTTATTTTAACAATGATACCTTGTCTCATAACATATAAAAAAATTATATCCATTCATGTTTATAATAAAAAGAAGTTATTAATAATTATGTTCTTGAATGTTTAAATATTAGATAATGGTCAAAAGCCCTCTCCAATCTTTGTGCTTTTTAATTTTATTCAATTTAACACCTACATTTAAAATCAAAATAATTTAGTTTATTGATTTTAAAAATTCATCAATTTAGTCATTTCTCCTAAAGGTATATAATTTTACTGTTAAAGGATAATGTTAACACTGATATCAATGCTAACATCATTACGGATATGTCATATTTTGGTGACATGATGTTTGAGATGATCACGTGGCATGCCACGTGATATCGAGTGATGATGTGACAATGCCATGTGACACTATATAATGATGTGATAGTACTAACGTGGTATTGATATGCTGATATATCAATGTCATATGGCAGATCAAACATTAAAAAAAAAATTATCATGTCATAGGGACTAAATTGAATAAAAATATATAACACATGGATTAAATTGAGTAAATTTGATATGTTAAGAGACTAAATTGAAAAAATATTTGAAAAGTTTAAATTTTTAAGTAGATTATTGATATGTTTATCAATAATCTAAATATTTAAGTGTAAATGATTTATGATGTTAAAAAATAAATATAAATATTTTCTTGCTTCATTATTTGATTATAGAATATGTAAATTAATTTATATTTTTTACAAAAATTAAGTTTGAATTATCCTTGGATAAAAAAATTTTGAAAAAATTTCATACTTAAAGTCAAATTTAGATGAATAACTTGCATTACATTAAAATAAAATGATATATAATGATTAAATATGTTGATTTAGTTACAACATTCACAATTTATAAATACACATTTTTTTGAAATTATTCAATTCTTACCTAATTTACCTTTTATTTAAATTTACTCAAATTAGTAAAATATATTAAATTAGTTACAACTTCCACAATTTACAAATACACATTCTTTTACAATTATTCAAATCTTACCCAATTTACCTATTTATTTAAATTAACTCAAAATTTTTTATAAAATAATTTTATTTAAATCAAATACCACAATCAAATTCTGCTAAATTTAAATTTAAATTATGAATTTGGATCTACAAAAAAAAAATTAATAAAATAAAATGATACAAATATTTACAGTTATATTTAACTTTATCAACCATAAATGTAATTTTTAATTTAAGAAATTTCAACTTAAAAAATATAACTTGAAATTTAAACAAAATAAAACATAAAAAGTAAATAAAAATTTGATATGGTAGAGCTCAGATTCTATAGTTATAATAAGAAGTTTGTCATGTCCAAATTAAGTAAGTTAAAATAAAAAATTATTTTTATAATCATCACTAACTTCATATCTCCGTTCTTCATTTTTTTTATAAAAAAAACTAATCAATATATTTTGCTAATTTGACTTTAGCCCAAGTTAAAAACTAAGTTAAATAAATTTTAAAATTTTAGAATATTATAAATACAAGAAAAAAGAATTTATTTAGTCATTTTATATTATTTTATGTTAACAAAATATAAATTATTCATTTAAATTTGACTTTAGGTATGAAATTCTTTTTAAATTTTTTTATAAAAAAATTTAAAAATTAATTTTTATAAAAAATATAAATTAATTTACATATTATAGAATCAAATAATCAAGTAATAACATATGTATATATATTTTCTAACATCTTAAATCTTTTACACTTAAATATTTGACTTATTAATAAGCATATCAATAATCTACTTAAAGATTTCTATTTTTTAATTTTTTTTTTCAATTTTGTCACTCAACATTTTGATTTTGTTCAATTCAATTCTTATACTATATATTTTCATTCAATTTAGTTTTTATGACATGGTATAATTTTTTTAAATTTTTTTTATCTATCACGTGGTATTAACATGCATGACAGCGTCATGTCATCGTATAGTACTACATGACATTACCACGTCAATATTCGATGTCATATGGCATGCCACGTTATAATCTCAAATATCACATCATCAAAATGTGATACGTCAGCACTGATGTTATCGTTAACGTGAACGTGATATTATCTTTTAAAGTTAAAATTGAATGTCATTATAAGAAGAGACTAAAATGATGTAATCTCTCTAAATCAAAAGATTAAATTATTTTGATTATGAGTACATGAATTAAATTAAATAAAATTAAATAATACAAGAACTGAAGGGATTTTTTGACCATTAGATAATCCAACAGTCACAGTGGTTTAGTTTGTGTTGTTTAACTCTTATTTATTAATAATTTTTATGATAATATATTTTGAGTGAACAATGAGATAAAAAGGATATGAAACGGTGTAGTATTTGACGTTCAATTTTAACTCAGCCGACACTGACCAAGGTTAGTTAAGATGAGAAAGAGATTAAAAAAGAAAGAGATCCATACAAATGTGTGATGGAGGCAGAGCCTAATTGGCCTTTCAAGCTTCAACCTTTCACAAATCTGAAGAATCCAATGCCCATTTGCTCGATCTTCTCTTTCCATAATCCCCTTTCCCTCTCAGCCTGGCGCCGCAATTGACGTTATGCTGTCTTTCTCTCTCTCGTTCGCTCCCTGTTTTTGTCTTCAGTGGTCACATGATTACACTCATTTTGTCTTTAATTTAATACTTTTTAGTTAGTATTATTACAACTTTAACCAAGGTTTTCGTTTTGGCCTTACATTAACAAAAAAGAAAAAAAAAATCTTTCAACCTTTCATTGCTTCATTCCTCCACAAACTGCCACATCCACATTGGATTATTTATTTTGTTTTAAGATTTTATTACTAATTAATCTCACTTTGCTCTGGAGATGAGTTTGAAGATTTAATAATTATGATCTAATTAAACTCTTTTGTAATTCGGGTTAGACACTGTTGTTTGTGGGTAGCAATTAACAATGATTTACTTTAGATGGTTTTTGTCACCTTGCATGTGAGCAGCATCACGAGTCCTAGTCCTTCCTTTCAGTGTTTTTTATTTTTTTAACATCAAGTACAATTCTCAATTACTTGAGTAAAAACCTAGGTGGTTTTGTTTCTAAATCCTAATTATTTGTATAATCTAAGTAAATGGTTTTGATTCAAGATATTAGAGCTATGATATTCTAAAAGTAACATTTAATTGTAAATTATCTTATATAATTATATTAAATTTCATAGTTAACTTTGAAAAATAATAAAAGATGCTATATATATAATTTAGTTAAAAGAATCTCGTAGTGTTTGTTTTTTTGTTTTTTTAATTTAAGCCATGATCTATGACTCATTATCTTACTCAAATCTTTAGGTCCATTTTGCTCTCAAATTTATCAGTATGGTGTACCAAAAACACAAAATCATTGCCCAAAAGATTAGTGATAATGATGATAAATATTCATTGATGTGGCAAAGTGGCAGAGGCAGAGCATGCCGCAAACCAACACTAAAGGACAGAAAATCGCATTAAATTCCAAAAGGAGACCAACAAAAGGGCTAGCAGCTGCACTCGATTTTCATCGCAGTCAACAGAATGTCCAACCAATCACGCCTTCACACTTGTAAAGCAACCATTTAGAAACCGACACCTGCCGGTTCTGCTTTCAAGTACATGGCAAATTCCCATTGAGGTAGCTCTCATGGAATAAAGGGCATCTTTGAAGTTGACGAGAAAAGGGGGAGGGGAGGGGGATAAATTAAATTAATTAAGTAATGACTAATAAAAGTTAATTAAAAAAAATGTGAAAGATCTCAAGGGAGGGAAAGAGAAGCCACATGGGGGTAGGGGGTTATATAAGTAGAGATATGGTGACCCTGGAAATGCAAGAGCGTAAACACCAAAGTGAGGCCTCAGAAAAAAAAAAAAAAAAATTGAGAGTGTTTTTAGATTTTGCAACAGTGTTTGATCATTTCAGTTTTCTTCTTAATTCGGCCCTTCTTCTGTAATTCCCCGCTTCTCTGAATCCCTTTCTGTCATCGTCTGTCTTTCAAGCTGAAATATTTGTGTCAAAAGCAGAGGTAAACAAACCTACCAGGGTTGTGTTTTTTGAAAGCCAGGTGATCCAGAATAGAGATCCAGGTTTCTGTTTTCTTTTGTTCTTTTTAGTTACGAAGTTTTAGTCTTTATTTTCTTCAGCTAAGAGGGCTTATTTTTGGTCCCTCAAGGTTGTTTTTTATCATACTATTTTGCCTGTTCTTTTGTTTTGGTTAAGAAACAGGTTGTTTCAAGTTTTAACTAGTTTTTGGATATGGCAGCAGCTATAGATATGTATAATAGCAGCAGCAGCTCAGTTTTCTCAGATCCTTTTAGAGAAGAGTTAATGAAAGCACTTGAACCTTTTATGAAAAGTGCTTCATCTACCTCTCCTTTAGCTGCTGCTTCTTCTTCTTCTTCTCCAACTTGTTCTTTTTCTTCTTACCCTTCTTGCTCCTACTCGAAACTCACTTCTCCTTCACAGCCTAACATGTACCCTGAATTTTGCTCCCCATCGAGCACCCACTTGTTTTCTAATCATGGGTTCTCTAACTACAACAACCTGATGGGTTTCGAGCAGACAGGTTCAATTGGGCTTAACCAACTCACCTCTTCTCAAATCCTCCAAATCCAAGCCCAAATCTACCAACAACAACAGCAGCAGCAGCTTGCTTCTATGGCTACTACATCATCCCTTCAAAACCAAAGGCTCAACTTTCTTTCCCCAAAAGCTGTCCCGATGAAACATGTCTCCACCCCTTCCAAGCCTACAAAACTCTACAGGGGAGTGAGACAGAGGCACTGGGGCAAATGGGTAGCTGAAATCAGACCCCAAGAACCGAACCCGCCTTTGGGCTTGGCACCTTGATACAGCAGAAGAAGCAGCTTTGGCTTATGACAAGGCTGCTTATAAGCTAAGAGGAGAGTTTGCCAGGCTCAACTTCCCTCACCTCAAGCACCAAGGAGCTCATGTTTCTGGAGAATTTGGTGATTACAAGCCTCTCCATTCCTCAGTTGACGCAAAGCTGCAAGCCATCTGCCAGAGCTTGCAGAAACAAGGGAATTCAGGAAAGACTTGTTCTGTTTCTGATTCAAAACCTAACAGTGGTTGCTCCTTCACAGCCAAAGGTTGAGGTTGATTACCCTGTGAAGAGTGAGGAGTTTGATCAGTCTCCAAGATTTTCTGATCCTAAAGTGGAAAATTCACTGTCATCATCATCATCCCCGGAGTTATCTGATGAGTCATTGGCAGGATCTTCTTCACCAGAATCTGACATCTCTTTCTTGGATTTCTCTGATTCAAAATGGGAAGACAATGAAAACTTTGGTTTGGAAAAATACCCTTCAGTGGAAATTGATTGGGAAGCCATCAGGGAACTATCTGAGTCTTAGGAAAAAAAAACCTACTATCATGTAATCTTCTTGTATTTTCTTAGGTCAAGTATCTTTTCTCTTGTCACGTAGGCTGTGTTAGTGTCTCTACTAGGCCTCTACAATGAAATTTTTGAAATTTGTAGAGGTGCTACGGAGCTTTGATTAATTAGGGGTCAGTTTAGAAGTTGTATCATGTTAATATGTGTAAGAGATCAGAGGTATCTCCTTCCAGACTGGTCTTTGCTGGTACTTTTTTTCCTAGCAATGGCCGTTGGAGAGCTTCCAGTTTATGTTTGGTTTCATAATAGTAGGCCGGGTGTAAAGTTAAAAAAAAAAAAAAAGCTTTAATGTCTTCTGAATATATATATTTAATGTACCTTTGTTTTTATTTTTCTGTATCTTTGTGTAAATATAAATGGTGTGCATGTGTTGGTGTCTGATTCTGCATCTTCGCGTGTCTCTGCCCTTAATCTGTCTGTTAAGGCATCATTCCTGGTCTCTTAAACAGTGTTAAACAAACAAAATTTTGATGTAATCTATGAGAAGGGGCCATGTTTTATAAAGCAGAACAAATGAATCCAATTGATTCCGTTGTTTTATATTTGTATTTTCATCCTCTGGTTGTGGAGAATTTTTCATGTTCAACTTGTCCACACTCTGTGCTTGACATTGAATCTCTAATTTAGGTAAAGATGGGTAAAGGCTGTCTTATTTGATCACCACTGAGAGGTCTCTCTTCCTGTCCCTTTTATTCATTTATTAATTTATTTATGATCAAAGCAACATCATCTTGAGCTGTCCTATTGGGTGCCTATAGAAAAAATTGGTGAGTCTGATTTTTACTTCTCATCAATCGATTGAGTTTTGCATTTGACTTGCACAAAAATCCAAATGTAAGATTAGGGGGTCTTGGGATTTCCATGGATGGAGCCTTCTTGTGCTTTATGTCACCCATCGAGTTAATAAATCAAAAAGGCAAAGCTAAGGAGCTAAAAAGCCCATAACCAAATTAGATTAAGGAAATAAAAGTGAAAAATTAGCAACTTTACAAAGTGGTGGTTAGAGGGTTACCATCACATGTCCATTAAATTATAATTATAATTATAATAATTTAAAAATAAATATTTGAGATTTTTATAAAGTCGTTTGTAAAGTTATAAACCTTTTTTTTTATTGGTCTATGCAGTAATAATCCGATAAAAATTAAGGAAAATGATTAGGTAACGATCTACCCTTACACAAATTTCAATACATTAAAACTGAGAACTCTTTGAACAGGTTTCGCTTTCTTTCTGGTTTCAAGTTGTTTAGGATTCAAAGTTCTGTAATTTAATGGAAACAAGAGCTGGTTCCTGATTGATCAAGAACTGAAAATTACTTACTGAATTGCGTGCCCATGTTCTTGACCTGGTAGAGTAGGATTTAAGAGAGGGAAGAAACAGGTAACCCATCACTAACTCAATTGAGAAAATACCATGAATATTACAGTCAATCTGTTCTGGTAGAAATTATACATATAGTTAAGATTGTGATTAAGACATAAATCTGAATTTGTACTGCTTTTCCTATTCTATTCTTTATGTACAATCAAGGCTGAATAAGTTTGAATTTAAGACATTTTCATATGTGATTTAAGACTTGAATTATGCCCTCAATCACATTATTGGAGAAAATTTCTTACACAACTTGAAAGCAAAGAAAGTCTCATTCTTTTTGGGCTAGTTGGGGAGTCACCATTGGGGAAATTGGACAAAAATCAAAGAGTAAAAGATGAACAAATTCATAATGGGACCAAATGAATTATTATACGGGGTTTGACGTATAGCCCCGGGGTAATATTTTCTGGTGTCAGTATTGGATGCAGACAATGGATTGATTGGAAAGAATGGGGTCACCGAATTGCCTCCCAAATGAAATCAAAATTCAAGGGTTGACCAATGGGGTTCAAATAATTGGGGTTCTAATCTATTGAGCAGTGGAAAATTTCATGTGAAGCTCAGCAAAGGACTCTACCCAACAACATGCTCCAACAGCGATGGCAATAGAATTTCGTTTCAGTAATCTACATCAGCTATGAAAATTCTGAGATGCTGTCATTAATTAAATTGCATGGCAATGTTCTTTCAAATGTCAATTGGGATTGAACAAGTATGCTCAATAATTGAATACATTAATCAGTTGACTAAAGCTCTCCCCTGCCAAATGGATCCAAGGAAGAAAAGTTTTTGATGCCTAAAACCACTCATCATCCATTGTATACATGCTTCAATGCATGTATTATTGATATATATGAATATTTGTAAAACAAAGCAAGAGTATGGTATTGTTTGATATTGTCCAAAAATATTGAGATAAGAATTGCTAATGATATTATTCGCTTTGTAAGATTATTGATACAAATATGGGAACTTTTACTATGAAGGAGGATACCCTAGCCAATGACTAGAATTTAAGCTAAATATATGGATTAAAGAGAATAATTAAAATGGAAGCATCTGGGATATCCCTCCCCACCCCTTTAAGTAGGTTCTAAGATTTTGGTTATGTGCAAAGGGTTGTGACACGTTGGAATACGGAAACCATTAGTTGGTTTTGTCAGCCCACCATATTGGCACATGAAACCACACGCAATCTTATCCCCTGAGGGTCTGAGATAAGGGGAATTTGGGGGGCCAAGCCAGGCCACCACCCTCGAAAAAAATCAGTCTTTCCAATATTCTTATTCTTTCTTCTAAGGGTGCAAAGACGAGTTCACACTACAAAATCAAATGGAAGGAGAGAAAGAGACTCTCTGAAAGGCTCTTCTCCGGCCATTTGGAATCCTTTCAAAGCTTTAAGCACAAACACCCCTCCCTCCCCCCAATCAACCTTTTTCTCTTTTGGTCTCTTCACAATGTAAAAATACAGTATGAAATCGTTTTTCTTTTTGAATTCCTCATGACTTTCCCTTAAATTCTGTATAAAGCATCCAATAGGAGGAAAAAAGTAGTGTGAATGGAATGAAGCTTGCATCCGCCTAAAGTTATTCAAGGATTCCTTAGCGGATTAAGAAAGGCCAATTATACCCCAAACTTGTCTCTCCAACTTTACAGGTCTTACTTAATGATCTGGTTTTAAACTGTGCTTTTGTACTCTAAAGATAAGTTAACATAAGCTAAGAATCTCATCATCATAATCAACCCAAGAATTTATATGACTTTCAAGGTACTAATTCCATGGTGGATGCATTAAAGAGAGAAAAAAAAGTGGATCAGAGAGGCTTGTTTTGCGACCATGGAATGAAGAAGAGGCAAAAGCTTTTCCAAATTTCACAAAAGGTCACAGAGACCAACCATTACATGTCATGAAAAAGAAAAGAAACCAAGACCATGGAAGAGCACACTGATGATCTGTAGAATTTCCTTCGTAGGAAACACAGTGTCATGGGCTACATGTGCTGCACAGGAAAATTGTTTGTTGGAGTTGAAACGATCAACCAACCACCTCTTTGTCTATACTATATGGTGCAGTTGGTCGTTGGAACACAACTAATTAATTGGGAGTAAAAACGGTGTAAAGCAACCATCAAAAGGGTAGGCACCATGCCTAATTTGTCAGGCCTTTCCAACTTTGTACAGCTGATCTAGTAATCTATGCTCTATAGCATAGAATCATAGACTGTGTTTTCTGCATCGATATTATTTTCCTTTAATTGCAGTGTTGCGATCCACATATATTATTGTTGAATTAAAGGTAATAAAAGTATGGTTCAGTCGGATGTCTGCAGACATTGTTTAAGGATAGGTACAATATTATTTTAAAGATGTTTTTTTTTTCATTTAATTAATACATTATTTTCATCAAATTTTAAAAATAATAGTACTATATGGAAAGGACTCTGGACATTGCTCAAATACCAAGCTCATGTAGATCAGCATGTGGCTAACTTACAAACATTAATTTCAACTGACAGAGATCACAAACTTGTTGTCCTGGATGACCTTCCAAGGTCAGCCAGAAAGCTAGATGATAATTAAATTGGTAGGATTTCAGGGTTTCATGGCCCTAGTTGTTAGATGATTTAGTCAAAAGTTTGCTCCGTAAGAAACTCTCCATGTGCTTTCCCTGGGAGATAGAATGGGAGGTCATCATCCATCAATCCGTGGCAACTTTCTCCTTTTTACTCTCACGACATTTTATCTATCAAAATAGATAAAAACCTGACATACAAGCAATATTCTTTCATATATAGGGCGAACTAGACAACAAAAGAGGAAAAATGAGAGGAAAAATTGACAAAAAAAGTTAAAATAGATGCTACTAACCTTAAGAAAGAAAATGGTGACAGACTGCATTGGTTGATAATTCCTCTTTTACTGCCATCATGTCAAAAATGATAGCAGTAATGAAATGATAATAGTACATGTGATGGGTACAGGCAGGCATTTATTTGGGCCAAGTAAGGGCTCTCCATGCAATTGGTTTAAAGTTGAATGGTCATTTCCAATGTGTATAGCCCATGATTTTTAGATTTTTAGGTTTTCTAGTCTGATTGTGATTACACACCTGAGGCCCAAGAATTCTAAGATTTCCCCATATCAATCAATCACATGCTAAATAAAGCCCAAAACCATTGTGTAATAATTTCTTCTGTGACATAAGTTTCGACAAATTTTCCAAATTTGGCCCATCCCTATGAACATAATTGGTTTAACATTTATTGCAAGCTGTGTAACCACCTTACCGGGCCCTGTTAATCTTCACGTACCATTCCAGGTGGGCTAAAGTTTTTCCATGATCTGACACAAATGGACAGCCTTGGTAACAGAGAGTGTTGCAGTTAGGGCCTCTTGGACCAAGACTGCTTTAGCTCCTCGTAGATTCCAGATTGGTCTGAATTAACAACTGCAACTTTGAAGCTCAGTTTCCAAAACTCCACATTAAACAACCCAACTTGAGTATTTTTGGAGTTGGCCCGAGTGGGAAAATGGGATAGAGCCGCATAGGTTGAACCATTGCCGCTTGTCCAGCTTCTAGGTGTAGACTTTTTCTATGATAAATTCTGAGCATATGAACGTCTCTAAATGAGTTTAGAGGCCTCGATGAGATTGTTTCGTGGATCAACAGTTCAATGGCCTTGAAAAATAAATTTTTGGTGACCAAACACATCATATTTCAATCATAGCATGATCGTGAGAAGATTTGGCAGCACAACAGCTTCCCTAGCTTACTGCAATCCTTTAGCAGCATCTCCAAGTCAAAAAGGTCCATGGACCAATTATTGGAACTGCAATTTTTCCCTTGTGGGAAACGTAAGCCCCCTCGTGATAAAAAATTTTGTACACGGCTTGTTGACCATTGCGCTTTTTTCCACGGGTAGAACGGGAAATTCAAAGCCGAGTTTGAGACGTTTTTCTCAAAAAGTTAGTTAATTTAGTCTAAACAAAGCTGGTTTCCTTAATCATTATATAGTACAATTTCTTTTGGCCTCTTCTTTCCAATGTGAATAAAATCAATTAGGTTTTTTTGGACAGGTATGCTATTTTCAAAGGCATTCTACGAATCATGTTGCACTTGCTCCTTTTCAATACTCCGATTCTTAACTTTTCTCATTTTTTTTTTCTCCTTTTGTTGTTGAATTTTTCTATATTAGGTGAGTATTATACATTGAAAAGTTTGAAGCTTTTGACCTTATAGAAATGTTCATAATTCACGAATAGGTTTACAAGAGAATTTAACTTGAAAATGCCTGACACTGACCATTAAGCATGCGGGAGTTTTCAATGCATTTTTTCTTTTCTGTTTATAACATTTATAACAAAATGATGTATGTGGTGACCACTGAATCTTATTCTTTTCAACCATTCTTTATTTCTATTCTTTGTGGACTCTTTTCTTCTTCATGACAGTTCTAAGCTCTCTTCCTTTTTGACCGTTTCATTGGCTTTCAATATTTGTCATTCTTCCTCATTGTTTAACCAATCAAAGCAAGGGGATGAAAAAAGCAGACACAAATTTTTAACCTATACATTTGTCTTGTGTATTTCTTCCTCATAATTTTTACGCACAAACTTTGTGAATAAGTTAAGTAGTTGGTGCCACAAGTTTGGTCAAAAGAGAAAGACATTCACCCATATCTCACGTATCTCTTTCTATCTTTAGAAGGAAAAAAAATCTTATATTATTTTCCAAAGAGAAATCGTATTTTCATGTATATATATATTTTCTTGCTCAACACAAACCAGTTTCGTATAATTAACATGTGAATCCCATCGAGTTATTAACTCGTATGATACCTAGAAATAGCTGGCCCTCTTTCAAATCCGATCCCGACAGCAAAGGTAGTACCCAGTGTTCAACTAAAATCCTTTTCACAAGTAAGACAATCTTAGGAAAGGGCCAATGAAGGTCCTTGTCCATTTAAGGCAGAAGGCCCTTTACCCACATGGTTGGCAAATAGCTTTGTTGGGTTGGGAAAGTGAAATTCTTGACCTACTCAAAACAAATAAAAAATATATATAATAAAAATGCTTTTGAGATAGAGTATGAGCAGCTTAGAACCGTTAAAGATCCCATCAATCAGATTTTGTGCCACTATATGCGATGCCCCAGTATTCTCGATCAAAGTTTTTCCTTATCAAGATCAAGGTCCAAACCCTTCCAAGTGCATGCTTCATAATTTTCAAGGAGAAAATCTTCAATATATTATCCCTTTCTCCCCCTCCCCCACTTGCATATAGACTGTGAGTTCCACCCATGTAATTAATTATATATGTATTTATTATGGTTAAAGAATCAGTTTCTTCCAATATGGCAAATCTTGAAGTACCTTGCTAATCTTTTTCCAAATCTTTTGTTGCTCTCTAAGCCATAAGAGCTTTGAATACTTTGATCTTAAAATAAAGCTTCAAGCACGCGGATTTGACGTGGGAATTACTGATTCCAGGCATCAAAAACTAATGAGTATAACCAAAAGCGTGTGCAAATTGTGTTTTGTTTAGGAGATTTTATGTTATTGTTTTAGGGATCCATATATCTTCTCACGTTTTTCAATGTCCACCACATATATAAAAAAAGGGTAAAGCATACTACAAAGAAAAAGCAAAAAAACAAATCAAAATACTTCCATTGGATACTTATATTTTAAATCGAGACGTTTGTCTAAGTAAATCTTTAGTATTTAACCCTTTCCGACCTTTATAGTTGATGAATGTAGAGATTAAAATTGGGTAAAGGTAATATGAAAAACAGATGCGGAGCTTTGAAACAATGTACCTTTGGCATTATTTGATTCAAACATTATGCCCAAAAAGGAATTTGGTCAACCCCCAGCAGGAGTTGTAGACAAAAACTATGGTGAAGGACCGAAAAGAATAAAAACCAACGTCATAGAAGAATCACAGATGCATGCACAATTGGGTTAGTATCATGGAAAGGGAAAGAATAATAAGAACTTACTAGGAAGTAGGAATTAATGCAAAGATTTATTTCCACTTTGTAAGGATGTCTACACTCAACTCTCTAGACACTTCACGTTCTCATTCGATTCCTCAAATTCCAATTTTCCTTCAGAGTCTTTACTCTACTCTCCTCCACGCCAACTAGGGTTTGGTGGATTGTACTAGAAAATTCTAAAGTTTTTCACGATGGGAAGTTTGAAAAGAACTTGATTGATCAAAGAAGAAGAGCCCTGGCTAGCTATACGGTTCCTAACCACTTCAATAATGTGGGATGCCCGATTTTCTATCAACTCTTAAGTAAAAGACTAGCTAGTTATTTGGATCCAGTGCCTATAAAGCAATTCAACATTTTTTTTTTTTGGCAATTAGCAATAAAATTACATACTTCTCAAATTTTTTTTAAAAAAAAAGTTGGATCCAATGCCGACAAAATGTTGAAAAAAAATGTTGGTGCTCTTTGGCAATCATGTGTCAAGTTAGTACCTAATCGATGGAGAAAGCCTGGGCCACGGCATCTCACTTCTCCCATGTGGGGGCGCTGCTGCCCCTCCCAGAGCCGTAGAGGAAGAGCCTTACATTACTTTTATTGTTAGTTTGAAGTTAATTTTGATGGGGAGATGGTTTTCTTTTTTTATAATTGAAAAAAAAAGGATTAGAATCTTGTTTTTTAGGTAAATGGATTATGCACAAGCTAATAAGCTAAATAGTCAGATGCTTAATAAGGGAGATGTTGGACTTGAAAAGATTGCTAAAACTGGCTTCTATGCACTACTTATTTTGTAGTATATAGCACGTGTATTATGTCTTTTCTGAGAGAAAATTGCAAATGAAAGAGTTTAACTAATATTGCAACTCCTTTCTTCTTTTCCTTTTGGTCACACGATGATTTTATGTTTGTCTTTGCTTGAGGATTCGGTGCATGCTTGGATGAAGAGGGGGATGGCGTGATCAAAATATAATGTTACTAGCTAGCTTTTTTTAGTCAAAGTCCAACCTAAGCATATCCCGAGGCTAAGTCTTTTATAACTCGGCTCTTAACCTAATTCACAAAGTAAACCTAATTCACAAAGTATATATCGAAGTCAACTTAAACAAATTAATGACAGCACCAATCTGACGATGCTTCTCATATATAAATGATTGAAAATATCATAGTTTGGTAAAGATTCCAGTATCAAATTTTATGATTTTTTGTATATAAAAATATTAAAATAAATATATTGTTCAATTTCTCATATCATGTGTCATAAAATTTAAATTATGATATTTTTTTTCTTCATACATGTATAAAGATTATCTTGAAACCAAATCCTATCATAACAAGTAAAGAGTTTATAATTAGATTTTATTATTATTTTTTAGACTCCATCATTTAAATATTTCATTTTTTAAGAAAAAAATGAAATGTGTGAGATTATCATTAAATTTAAATGATATTAAACCATCTCAATTTGAGGATACTTTTAATGTAATAAATTAACTTATTGTTTCTAAGGTTTAATATGATTTTTGCTTTTTAAAAAAAAAGGTTTAATATGATTCGAATGATGGAAATATAGATAGTGTTTGTACTAACTTCCATTGTGTTCATACTTAATTAAGAAAAAAAAAGATTATTTTTCACAATTGATAAATGTGGCTGCCCACACTCCACAAAGTAAAGCAAGCCGCAAAGTAAGTTAACAATTATATGAGTAACAATGACGATGAACATTGTGATGACATTGCCATGATGATGAACAATGACGAAGATAAGAAATATTCTTGTAATTAAGTTATAAAGGAAAATTAACAAAAAAAAAAAAGAGAGGATGATGGAATGTCGGTCAAGAGATGGATACAGTTGAGATATGGACAGAAAAATGAAATATTCTCCCTAATTAAATCACTTTAATTAAGATAATCTAGTAGTTGTAAAAGAAGATTACAAAAGTAAACTCACAGTTAACGGTGCACGTGTGAGAGGAAGCTTTATTTGGTGCCAGAAATGGTATCAAATCATAGTTTTAACTTTTATAATATCCCCATAATCTTCACTTTTTTTTTATTTTAATTTTTTTTTCAGCACTCAAAAGTAAAGATTTTAATTTGATGTCAAAAAAGTTGGTTCTTCCCAATTTGATCTCCCATAGTTTTTTAATTACAGCATTGGTTCTAGCCACGTGGAAGTCCATCATGCAGACGTGGACGTTATTAGGAAAGGGTCCCAACCACATCAAATCACCAACTGTTACAGTTGGAAATTGTATTTCTAGGATATACCTTAGGAAACCAAAAGGAAAGACAAAAGAAAAGTAAGTGACTTATCTAATTATCTCCAAATCCATCCTTCATCTTACCTTTTGGCTTAATAGCAATCAATGTCCAAAAGAAAGCCAAATTGAAGATAAAAAGGGCTACAACACATGGAAGCTTGGAGCTTCACTCAGACTTTTAAAAGGATAGGAAAACTTCCCTCAGCCACTTACCGATTGAAGATAGATAGATCTAATTTCATGCATTAAATAAAGAATTCGGTTCAATGTTCTGACCTTTAAAATTATAGTTGATCAGAAAGAATATGTATATATAGTTTCACAATCAAACCAAATTGGACGGATTTGCCGACTATCATATAGAAGTTGAAAGGATAAGGCACCCATAACAATAAATTTTTTGTTGATATATATATGCAAGAAGACGCTGATAATGATGCCTATTTCGATGGTCATAAGGTGACAAACATGGCAGCCCTGTACGGATAGATAAGGACCCAGGTTTCCATTCAGGAAAAACATTAGTGTACTGGCTAGGGATGTCTACATGTTTTATTTATATAGAATATAAAGTGGGAGGAAAGTAGAATTCAAATCAGACGTGAATTATTGTCATTCCTTTTTGAAAATGAATAAACTAAACCCTATAGGTTGGAATCCTAAGTAAATTCCATGCACTAGCTGACTAAACTGTTGTTTGTCAGGTATTAAGTTGGCAGTATTCAACGACATTGATATGATTTTCACTTTCACGACTTGAGGTTTTCATTGTGGGGGAACCGATTTTGTTCAGTGGGCATTACTTTCTCTTACACGTATACACCCTTTTAAATATACAATAACAATAATAATAATAATAATAAATAATAATAAACAAAGCACCTATTTATACCCTTGTAGAGACACTGTTGCGTGTTAATAAAATAATAAATTAGAGGCAAATTGATATTAATTACAATAAAATTTTGACTTTTATTTAATTGTATTTGTTTAGCTTGCATGTTGTTAAAATTAAAATAGAATTTTAAAATTAAATTAAAATATACCTTCGTTTGGCAAAATAAAAATCGAAATTGTCAAAGTTCATAGAATTTCAGTGAAGGATTTTGAAGGGCTCAAATTCTCATATCAAATTTCAATACAAAATTAAAGTGAAATTTTGTGAACTTTTTTGGTTTTTTTATAAAATACCAACATTTGTTTTTACTCAACAAATTTGTTAACTCTAACTAAAAAACTCATTTTTAAAATATGTTTCTAGTTTTTTTTCATATTATTAATAATATCTATATACTTTTAAGAATCTAATAATCCCCTTATTGCATATTTTTCTCATTTTTTTAATTTTCTATCCCTAACATCAATATTCTTTTTTATAATTAATTTTTTATCTCATCAATTTTCAATTTTCAATATTTCATTAAAATACTTATCTAAACAATGGAAAAAATGTTGTTATTTTGAATTGATGCATTTTAAAATACTTTAATTTTAAAATTCTTGAAATTCCTTATCTGAACCAATAGGCATGAGTACTAACCGGACGTTTGGTTGGATCTCTCCAGTTCCTCCTCTATTCTTATATTTTCGTTTGATTCATTTTTTGAACAAGAAATGGGAATTCCAAGTAATAAACATTAATTCTTTAAAAACACAAAATAGCCAATACCAATCTTCTTGAGTATTAATTATTCCGCACAACGCGGAATGGACTAAAAGTTTTTGAACAAAAATACTCTTAATTATTTTGTGAAATTATTATATTAAATTATAAAAAATTAAAAATTATTAATATTTTAATTATAAATTCAAAATTTTAAATATAAGTTATTAATATTTAATTTTAATTTATTATTAAATTATTAAATTTATTTAAAATTTTATTAAAAAATTTTCAATATTTCAATTACAAATCATTAAAATCATTGATAAATTATAATTGATAAATTTTAAAAAATTATTAATTTTTTGTATCTATTACAATAATTACAAATAAAAAACTTATAGAAATAAATTATGAAGAAGTTAATTATAAATTTTTAATAAATTATCACAAAGATTAATGTTTCATATTAAAAACCGTAAATTATAATAAAGCAAATTTTTATGCTTTTATTACTTATTCTTTTATTATTCTAAAATTATTTTTATCAACTAAACCTTGAAATATGTGAAAATATGACTTTCATTTTATAAATCAAATTATATAATAATTATTTTTGTCTCATTCCATTTCTATGAAATAATTTTTTTATTATTGTTCTATTACATCCCATAAACCAAATGTGCCATAAGAATTTGTAAGTCATGATTTTTAATACGAGCATGACCTTTCCTTTTGCATTGGAAAAAAAAAGAATATCATGAAAAGCAATTAATTCAATAATTAGATTATATATTTCTTATTTAATCAATCGGGTAAATATTTGTCTCCCCCAACTCCAATAAGAAAACAAAAAGACAATAAAGCCCTGTATGTTTGTAACACAATTGGCCCTGCAACATAGAACAAGATTAGAGTCAAATACACTTTGGTGAGGCTGAAAGGTCAATTTGGGCATGTAAAGCAGCCTTTCATTACTTCAATTACTTATCTAGCCCAAAGAATAGCATAAAAAAATTTATTAGCTTAAGTTTGTATGATTTACTAAGATCTTTACACATCTACTCATACATGTATTTCTTCAATATTTTGAAAGAGGATTAATTTAAGTTTAATGTGTGTTCATTTACGTACAAGCATAACTGGTTGAAATAGTTGGAGCAAAAAGTGCATAAATAAACAATTGAATTTAGTGGGAACTTCATAATCATTAATTTCATTGCTAATTCTTTGTGTGTAGCACTGTATGCTTTTCGGATATTTCCTATGATTAAAGTAAAGTAAGGGGAAAAAAGATGGATTAAACAATGAAGAGCACAGGATAGAAAGAGCAAAAGGTTGGAAAATGACCACTTTGTGACAAAATTGGATATTCCATAAAATTATATAAAAGAGAAAAAGAAGCCAAAAAAGGATATAAGTCCAACATTATTTGATATATAGTACTGATTAATTACAAGTGCACCCCTAAGTAATTCTAAAGAAAATTAATGTACGAATTCATATCTTGATTAAGTTAATGTGGAATAAAGATTTATCTAATTCTGATTAAGTCAAATTATAATTTCTTTTTGATTTGTAGGCTAAGGTAAAACAAATAGAGGCGACTCCATGTAACATAATAGTTTAATAAAATAAAGTGGAGAAGCTAGAATTTAGTATGTGTCGACATGTTAAGAAAAGAATCGACGAAGTGGGTCCATGAACGGACTGCCATTTTCAAAGGCAACCAACTTTGCTTATTTAGATCCCTCTCTCTCTCTCTCTATCTTTTTCGGGGGTGGGGAGGTGGAGAGGCAGTACCCTCCAATATTCTCAAATTAATCCTTTTTTTTATTATATACATTGAACGAATTAAGCCAACAAAATTATGATTGACAAAGCACATGATAAAGAATAAAACTTTTTATTTATGTAGATTTTATGTTCTTAATTTGATCCTTTGAACATTCCATGTGATGGCAAATGTCTGATTTTAAGATTTTTTTTTTCTATGGGCAAAAATTACATGCTTACTCTATATTAGTGGTATATTTATTTATATATTTATTTCAATAATATCTTTTTTAATATTTTATTCTTTTTCTTAATTAGTGACTATGTAGTTTCCAACAGAAAAAAAATCAATTTGGTTTTCCATTTCATTGAATTTAGTTATTGGGTAGTTTTATGGTTATTTTTATTGTTAATCGACATAACCATCAGAAATGACTCCTTTATTTGTCAGCACCCAAAGACACTGCATATGTCCTTACATGGTTTGCCTGCTGCCTCAAAAGTTTTCCGTTCGCACAGCCAATGGTGATGGTGACTGTTGTGGGAACATTGGAGTCCAAAAATGTACAGGGCAATTTACATAATATATGTAGAATTCATTTAAATTTCACATCACTGTTTTCAATTTCATTCTTCCAACCATGTTAAGTTGACAGATAAATTTTGAAGATTTAAAATCAAGGTAATTTACCAAGTATTTACTAAATCGTTCACCTGCTACCTAGAATAATCTTATTTTTTTCTCTTTTTCAAAAATATAAAGAAAACACTTTATGAATAGAACTTGGTATAACATTACATGTTTGATTTGAGAGTTAATGTCACAAATTTTATATCAATAAAAAATTAAATAAGTTTTGAATTTAAGAATAAGAATTTTTTTGACACATAATTTGAGTTAAAAATGTAATCCTTTCATTATTCTGTTTTCTCTTTTTATTCTCTTATAATTAAAGTTGATTGAAATAAAACATTGATCTTGTTGAATGTTTTAATTTTATCTTACAAGTCTTTCGTTTGAATTATAAATGTTGAAAATGGAATCACATTATTATACACCAAATTTCATAAATACATATGTAAATACGTATATTTTAATTAATTATGATTTGATATTATTTTACACTTTAGCTGTCACTCAACTTTCAAGATTCATGGCTATTCTAACAATAGCTGCCTAACCCTAAATCTACAATATTAATTGGTCATGCATCCTTATATCAAACTGACTTGGAAAACATACATGATTTGTTATTATTGTCATTGAGATTGAAAGCAACATGACAATTAAAGCAAGCACATATAAGAGAGAAGATAAGGGAACCAAAGGCATATCCAGATGAGGGGAGCCAAAGGGGAAGAAGTGATTAGAGACGTGGTTGGATGGGGACCCACAGTTGTCATCTCACTAGTCAAGTTGACATGGGAATTGGGGGAAGATCAAACAAAATTTTAGCAAAAGTTTGAAGAGTGGGGGCGCCAACATGTACTCGTGGCATTTCCATATCAAAAGTTAAAAGACCGGTTCCAACCGAAAGTATGGCATGGCCGTTAAGGTGGAAGTTAATTCGGTTTACTTGTCATGTTTGTGGCTTCGGATTCTTCTTTTGATGCCCAAAATTTATTTTGTTTTTTTTTCCCTTTCTTTTTTTGGGGTTCATCTTAAGTGCCCTGCTGGAATCTCCAGAAGGTTTTTCCCCTCACTGGTTGAAACCTTACGTGGCTTTTGTCCTCTCACAGATGCAAGCCATCGGATAAGTGATGATTAGTTCAATCCTTCAAGCTTTTGTTGTCTGCCTTGGCTTCCAAAAAAGTAATAAAGAGTCATAAAAAATAATGATTCCACTAATCTGTATAATCGAGAAACATAAAAGTTATATTATTTATGTCTCTTTTGTCAGAATTTGTTTGAATTCTGAACCATTTAACGCAACTTTATTTTCAATGTTGCAATTTCGCTGATGAAAAGGATCCGATTCTATTTTTTTCGTCTGTATGCATACATTTAAGTAACATTTCCCATGAAACACTTTTTATTCGTGAGAATTTGAGATTCTAATTTGGTGAGTTGGAATACAATTTTTGGATAAAAGGGTGTTATTGATCAGAGTAAAGATAGTTAATTCCCAATTGTTTAGCCATCAAGGTCCAATGAGTCATGTATGCATGCCGGCATTACTTGTATAGGTTGATGGCTGTTTTGTGTGTTCTCCTTCCTATGTTCCCTTGTAAGGGCAGGCAGAGACACTTGTGTCTGAAGGTGTGAGGGAAGGCTAACTAAACCATTCAATTTTTATTTTTTTTGTAAATTGGTTCCAAATTATTTATACCATGAGAATGCCTTTCAAAAAAAAAATGAATGCGTAGGAGGAGGAACGAAATTAATATATTTGATTTCATGCTAATGTCATTAGGAAGTTAGTACATGTTCTAGATACATAAGTGGTAAAATGAGAAGAAGATTTTGAATAAATTTTGGTGATTATTCAACCTACTAATAATTAAACCATGTACTTTTTATCTCTGTTTAAAAGATCATATGAGATTTACTATATAATTCTCTGATTAAGAACCTGTTTGGCTTAGTTTTTTTCTAGTTTAAAAGCTATTATAAAATTCTTATGAAAAATAATAGTTTTTAGAATTAAGTTGAAGTTGTTTAATAATTTTTTTTTAATAAGTTTTTTTTTATAAGTTACAATTTTAGTTAAAATTATCATAAAAGATATTTTTTTTGAGAAGATAATATTGTAATTATCTTTAATAGATGAGGATATTTTTGAAATAAAAATAAAAATTCTCTTGTATTTAAAAAAAAAAAGAGAAGAAAAAGCTCCAGGAGCTTTTTTTGAAGCTCTTTTTTTAAAAATTTTATTCTTTCAAAAATTTATTTTTTTAAGAATTTTTTAAAATTAATATTTAACTTGGCTTTTACTTTTAAGAGATAGATAAGTTGAAAAAAAAGTAAGCCAAACAAACACTAAATTAAACTTTTAGGATTGAAAATTAATATCATTTGACCTTTGATTTTGGCTTTCTATGCCAAGATAAGTTTTCCATCCACTTGGTGAGAGACTTGTTATGGCATTTCAGCCTTTGGGCTCAATAAAATTCAATTTTAAAAAAAAAATCATTTGACCTTTTTAAAAGTATTGTTTGTTTCAAATGATTTTGGCTCACAAGTTAAAGGGGGAAAAAACAAATGGATATAAAGTTAGCATTGCAATTTCCTGATGGAGTCACTATCTTTCCATGTCATATTGACTCCAAACACACTAATTGAAGGCAAAGAAAGTAAATCAACCAAGTATTACAATAATTTTTCAGTCAACAAAGAAACGTTGTTGCAAAGTCTACAACAAGTGGACAGAAAACAAGAGAACGGGACAAAACAAGTGTTGGAATCAGAGCTCAAGAAAAAAGAAGCAAAAGAGGTAAACTTTGGATATGTTTCTTTTGCACATTTTAATTACTTACCATGATATATCTTCCCATGATGGAGATGGATGAGTATCAAAGATGAGGCTGTAGCTGCTTGCAAAGCAAACAGTATGCAGTTTGGTAGTCTCTTCATTAGAATATAAAACACTTGATAAACATTAAAAAAAGCAAGTAATTAAGCAGTAAAGTCCATCAAATGGGCGTGATCTCGCATTTAATTTAACTGAAGTAAACATTAGTTTATCATAACAGCCTATGATTTGTCCTCTTCTGTTAAAGAAAAAATGAAAATTTCCAGCAAAAGGATGATAAGGTTTCCAAAAGGTCTGACTCAAAAGGAGAAGGAAAATAAAATTCAAGGTGGGTCATTTTAATTTTTAATATGCAAAAGGTGCAATAGAAAAAAACCAATGGGGCCTCCTTCATAATCATAAGTCCCATCAAAGAACAAAAACTGCCTGATATTTTTCTTCCTGGCAATTGGCTGGCAACCAACATTCACTACATTAGATCTCCCTTCCCATGATTACAATTTACATGAATTTATCATTTGCAAATGAGGACTTGAATGTTAGTTTCAAATCCATTTGAGTGTTTCTTTTCCATCTAATCTAACAGACAGGCGAAAACGAAGAGAGCAAGAGAGAAAGCAGCCCAATCGCCAAATGTGGGTCAGCGGTACTGGTCAAACCAACGTGTCAAACAGTGGGCCGACCTGTAAAGTTCGGTCAGCTGCATGCGCAGAGAGAAGTCGGCCACAGATGGTTTTTGCCAGTTGGATTAGCCCTGCCCGCTTGGCTTACCCCAACAGGAGTTACAATCATTTGTGCCAAAAATCCACTACCCACCAAAACATCCCTCAATTCATAGTCCGTCGTGTTTGACACCAGCTCATTGCACTTCCTTGGCCCTTTTCCATTCCCCACCTTTTTTCAATTCATTGGCTTGAAAATCATTTGCCCTTTTCACCTACAGTTCCCCCTCCTTCCCAAATTTACAGATTTTCTTGTGATCATTGACTTAACCCCTCTCTAACCAAAAGGAAAAAAAAAGTACCAATTCATGCACATTGTTGATGCTTGATAATGAAGATGTGAGTGCATGGGTTGGCAACTTAACCAAAGGCCCCAAGTTCCATTATTGATGTTATTTCACAAGTCCTGTCTTTAGTTGATGATGAGATTGATGTAAAACAAATGTGATCAAAATATATACTTGTTTTATTTCATTTCAAAATAGCAATTCTTACAAAAAAGAGTTAGGTATATATCCTTCACTGAAAAGAAATGATGCAATCTAACTTCTGTTTCACTTAGGAGCATATTATAATTTTCACATTTGTCTGTGTTGCACTCTTGTGTGAACAACAGAAAGAAATAAGAGCAAAACCTGCTGATGATCAGACAAATTAAAATAAAATAAAAAACCTAATTAAGTAATATTAAGTGGACTTTAATGCTGTACTTGGTTCACTTTTTTTTTTTTTTTTGTGTTTGGAAGGTACAACTTGGTTCACTTAAAGAAACAAAGAAGGAAAAAACAGAAGCTGTCGAGCACCAAGTGGGGAAAGAATTACTTTTTTATTATCATGTTTTTGCACTCGAGACAGACTAACTATCTGAATAAACCATTTTTCTCGAGTGCAGACGCATTGACAAAAACCCCACAGAGGGTCAGAGCATGGGGTCTCCTTATAAACAGATGGTTAAAGAACCACACCCACATAGTACCAAATGCAAGACTCATTGTCAAAGTCCATTTTTGCATAAATTCTTTTCTGACCAAACGTGCTGCTTGAAGGTTAAGATACATGCACCCAAGGACTTCTGCATTATTCGAGTCATTTGTTTTTTGTTTTTGTGCATCAAATCCTTTTAAGGATATATAATGGAACCAGAAGACCGAATGGGGATGATCAGTCAATTCTCTTCTTCCTTTTTGATATATGTAATGTTGAATTATTCAATCTGAGGTAATTCTTTTTTGTTTTATAAATCTTATCTTATCTACTTTTGGTATTCAAAACTTTTAAAATAAAATCTTAATTCGGAATTCATTACTCAATTTCAACTATGCATAAAACGCCATCCGTCAAATTAAATTAGTCAAACTGGATCTCTCTATATTCAAATCGACACGTGTACAACATGACATCTTATTAGTAATAACTCCACACTCTAATTTGGAGGTCTATGATCGGAATTTTCGCATTAGAAAAGTGCACTTTGTGATATAAAAAATTATTATTTCTTATTATATACTTAAAATTATATGTATAAAAAATGATGTCGATATAAATGTCTATATCAATTGTTGGTTGGTATCTCATGAGAAGGTATAAAAGTATAGCATTTCAAAAAAAAAAAAAGGTGTATATCAATCTATAAGGAGATGTGGGTCAAAATGATACTACCAGGAATTATACCAAAAGATTTTAGTGATTAGTATGGATAGGTCATTTTAACATCAAAACATGGGTGGTAAGTACAAAGGGTATGGGAAAATAATATACCTAGACTCTGTTTTGGTCAGTCCATTTTTATAATAGGGAGACAAAATTTGTTTTTGGATGGCACAAAAACACGTAATACATAATGAGATTTGACATCATGCAATTGCAAGCCATGTGCAGAAAAGAATCAAAGAACTATATGTTGGAATTCATTCAATTCAATACCTACTACAATGTCCAGTACTCCAGCATGCAGCTAAGCTCTTTTTGCAGGCAAATATTCACCTCGAACTGCATGAAAACAAGCGTTGTTGTTTAATTCTCTTTTTCAAACAAACAAACAACAACAACAACAACAACAAAACACAGGAAAACGTTTGGTGGTGGAGGCTCTTACGTTAAAAAAGTGCAAAAACAAGACACACTCGAAGGCAGCAGCACCAGCCATTTTTGGAGAGCATGTGAAAGGGAGGGGAGGGGCTTTTCACTCTGGGGCTGTTCATGTCTTTGATGTGCTTTGATTCCCACAGCATCCGCCGACCATCGTAGTGGCTTCTTGTTCCTCCTACATGTGGCTCTTTTCTTTGATGGGCCCGTCGCCCCAAAACGTATCAACCCTACAGTCGTTGATGTGATGCCACGCGGTTAAAAGTGATACGAAGAGGGAGAAGATGTCCCTAGGCTAGGCACACGTGCGGTGTCGGCCTTTGAACACAACAACCTGCGTGGCTATTGTCCCTGTAGAGACGAGAAGCTCTGCCTTAGCCTGCAATCGACAAAGTGGGTGACACATTAGGTTTCTGGGTTCTGTTGGGGATCCGTGGATGTTTCTTGTTGGGTAGACGGCTTGCACTTTATTTACTCTTTATATACTCTTAGGAAAAGTAAATTAATGGGTGAGATTGTAAATAAAAAAATCGAAGAATTCTGTCTGTCTAGTGATGGGAAGAGGAAGACTTTGCTGGCGCATTTCCCTTTGACAGTAAGCATCGAGTTATATTGTGATTTATGTATTAACTAGATTCTAAATCTCAATTTAATTAAGAAACAGCACCTTCTTCTCTTAAACCCCTCTTAATTTGACAACAATATACAAAAGTTTGTTCTTTTGGAATACGTATGAAGATTTCTTAGGTCCTGATCAGTTGCATAAATGAAAGTAGCTATTCCTCATCTTATCAATGCTAAGAACGTTCGATCATGCAAAATCAATCATGTAGTTTTTCAGCAAAATGACATGCTAAAATCATTAATAATTATGATGTAGCATGCTAATTTTATATTATAAAACTAAAAGCTTGATTGTTTGTTTCATTAGGACTGAAAAAGAGTATAACTCTTTGTTATTTACTTCATCTATGCTCTATTTGCTCTTAGCCAACGATGCTGCTTGCCTCGAAATAATAATATTCGTACGAATAACGTGGTTGTTTAAAAGATTACTCCACTCGATTATTCAATGGTAATTAAAATTTTTTAAAGAAACCCTGGTCCATTTATTAAATATCGTAATTAAAACTTAATTTTAAAAGTCATGAATTCAACATATGAGATGAGTCGCATGAGATTTTTGAAATGATATAAATTACTTCCTATTATGAAAGTATAATTCAATCACATGTACCGAACAAAAATATGTTTTGAAAGAAAAAAAAAACTTAAAATGGATTAATAATGAAATTAAATCTAAATATTCTTTGTAGACTTGACCATAATTAGCATTACAATGAAATGATGGTGGAATTTGATTCTTTAGGGATATAATTCACATGTATTTGTCGTTAGCAAGTAGCAAGCGAAATTACAAGGAAGAGAGCCATAATTTAAAAAAGCTCAAAGAATGAATAATTGTTAACAACTAAAAACAGAAGAAGAATTAAAAGAATTAAAAGCGCAGATTTAGGCAAAGAACACGGGGTTCACCTTTTGATTAAGAAAATATTTCTTTACAACTTTTATTCACTTTTTGCCTTAGTTTTTCTTCTTGATCAAACTTAAAAATCAGAAGTTCGGGAGCATCTTCCATCTTCATAAAGTCTCCCCTTTTTTTTGATCACTAAAGTATATGACCGAAAGTTCTCTTCGATCAAATTTTGCAATAATTTAACACTTTTCCGCCTTTGGCAGGTGAATAATTCTAAACCTGACGACCATATAATATAAGAATCTCTTACATTTTAACAGAATAAATTTGAGATTCAAATCTTCTCCTCAGCCTCCTTTGATTGCTTCAGTCAAAGTTTTGGAGAATCTGTTCCCATTGTTTACAAGTAGGTTTCCAAGTATTCCTTTCCAAGTTTGATTGGATTAATTTCATACTTAACATCCTTATTAAAAAAATTCATATTTCTTGATTTCAATTTAGAAAGACTTGTCCATTTATCCTCTTAATTTCTATATCAAATTCTTATTTTAACAGGTGAACTACGTACGGATATGCAAAATCTTATACTCTTATACACTTCCTTGTCATGCAAGTAATCTTGGTCGACTAATGCTTGTGGCCTCTCTGAAGAAAAAAAAAAAACAGCAGAGAGAGCGAGAATAAACTACAATATCGGATTAAATTAAATCAAACCCCGACATGGTCAGCCACTGTTTTCTCCCTAATTTCAAGACTAAATTCATAGTAGAGAAACAAGAAGAGTGAGGACGGCCGGGACTGTCTTGTCTCTTTTACCCACTGCCTTACAAAAATTTTGTTTCTCTCTTTCTTCACTTAGTTTCATATATTACTTAGGTTTTTCACACCATGTCAGCT
Organism: Theobroma umbraticum; assembly: GCF_002168275.2. Taxonomy (NCBI): domain Eukaryota; kingdom Viridiplantae; phylum Streptophyta; class Magnoliopsida; order Malvales; family Malvaceae; genus Theobroma; species Theobroma umbraticum. Next base: position 4,737,862 of record NW_018397255.1, on the reverse strand, counting down.
GAATGTAAGATCCAACAAATCAATATAGGATACAATATTAAAAGTTGCTTATCAATATACATGGATCCACATGTTTATAACAATAACTTTACCATATATATATATATATATATTGAAATGACAACTGTGTATCTTGATACATAAGTTTACAATGAATGGCAAGGAGTCAGGTAATAATTGTTTTTGCATTTGACTAATTAAAGTGCAATCGAAGAACGAAACCAAACAGGCTTTTTCTTGGACTTTCTTGTCGCCATTGGCAGACGCTGTCCATGTAATATTATTTTCAAACAAATAAATAACCCTTAACGTACTAGGGCCAGGTGGCTGCTGTACAATGGCTAGGGTACAGACCTTTTTAAGGCAAGTACTGCAAATTATGGGCAGCCTTAGACACGTGTTACATTTTGTGCATTTTTCCTCTGTTTTCAAGCTTTGATGATCGTGGGCTTCCAGTTGTTAAGTTTTGTTCTTTCCCTTCAAAAATTTTTGTTTACTCATTATTTTATGAATTTCGATGTCACTTGGGATTTTGCATTGACAGAGAAATTTGTCATTGTTGATTCATTAGGGAACAAGCTGGTGTTTTAAATTGTAGTTAAAGTTACAAATGGAGTCAAAACAATAAAAGTAGGATAAAATATGTCTTTCACCTCTCTATTATTTGGATTAAAACTATTTTTAATGAATCTTGTGATTTTTAAAATATTTCAATTTCTTTTGATTTGCCTAAGATAGAACTCAAATCTAATTGTATTCGAAAATTAAATCCACAATTTGAACAAATTGTTATTAATTCACAGTTCCAGACGAATCACTTTTATCAAAAGTTTAATTTAACATAACCTAGTTGGTGATATCTAAACATAAATATTAGAAATCTATGAAGCCTGAATTATATATATTTTTTATTATTATTAAATGAAATATCACCTTAGTTCTAGCTTAATAAAGAAAGTGAGATAAAGAAGGTTTAGGTTTAGAGTTCCACTTGTATAATATTGGAAAAAAGACAATTAATAGAGATTCATTAATCGAGAACAACGAGAACCAAATAACACGTTGACAAGTTAAATAAACTAATCACGTAGCATTAACTGTAATTTATTTCCTAGATTTGTGAGCAGCTTAGTGAAATTTAGCACATACAAATTAAAGATATAATTGGATGTGAATCAGTGAAGATTTGGCCAAGGAATAAGGCATTAGGGTGATATGAAAAACTTAACAGATACCAAAGTAATTGGAGCTTATTGGCCTGGAAATGAGGAATAGGGTGGGGGGAGGGTTAAAATCATTCATCTCTGATAATTAAATTCAATGCAAGACAATCCCCAGAGCTTTCCAATTCACAAAGGAGGATGCCCCAAATGAATTATTTTTTTGGCCCATGTGAATATATGTGGTTGTTTATTTAATTTTACCTTTAAGAAAGACAAGTTCATAAAGAATTATAAACTAGTTTCAATTAATATATAACCCTAGCCTACAGTCTAGAAATAAAAGAGAGCTTCCATCAAGCAAGTTTATGGAAAATCTTATAATTGTAGAAGTGGCAGCTGGTTTTGCTTAACAGGGTAGGTTTTGAGTTGTTAGTTTTGCACTTCGTTTACAAGGGGCGTTGAAAGGGCAACCCCTCCAACAGCCAAAAATAAATGAATAAAATACCCTGCATTTCCATTATAGGAAAACTCAGCTCCTCCATTTCATTAACGTATCAATGAAACTTTGGCTTTGGATATCCAAATTCCTCCCACTTAGGAACAACTTTAGGAAATACAGCTCCCATAAACCCGTGGGTCTAACATGTGACTTGGTCTTTACACGTGGCAGAAAGTCACATGATGTGAGTCGACCAAGGATTGTCGTCCACGTGGCATAACTGTTAGCAGCCTGTTAACCCTTGCACTCCTCCTGGTGACCTCCAAAGACGGCCGTTCAGCACGGCATGGGAATTGCAAAGTTTCTACATTTTTTTTCTTTTCCTTTTTCCTCTGGTTTACCTCCGGCTTCTCCCCAACCTCCCAAAAAGTAGTGGGGACCAGGTGGAGGTGGGGCCCTCGGGGAAAAAACTCAGGATTTGGGGGGCGGGTCAGGATTGTGGGACCCACAACCTTTGGTGGGTCCCATGTTTTTAAGAGTTTGGGAGGGGGCCGGAGCATCGTTGTTTCGTCCGTTTGTGTCTGGTTTGCTATAAAATGGGCTTCAATCCCTTCTGTCTCTCTCACATACATTCTCTTCTCTCTTTGCTCTTCTCTCTCTCTATAACGTTTCTCTATCCATCTTTCTTTCTTGTTTGACAAATCTTTGTGACTTTGTTTCTCTGCTTTAGCCTTGCAATTTGGTTCGACTTCCTTAATCTTTGGGCTTCAACAGGATTAAAAAAAAGAAAAAACAGAGTACTCTGTAAACTCCTCTGTTTGAAGTTTGAACTCTCTTTCTTCACCTTAACATTAACATCCAAACACTTTTTGAGTTTGAGGTGTTCTTTGAAATACGTTAATTTCCAGAAATGGGTAAGTCTTGTTTTTGGATTTGGGGCAATATAAAAACTGTGGGTTTTGTGTTTTTAAGGTAGCTAAGCTTTACTATAAATGTTGATGCGGGCTGTTCTTCTTGTAGTGAGTTTCCTTGAAGACAGACCAAAGAATATGGGTGCTGGTCAAAATGTGATCTCTGATGCAAAGTCTGTCCTCAACATGTCAATCACAGTGACCGTATCAGCACAAAAACCGCCAGCACCCCCTGGCTATATCCCCATTTCAAGAAAGAAATTGCTTCAAAACCTTGAAATCAATGCTGGAGGAAGAATTAATGCATGGGTTGATTCCATGAGAGCCTCTTCTCCTACTCATATAAAATCCACACCTTCCCTTACTGATGACCAAAGTTCCTGGAATGTAAGTGCTAAGCTATTGCAAGCCTTGAGGAAAGGTTCTTTTTTTGACTGGTGTTCTTGTTATGAGACAATAATGATTCTGACTATTGTGGTTGATGGAAATATTTCAGCTACAACATCCATCTGCCCTGGAGATGTTTGAGCAGATAATAGATGCATCGAAAGGGAAACAAATAGTAATGTTTCTTGATTACGATGGCACTCTTTCACCAATTGTTGAGGATCCAGATCGAGCTTTCATGTCCAAGAAGGTAGTTTATATGAAACCATGCTTAGTCTTTGTATATATCTTCTGCGTGTTCTTTTCATCAGTAATTTTTCTGTTACCAACTTTTCATGTTTGTTGAACCAGATGAGAAAGACAGTGAGAAAGCTAGCCAAGTGTTTCCCTACTGCTATAGTGAGTGGCAGATGCAGAGACAAGGTACATTTTTCAGGCCTTAAATTTGATTTTTATTTTCAGAAAACAAATTTGATACTGAAAAAGCTTCAGAATAAGTAATCACTGTTTTTGTTCATTTACGGTTTCAAAATCAGTAAGTTGTTTCCTTCTTATGGAAATTGTAGGTGTATAAATTTGTCAAATTAGCTGAGCTGTACTACGCTGGAAGTCATGGCATGGACATTAAAGGGCCCGAGAAACGTTCCAAATCTAACAAAGTGAGTGAACTTGCATTAGGACTTTCACCGAATGGTAAAAAACAACTTGTGCCTTCTCTTTTCCTAACTCTTCTCCTTGTTTTTCCTTCAGGATACTGAATCTGTTCTCTTCCAACCAGCTAGTGAATTTCTTCCCATGATCGATGAGGTTGGTTTTCTTCACAATCTTGATTCATTTCATCCCTCAATGTGAATTAAAGACAAAGAGCTTCAAATAGTTGACATTTTCTTAACTCGCCATGAACTTTCCAGGTTTACAAACAATTAGTTGAGACTACCAAATCAACTCCAGGAGCTAAGGTGGAGAATAACAAGTTTTGTCTCTCTGTACACTTTCGTTGCGTTGATGAAAAGGTGAAAAGCCAATAGCTATTACTGTTTTTAACTTATTATCACAACTAACTGTTAATTTGTTTACATGTAATTTGCTATACACCTTTAAAGGAATCTGACGGTTTTGCTTTAAAATACAGAAATGGACTGAACTGGCACAGCAGGTTAGGTCAGTTTTAAAGGAGTACCCCAAGCTTCGACTTACTCAAGGCAGAAAGGTAAAGATAGATAAACCTTTGGTGATATCCATATACAGGTTTAAGTGAGAGATGTCTGACTTTGGGTGTTATTTGTACGATGCAGGTTTTAGAAATCCGTCCTACAATCAAATGGGACAAAGGGAAAGCCCTTGAATTTTTGTTAGAGTCTCTTGGTAAGTTTTACTTAATACTAGTAAATATATTCTTTAAAATACAACTTGTTTGATTGTTGAACGTGTGCATTCGTGTGTGTGAGTGTGTGTATATATATATATATATATATATATATATCCAAACTTGGAAAACCATAAAGTGTTCAAATAGCAGCCACCCCCACCACATCATTACTTTATTTCACTTGAAATTTGTTTATAGTAGAAAATAAAGACATGATATTCTCTAATCACTAACCATCTATTATAAATGTTTTTCCATAGGATTCGCTAACTGTACTGATGTTTTCCCCGTCTACATTGGAGATGACCGCACAGATGAAGATGCATTTAAGGTATCGAATGCTCAAAATCAGAGCCAAGCATCTCTTTGTTTATTAAACAAGTGGATCTTTGCTAATACTTTGATTTTTCATTGTTACTAGATATTGAGAGACAGAGGACAAGGTTTTGGTATTCTTGTCTCCAAGTTTCCCAAGGACACCAGTGCATCTTATTCTTTACAAGAACCAGATGAGGTAAGTTCCAAACAACACTATTACTATTTTTTTTCTTCTTTGCTACCATAATGTTCTATTTTCTGGGAATGCTAATTGGCTGTGTAACTTAATCATAATTTTTGTATCTTTTAATTTGCAGGTTATGGATTTCTTACGGCGTCTGGTTGAGTGGAAACAATTATCTGTACGAGCTCAATCCAGAATGTAAAGACAAGATATTATGGAAATATTTCTCCACTCTTGCAAGAATTGTAAAAGGGTGGAATTTTAGATTATGTAGTGAATTCTTGTTCAAGACAAGGAAAGATGAACAAGAAGGAAAAAATGATCACACAGAATTCTGTCTTTTGGCTTGAAAGCCTTGTACATCTTGTAACTAGCTGGGTACAAGGGTAAAGATTTGTATCTTGGCAACTTGTCCGGTATGCATAGAAATTCTACTTTATCTGTTTGTCTATCACTTTTTCCTCTCAGTAACAATTACTTGTTAAGGTTGCTCTGCAATGAAAAACCCAATACACATAAAACAAACCATATCAGTTTGACTATGATGAATCTAAAATTTTCTGAAGATAGGAAATTATTAAGCATATTCATAGCCTTCTAAAGAATTATCATACTCAAAGTAGCACAATCTTTCTTTCCCCCTGTGACTGAGGAGTTCTCTTCCTCTCAAAAGATTTGGCATATTGAAAATTTGATTTTGATGTGATACAAGCAATGTATAGGCTATGTCTGTTCTAAAAAATTATTCAGTTATTTAAAATTCCCAATGCGTCTTTTAAGAAGTTTAAAATGTCTGATACACTTCCTAGTTCCTACCATTTTTCTGCATATCCATCTCCCAATTTAATTAAGTTCTGCTTTGCTTTGACTCAAATTTTTCTTCTTTTTCTTCGGTAGCAGGTTCCAACCTATGAATCCTGAATACTGAATACATTTGAAAAATGAAACAAAAACAAAAACAACATTGAGTTTTTCTAAAAGCCTACCCTCCCTATTTTTCTTCATTACGGGAGAGACAGACTGGTTCTTAAGTGAGTGACTATGTGAAGGCGAAGACAACTACTGTTAAATAGGGTGCTGCGGAAAAAGCTAGCACATTCCACAACTAAACCAAAACCAGGTTGCACTATTTCAGGGCGGAGAAGATATTGTCTCTCGAAAGTTTTCTTTTGAAGGTAATCAATTTAGCAGCCTCTGAAAATGTTGCATTATCGTATAGTATGATTGAGGTGAATCTTTTTGACCTTTAGGTTGCCACCTCTTAGATTCACAGCCTCCTTTAACTCCACTCCACGGGTTACATCCACCAGGGGGGAGGGGTTCTCTCGAAAACTTGTTAGGACGAATCTCTAACATCAGCAATTTTCAAAGGAAAGGTAGGAAGAATATTCCAGGTCTCATTTTGGAGTGAAATGAAGAATAGAATCGGATGTGGTCTCCAGAGCACTTTCATCACTTCCCCATTACTCTCCTGTCAGAGCTGCACAAAATTATTGATATGATACATAATGGTGGAGATCAAATGAGAGAAAAAGAAAAAACATAAATGCCCTCAATAGCAAATTTTTATCTATTGGTTTCTGACATTATAAGTTGTAGGGAACCAAGAAAAAGGGAATCATCTTTTGACAGAACAGAACATAGCTTAGTTAGCTAGCTTTATATTCCTCCATTATTGATCTTATAAAATATTAACGAACATTATATTTTGCATATGACAACTGTTTTGGAAAGTAAAAAATCCTCGATAATTGGCATTTTGTTTAATACATTTCTGTTTGTGGTATTGTTTATTGATCAAGAAAGCCTATGAATCTGCATGCAATCCAGTATAGATTCAGTGGCATCCCATATAACCGGCAATATAGGGAGCTAGCAAGCAGCAAAAGGACCAGTTGGCCTTTTTTTCTTTTGTGTAGCTTATGGATGGATCAGTAATTTTGGAGATAAGATAATCACAGCCATTTATGATTGGATCATGGAAGATTTTGGCAGTGTGCAGGCCCCATTTTAGGATCGAATACCCCTTTATTTTTTACTTAAAACTGTATCTCTGCTGAGTCAAAAGGATAAGTTTATGAGGCAGATATTGGAAAAGATTTCTCTTCTTTAACAGCATGCGCCTACTTCACCTCGCCAGAACAGTTTTTTCTTCTTTTATTTAAATCAAACAGATAATAATTCAGATACCATCTGGGATTCTATATGGATTCTCTTTTGATTCCTTTCCTTGCAGTACGAAGTTAGAGTGACCAATAATTTATGAGACAATTAACCACATGTAGAAACAATTGGCTTTGGTCAACGCTGAAAAAATCTTGCATTCATGTGCAACTTGATACTGTAGTTGAGACAAATTTTCCTGTTCTCGATGTTTGTTAGATCAATAATTGTTGCAAATACAGAGAACTGTAAACTATAAGGCTGCAATATGCTTGTCAGATCCATCAAGTGATTTCTATACTATAAAAGAAGCTTTTACCAACTGTTGCTCATGAATTTGCTGTATCAAAAGAAAGTGATCTTTTGAAGTGAACCAACTAGGCTGACTTTCTAGCCTTTCTAAAAATTATTATGAGACAGCATTTGAAGATATCTAACCCAAAAGTTATTGCTGAGCTCAGTCAATAGTTATATATTGTAGAATGATGTAAATATCATGAATTTATTGAAACTCTTTTTATTATAGGAAAAGGAAATTACAATGAATAAATAAATTATTAAATTTTGTAGTATGTGCTGCCAAAAGAGAGAAAAGGAAGGGGTATATTTCCATTTGTGAAGTACTAGTATACATGTCCACATTAACCTGTTTTGCTTGTCCCTTATTATTATTAGCTGCCTATATTTTCACACACCATAAATCTACATACATCCTTTTGTCAGACAAGGGAGATCAGAAAGAAAGGATAATTGTCCTAGTAGCCTTAAGAGATACTCCTTGATTTATAAACAAAGACGAATTGAGTTGGCATCACAATAGGACACTTGCAAAATTTATATTAAAATTCGTGAAACACAAATTATTTGACTACTACCAAAAGAAATTATTTGAATTGACAGTCGAGAAAGCTGCGCCGATATTTGTTCTTGGAACAAGAAACATGCATCAGAAACTCCATTGGAGGAAGGGTTGAAACATGGATGATCCCTCTTGAAACCCCACAAAGCAATGTAGACCATTAGCTTATGATATAAATTATATTAGTCCCTATATGGGAGGAAGAATAGCCATTGCTCTCAACCAGAAGAACAGGTCTGACCCATTGGGTACCTAGATTTGGAGGAACCCCACAAAAGAGGAGCAGAGAATTCTGCTTCATTTGATTTTCTTTGTTTTGAATTGCGCATGGATAATAATATTTTTGGGTAGGTTTTTGAAAGGGAAACCCACCACCAAGGATGGGAATCTATGGTTGAATGAGGAGGTGGAATCCACTTAAAGGGCTTGTTTGATGTGAGGAAAAAAAAAATCACGTTGGTTTTTGAATAGGGACATTAACATGGTTCCAAGGCCTTTTCACTACCTGGGCTCCCTCGTACGTGGAAAGATGAAGTCCACAAGATTCAAACCCCCATGATTGGTGCCTTAACTGACTTAAACTAAGTCTTTGCATAGCCTCAATTATTGGCAGGGAAGGGAGACACCTGCCCCTCCAAATGCCTCCCTCATTCTCTGCTAAAATGTCACCTCTTTCCTCCTCTTTTCCGCGTATCCTTTTTCTTGGTTGCTCAAGACATTTAGTTTCTTGGAAAAAGATATGTAAATCTGATAAGGCTTAACAATTATTATTTCCAATGTTGAATTAAGTCAATTGACAAAGAATTTGACTGATTATTGTCACATTTAAACAGTGGCCATGCTCCTACATTCACGAACCATCGTCAGATAGAGGTATAGCCTGGCTAGGTGGAGGCCTTGGAGAAGTAAAACTTGGGATTGCATGTAACATTATCCCAAGTACAAGAGTCTTTGACATGAACAACAACTAGGCCATGCTCATTATTAATGGTGATTCGTGTATACGTACTTTGGTATATATACATTGTTAGATTCATAACACGGCATGGGAGAGGAACCTTTGGGGCATTGAGTTGTCAGAGTTCATGTGTCATGGGAGGGGGATGGTCCTCTAGCGTACGTGTCAACTACATGGTAACACATAAAAAGAGATTCGCAACACGTGTGATGCTCTCGAGAACCGGTCCCCACCTTGAGGGTAGAGCCATGGCCGGGGAGGGTGGTGGGCTGGTGGTTTCGTCTTGAGATGATATGCGTACGTGTACATACATTAACAATTTATATGTGTACATATGCAAAATGGGGGCGTGTGGTGATCATGATTCATGAATCATGAGAATTGGCCGGATTATGCCTAACTTGTTGGTCACATGGATTCCCATGTGAACCAGATGCTCATGTTATGGGGAACAACTGAGTGGTGCCTAAGTGGAAAAATTGGGTCCTTCCCTCGAACACTGTCAGCATTCCCCGCCTGATAATACAGACGAAGCCATGAAAGAGACAGATGAGGAAAAGAGATGAATAATTGTGAATGTGTCGATGGGTCACTGGTAGGGTTTTGCATTTTTTTTTAGGCAAGAAAGCGTTTATTTTGAGTTGGAGAGAATGTAAAGGGGTACGTGACTACGTGTAAAAGAGTTCATGGTTCCGTTCCTGCAGTAACTTTATGAGGTAGCATGCATGGAAGGAATGAAACAGGCGCAGAAGCAACAAGAAGGAAAGCAGGGAAAAACAAAAGGATGGTTTCCCCTTTTCATCTACAAAGTATTGGCTTAAGGTAACTTCAATAGGCAAGAATTTTGTTTGTTATATATCATAAAAACTAAAGTACAGTTTTTTAATGTTGGCTGTGATTGTCGAAATGATCAAGTGTTGTACCACGCCACCTTGGAACTCTTTTTCGCTTTATGAAATATAAATTAAGAAAATTAATCGAAGGCAAGAAATTGATGGTGCGGACCCAACTTCACGTGATTTACGTTAATCATACATGATCGTACTCAAAATCATTTTTAATTCTTGTGGTGATTGCGGGTGTTAATCTGCCAGTTCCAAAGCAGCTTTGCATTGAGAAAGTATTACAAATAAATCAAATACTTTAATCTAGCTTTTAATTTGTTAAAGCATGAATTATGGGATTAAAGAAATGGAAAAGAAAGCAAAAATATTGTTGATTCTAGTAATTAAACATTGAACCCCATAAAGAAGGGCATGTTGTTTCCAACTAACCATGTGCAAGTGCATGTAAGGGCCAAAAAAAAAATAAAAAAAGGAACAAAGAAAAGGTGAGAAGGCTCCTTTCCAAACCCCCATAATTACTAAGTTGTAAAGTAGTTAGGTTAATATGTAGAAGAAAAAGAGAGGCAGAACTCCTGTTGTAAAGTTTCCCATATATCCCCCATTCGTTGCAAAATAGTTAAATGCTTCTTTTTAAAACTTTCCACCTTTAATACAACACTCGTTTAAAGTACTACCTACTTTGAAAGCTACTTGCTTTTGTTTACATGGAAATATCGCCCCTGCCCTGTACAATAATTGTTCTGCTTTGGTGCTCAATTTGGTTTCAGATCTTTCCAGGGAAAATCGGCTATAGCTAATTTCCCTCTTCATTTTCTTGTTTCTTCAATGTTTTAAAGAGTTGGCCATGTTGCAGCGATTTAGGATAAAGTAATAACATAAAGAAGCAGGAATGAACCATAATTTTATCAGTCAACTTGGTTTAGAACTGAGTTGAATTCCAAGTCTTGGTATTTTTTTTTCCCACTTTTGATGGGTGTTGAATCCCAAGTCAATGTTCATCAGAAATAATTCCAAGTCAATAACTGAAGTAGATTATAGTTAAATTGAAATTTTGCAATATATAAAGGCAAGTTGATCCTGGTTTTTGCACACCACTAACATGAAGCAGATTACAATTAGGAGGAGAAGATACAAAGAAAACCATTATGATAATCATATATGGGAATAGACATGTGAAAATGGGTCAAGTCAAGATTAGGAAAATGAAGGTCTTCGGAATTCGATGGCATGTGTAAAAATCATCATTATTTAAATAAATACTGCACGTTTGGCATACTTGAAGAATTGACTGCAGCTGATTAATTACACCCTTGCAGTGAAACTTCCAATTCCAATTTGCCTTTTGTTTTTACATTTTACGACAAATCTAATCTACACGCCATTCATTTACATGGCTCTACAATTTTATTTGGTTGGGGCCTTTAAAAAATCCTGGCAGGGTTTTGGCCCATAATGTCTCAGCATGGGCCTTCAGGTAGAAACCTCACTAGTTGGGCCTACTCCCTCAAACCTAATGTTGGTCCTGGCCCATAACTTGGCCCTGTCTTTTTGGACTTTCATGGAATTTATTAAAAAAAAAAAGTTTATATTTATAACTTCTTTTATAAATTAATATTTCAATTTTTTTCATTTGAAAAGCATAAATTAATATTTCATAGTTTTTAATAATTTAAAAAAAATTAAAAAAATTTCATAACATGCTTAAATTTTTTTTAATAACATTAAAAAATTAATATTTCATAGTTTTTATCTTTTTGTTCAAGGGCAAGCGGCCTTTTTAATCCATGCATTGTTGTCTCGGAGGTTAGAATGTAGAATAAGTATGGTCAACTGTCTATTGTGCGGCCTCTTTTGTAATTTTACAGGTTTTTCTGTCCGGATCAAGTCAATGTGCCATGGAAAGTTTATTACTTAATAGCAAGAAATTTAGAATGACATATGAGTTACAGACTAATAAAATCACTTTTTTAAAATATATATATATATATATATAAAGAGAAGGGTGCAATGGTTAAATCGCACTGAACCATTTCTCCCTATTTCTCATTTTGCCTCCGTCACTTTTATTTTTGCCCTTGGTTGTACATTAACAGACAAAAATATCTTTGACTTCAACTTTATAATTTTTCATTTATTATTTTTAATTATTATTATTAAATATTACTAAATAAAATATAAAAAATATAAGGTTAAATAAATAAATAAATACATAATTAAACAAAAATAATAAGAAAATATAAATATATAAATATGTTAATTTATTATCAAATAAATTAACAAGTAAATAAAAAATTCACAATTAATTCTAGAAAATAAATAGATTAATGCATTCATAATTAAGTATAAAAATACTATTTTAATTTTTAAGAATAGGATAATTTGTTGCTTATAAATATGTGAAATATGTTATTAACTAATATATTCATTTTATTTCAATATATAAAAAATTAGTAATCATTTCATTGAGTTTTGACATGTTACCGTCTTCATTTAGTTTATTTAATAAACTATTATTAGTTAATACTAATTGTTATTTTATCTAATATAAGATAATTGTACTATATTGTCTTTAATTGTCATTTTTACCAAACACATGTGATCTCACAACTAATTTCAAACTAACTATCACCACTTTTTTCAATCTCAGTATTATTAATCTCAGTGTTGTACCAAATTGCGTCTAAAAAAGGTAACAACTGCTAAATCAAGTTTGAGTTATTCATGTTAAGTACGAATTTCAATTTTCAACATACTGGTTAGGAATGTTAAAACCTTCAATTGCATTCGAGTATTTAACTCATTAGTTATTGCATGATCCCTTTATTAAAAAATAAAATTTAAATTCCCCTTCTCTAGATTTAAAAAAAAAAAACAGTTTAGAGGAGTCTATAAAATTGAATATTTTGTCTTTAGAGTGGCTTCGCTATGTATTGAAGTCCAAAGCTGGACCAGGTCTAATAAAAGATGTTTGGGTCAAAACTAATGCTAGGACCCAAGACGGATGGCAACACACACACACACACACACACACACATATATATATATATATATATATAATTCAAAGAAAAATTTACTATTTAGTCCTCTTTTCTCTACTAATTCAAGAAGAAAATTGAGAGTAAGAGGTTTATGTTGGACGTTTCAAGAATTTCCAAGATTTCAAGAATAAGATTTTTCTTTGCTGATGGTTAAAATTCTATTTTTTTATATCAGTATACTATTATTTTCTCTTGAATTTGGTAGAAATAAGCATACGAATATGTATGTATATGTATCTTTTGTCCCTGTGCGTGGCAACGTATACATATAAACAGATCCAAAAATGCAAAGCTAGAAGCTTTGTAAAACACCTCAATCCCATTGATAACCAATTTCTATGCACTAATTACAAGTAAAAAAAATCAGTACACGCTTCAAGAGATTATTAAAAAAAATAGAAGAAGAAAGAATTAAAAAAAAGAGGGATAGCCGGATTTGTAGTCACACACCTCTCGTCCAAATAAAAGGGTTTGAAGTTGAAATCCCTTTCATCAAAACAAAGTACATGAAAGGAAAGGATAAAATTGCATGGAGCGATCTCAAAAGGTTTGGTGCCCATACCTAGAGGCAAAATTTAACATTGATGTCAGAAAAAGGGATAAAAGAGAATTGAACTATATGTATGCAAATTAGATGAATTTTGTATATATCCATAATCATTTCAAATATTCTAGTTGAAAAAACAAATAAATAAAGAAAAAGAATGAGCCTCTTGACCATAAGGATTAAATATGTTGTCCCTTTTTTTCTTTGGCATGAAATAAGCCAATATCTAGTGTGATAATTAAACAAAGAAATTCTTCACAGCTTCATAATTAATTACCTTTCTGATCTATTTAGGACAATTTGGTTTTACAATCTTGGGACAGAATCTTGCTTCCTTCCCCCATTGTGTTCACCCTAAACTTGCACTCGACATCCATGTCTCTACTCCACATCTTGAATACCCCGACGTTCAGCAACAATGGTGAATTTAACTTAAGCGCTAAAGAGATTTGATGTTTTGGCTTTTTGTCGTTCATACTACGCTGGATATTGGGTGGCATCAGTTGATCTTCAGGGCCAACTAGTTTAACATGCACAACGCTGGAATCACCGCTGTTCTGATACAAGCTTGGAAACTGTCCCGCACCAAGCGTTTTCGTCCAGAAAATTAGCTTCGCATCATCATCAACTGATCCATATTTGATTCCCATCTTTTCATTTGGGTTATGGACTTTCAACGTGACATCATATTTAGGAGGACGATCCGTAAATTTCTTGACTTGGAGCATTGAAACAGAGAAAATGGGAGCCTTTGGGGTAAAAGAATCGTACAAAATCTTTAGGGCTACGCCTACCATAACACCAATGACAACGAAAACGACGGCAATCCATATCAAGTACTTGAAACATGTCCTCTTCCTATTCTTCGCCGGCCCCGCCGCCTGACGGTAACTTTCTACGATAAGGGCGTTTTCAGGAGGTGGAACGCGATATATTTGATCTTTAGGGGCTTGGACAACGTAGGTTGCTAACAGAGAGCTTGGAGGGCGAGCTAACTGCAGGTAAAGGTGGTCGTCTTTGTTGTTGGTGCTGGGGGTAGGTTCGGGTCTCGACGACTGCCCCTGAGAGTCCTCGGCAGAAGGCGCGACCCGCTCCTCCATGGGGAGATGGGGTGCGAAAGAAAAGGTTGCGTGCCGAAGGTGGAGAGTTGAAGGTTAAGGAGGAATTTAGGGCTTGCATGGGAAGAGGTGGTTTCATGGAGGTTGATTGGTTGGTTTTGTGGTTAGAATGAAATGAGGTAACGATTTGGAAAAGACAACGCATTTTTTTAAGAATAAGGGAGTTAATGAAGAAAATAACTAGTCTTTCCTCTTAATTTTGGTCAAAAAATAGAAGTCTATTTTTGAGTATGCGACTTGGAGTTGGTTATTTCTTAATCACATTATGCCATGCATCACCATCATATGGTAACAACCTGTTAAATTTAGGCCTTTTAATACCCTAACTATGGATCAAGGAAAAGAAACGAACAAAACCTTATTCTTCCACATGCAAAAATTTCCCATTTAATCTAATAAATTAATTAGAGAATTTCAACATAAAGTCATTGCAAATCTAACATATGCTGTTTGAACTTGAAACCTAATGTTTGGAAAAAGATGTGAATGTTTGAAAATAACCTTCATTAATTATGCATGTTGGCACACTGTGAATGTATTCACAAATATCTTGCTTTCCTCACCCTAGGATTTTATTTCCTCCTCTTTATCATAATCTTTAAGAATCGATTAGACATGTGATGGAATTTTGTGGAAAATATAAGTTTCCAAAGTCAAAGTGAAACCCCGACTAGAACAAGCAACCACACCCTCTCACCGTTTATAGTGCAATAAATTATTTCCTATCTGTAAAAGTAAAACCCCAAGTTCTTACTTTCAATGATGATGGTCACATCCATCTGTCCCTGATGCAGGGCCAAGATGCAATCGCCCTTTTAACTATTCTGCTACATACCATACCACGTGTTTCTCCCGGAACCGTTTTTGCTCCGCTGAGAATATGCTCCCCCCATCCGTCCTCGCTCCTCCCCCTTCCCTACTATTTAACTTTCCAAATCCTTTTTGCCTCTCGCATAATGCAAATTAAAGGGGACCAGTCCAAGACAATAATTATCTCGTGCGAAATTACGTTACAGTCCCTCCCCTCTTATCGCTTTCCTGTTTGCTAGCTCCAGATAACGTTAGACCCCACAACGTGACTACAATCTGCGCTCCAGATAACGTTAGACCCCACAAAGTGACTACTTCTGCCCTCCCAATGGACCCTTAGTAGGGACAGTAATGTAATTTTATACGTAGAAGATGTCATATAAGCCTAGTGTCCAGCAAACCTTTCCATATTTTAAATTTGTTGTCAGTTGAATGCTTTAGTATATATTAAAAAATAAAAAAAATAAAATTGATTAAGCCCCTTCTCAGTAATAAAATAAAGGAAAAAAAAATGTCACGTGGCCTCCAAATATATATTTGCCTATTTATACACAAGTACTTGTAATTTTCTCTCAACAAAATCTTCGAAAAGTTAAATCCAATGGCAACCCCAGCACAGTTGCTCCTCTCTTTCTTCCTCCTCCTCTCCTTCTCCTCCATCGCTCTTTCCGTAAGTACCCCTCAACAACCCCCATAATCCCCTCTACTATCCCCATCTCTAACCTCTCTCTCTTTTCTTCCTTGCAGGACGATGAAGATTGCGTCTACTCGGTTTACATTCGAACAGGCTCCATCTTCAAAGGCGGAACCGACTCCATCATCAGCCTCAGACTCTACGATCTCTACGGCGAGTTCATTGAGATCGCCAACCTGGAAGCTTGGGGTGGGTTAATGGGGCCAGGACACAACTATTTCGAGAGGGGCAATTTGGACATTTTCTCGGGTAGGGGACCTTGCTTGGTTGCTCCTGTATGCGCCATGAACTTAACCTCCGATGGCTCGGGTTCACACCATGGATGGTACTGTAACTACGTGGAAGTCACCATGACTGGCGTCCACACCCCCTGTAGCCAGCAGCAGTTTACGGTGGAGCAATGGTTGGCGCTTGACACCTCCCCGTATGAGCTCACTGCCATCAGGAACTACTGTCCTTCGGCGTTTGGTGCTGATCGGCGTGATCAGAAGTCTAGCTCTACAATGTGATGAGGCTTGTATTTAATTAATATAATAATAATTATGACGATTATGATGATTATGTTATGTTGATGAAAGGAGTTATGGTTTTGTCTGAGGCTCTGAGTGGCAGTTTAGTCGTGTAATGTTGTCGTGTTTTGGGAAATTTTGGATCAATGTAAAGCTGTATTTACCGTGCTACTGTTGTCGGTGGAGCTTATTACAAAAGGTTATGATTACCTTTTCATAGGCCTCGTGGCAACATTTAATGCCCATTAAATAAATAAATACTCCATAAGCATATTCATGTAAGCTTGTCGTGGCAGTAGTAAATGATCATTAAGTGGGATTATTTTAGTTAAAATTGAAAAATTAATAAAGTCTTAATTAGCATTTGATCTCCCTGTCTAGGTCCAAGGAGAAATATTTTAATTGAATAATCTCAAGGAGATATTGGGATGGCATGTGGCACCCACGCACTGGCCACAATTGAATACTGATGGGAACTGGGCTTTGGGAATTATATTTATGATCAAGGTCAAATGGCAATGGGTGATGAGATGGTCAATTTCAGCCAAAGAAAAGAGGGTTTCATTTTTGAAATTTTGGCTTTACCTGAGGTCACTCTCGGTGCGTGATCTGAAGTGTTGAAGAAACTATACTTTTAATTCAATTGATGGTTAGGCTTGTTTTCAGAAAAAGTGATAGTAAACTCCAAGGCCTTAATTATTATTCGAAGCATACTAATTTATACGGAAAAAGCCCATTTCCGAGAATGCATACTAATTTGCCAAACAAATAATTATTTAAACATCATATATATGAAATAGCTCCAAGCACACTGGTTTGCACACTGATAACTTACACAATATTAACTAAATCATATATATGTGCACTTTCCTTTAGCAATATTTCCATTCATGTACCAAAAGCTGCCTTTGAGTTAATGTGTACAGCTAGACACTATTAAGCTTTCTTCTCCTTTTGTCCTCTCAGCTAGACAGTTAATTAAGAATTCATAAGGTTAAAGAGCTTCATTGCTTTCTGATTCGAAGAATAATATTGACTGGAAAGTGTCTTCTGCTAAAAGGCAGTAATGATTTTCCTAAAATATCTTTTATAACAGTGGTTCTAGAAATTATTTGGAAATTGCCTAGACAAGTTGCCCTCAAGCAAATTTCATAATCACGACTCCATCCAGTGTTTTACTATTAATTTATCAAGCTATTAATTTCTCCAGCTGTGGTGCACAAAAATTATAAATGACAAATTAATGAAGTAAAAAAGCAATTATCTAATTTCTTAGAAATTAAAGCTCTTCAATGCTAGTTGGTATTTTTGGAGTGATGAATAGCCTTTTTTTTTTCTCTTACTTTTGTAGTTAGGAAGGAAAATTGTGCTTAAGACTATATTTATACCATATATAAAAAGAAGTACTAACGAGTGGAAGCTTTAGTAGGGAGTTGTGAAGTTCATATAAAGCTTCTAAACAGATTCTCAAATTTTACCACGTAGATCTTAGAGGAAGAGAGTTGTAATGTGTTTAATAGGTGGACTGCATCCTGAGAAGTATGAAGTGGACGAGTTGGATGCAACGCATGAATTTACTTCTAGTATATATAATTTCAAACGCAAAGCTAGTATCAAGCTAGTGGAAGCAATGAGCTATAGCCCAGCCGGTTAAGAAACATTGAGGTCCTTGTAGCCCTGGGATCAATTCTGCACCATTTTTGGAGACTAACCACCCCCCTACCCGTAACCTTAGCCCAATTTCAAAGATTGAGTGATTGACTATAGAAGATGAACCCAATGTTTTAATTTTCAAATGCGACATCAAGTAAATCCTTTAAGAGAGTATACACACATAATCAAATTGGTACCAAATAATTAATGTCACACTCTAAAAGTACCAAAATTTCCCCGTTTAAATTCCTCACAATGGCAAAGGCAACTTTTTCCATCCCAGACATATCTTTGAAAGCTCTTATCTTCACATGGCTCCTAACAGGCAACATCATCACGAAAACCAGCTCTTCTTTCTCGGTTGCTGTCTTTTTGTCGCTGCCTCGGAGCTTCTTCTCTTTCTCCAATGCCTGGTCTCCCTTTTCGTGTGCTTCAAGCTCCAAACGTACTTCTTGTCTTATACCACTTCACCACGTTGTTTCTTGAGTTGCATTTGAGCCTCGGACAAGGCCCGTTTCACATCCTCGCTGTCCGGTGTTTCTCTTTGCAAGATCTCGTAGTCTTGTATCGAAGCTTCCCATTTCCCCAACTATTACACCCAATACAACATTATTAGATATCGTACCAATTTTATAGGCAACACAATTATTACATTCAGCTCGAAGCATTATAAAAAATTCCCATTCTAGTGCTTGGTTTGTCTCTTGGTGTCTGAGGTATGGTTCTATACATGCATAATGTCAATCCAATCCAAATCATAAGTTAACTATTAGGTTTTTAAAATGTGGCTTAATCGTATACTAGTGATATGTTCTAAACATAAAAATGCAAACCCATAATTAATTAATCAATTGACCGTAATTAACATTTAAAATTATATTAACACAAAATTTAACAATGTAACATTTTGTAAAGTGTGCATCATAAGCAGTCAATTGTGACCAATATTAGCTATTCTAGCTATTAACCATGTAATATCAGTTGCAAATTATAAATCTCACCTTGAAATTGCAATCGGCTCTTCTTAGTCTAGCTTTGACGTAACCAGGGCGAACATTAAGTGCATGGGTGCAGTCCTCTATTGCCTTTTCGTAGAGGCCAAGCTTGGACCGACAAGCTGCTCGGTTGCACAGCAGGACGGAGTTGTGCGGGTCATGATCAAGCCCCTCGCCATAAGCAACGCACGCGTCGGAGAACTTTGATGCCTTGAAAAGCTCATTCCCAGTTGATCTCGCTGCTGCCACTGCTCTAGCTTTCCTCATTACACTGTTTGCTTCTTTGTTGTTCGGGTCAAACCTCACCGCTCGCTGAATCGCCGCCAAGGCATCATCAAATCTTCACACGAAACATTAAGAAAACATTATGAGTTACCTAACTATATTATCGCTAGAAAGATCATTCTCATGTGTTGTTAGAATAAGGCCCTAGTCTCCCAAGATCAACCAAATTGGATGAATGATATAAATTTAATCCATTATTGGTTTTTTTTAAATTGTCTATATGTGACATACACATGCATGGCCCGGCACATGTGTAATATTATAAGACAAAATGTGCAGGGCATTTTTCTGTAGCTGGCATTAGTTTTTGTTGGGATCAAGTCAAAAATTTGGTATTGCTCCAATGGTGCATGACGTGAACCCCACCTATGAACCAAGGTTCAACTTAAACAACCTATTTTAAGGCTTAAGCTGCTAATTAACATTACAAACATCTAGCACAGCTGGCATGCACGGTTAAATATATTTATTAAGCACTTATGACACAGGGTTTTTAGTTTGAGCTCAATGAAACTTGAAGCTACAGCGAACATAATTTTGAGAGATTTTTAATTCTTGGATTTCAATTTTAAGGAGCAATTTGCTCTTCATTCTTCCCCTGTCATGTATATTGCTCTGACGGGGCAGAAACTGATCTAAATTTCTTTACCAAGGCCTTTAGTTGCTCTAAATCACCCCCTGGATAAAGCAAAGACAAGGTCAAAGTTGAGGTCACCTAGAAATTACCAATTCAATGTCAAACAGGAAACGGAAAAGAAGAAAAGGAATAAAAAAGGGTGGGAATTAGGTGCCCAGTCATAACAAACGAAACAATTAACCCAAAACCCAATCATTTTGTGCAAATTTAGCCCCATTTGGTAGGTAAAGGTCAGATTTTGCCAGCTCTAACCTTTACCGTCCTTTTGGCTCCTTTTTTTCCAGCAAGAAATCTCCTTTTGAGTTGTTCTACAATATAAGCTTAGGATCACAAACTTCCTATATTGCACTACCTTGCTCTATCTCCTCTCCTTTTATCCATAGGTACCCCTATACTACTTTTTGTCTACATTTTGCCTCAAACGGTAATATTATATAGTAATAGATGACACTACCTGCCGGCGGCCATGTCCACCTGAGCTCGTACAACTAGCAAACTCGCGTTACCGATTGGGCCGAAGTATTTAGTGCAGTCATCAACGTTGAAATTTGGACCTTTGGATAATGCTTCATCAGCCTCTTGGTGTCTGTGAAGCTTCAACAAGGCCTCGGTTTTTAATGCATATATCTTAGTACAGCACAACAGAAAGAAAAACAAGTTATATACAGTACACTGAATCACTGATAGATTATAAAGCTAAATGTGGAAAGCATTGGATTATTTATATATGTACCTGTGGAGCAGAATCTGCAACAGCATTAATAGTTGAATCTGTTTCTTTGAGCAGGGTGTTCCAATCTCGTAGTCTTTTAGCTTCAGTGCACTTGTTTAAATGTGCCTGAAGAGTTTTAGCTTTAGCAATGTCATCACGGTCAGCCTCAAGGCCTGCATGTTTGTAGTGATATATTGCCTTTTCCACTTCCCCTAACCTGTACAATTATATAAAACATATTTAGCTTGAATGTTGTTTAAATGTAGAAGAATTTTGTTTCAAATAAGCAACTTTTTTTTTGTTTACCTGAGATATAAATTTGCTAAACGATGATGAGCTCTGTGATAATGAGGTTCAATTCGAATGGCTTCTCTGCACTCAAATACTGCCTCAAGAATCCTGCCTAAAGCTGTTAAGGCTGCACTTTTGTTGCTTCGATATGAAGCCTTATTTGGATCAATGGCGATGGCTGCTTCATATAACGCCAAAGCTTCCACAAAATTCCCATTCTTGTAATCTTCATTGCCCATAATTTTCAACGTTTCTGGGTCCATTCGTGTAGAAAGAGCTCTGCAGAGAGAACCTGGCTGTTCTCCCGTACGCTTTTCCTCAACCGGTTTCTTCACCACGTTTCCCATTACACTATTCGGGTATCTCCCATTAGGTGTGGAGACATCCTCTCTCGCAGTCTTAGGGAGTTGATCAAGAACGTTATATGAATTTGTGTTTCCTCCTCCAGGTTGCCTCAAGTTGCCTAAATTCCCATAAAGCATCACATTACTCGATGAGGCTCGAACAAGGTTACTGTTTCCCTTTGTCTTTTGATGATCCACGATCATGCTTTCCAGCTCCCCAGAGATACTAACGGCTTCTTTAGGCACCCTTTTACCTTGGTTGAGATATCCTTGGTTAGGTGTTATTCTGGTTGCTTCATCATTAGGTTTCCGAACCTGGTTCTGTTGAAGTACTGCAGGGGGCTTAGGGTGATTTGGAGGCGGTTTCGTGCTGGACTTGGGGGGAGCTTCTGGTCCATTCAACGAAGAATTAAAAAGTGACGCCTCATCAGAACCACTCCGTCGCCTCTTGGTGTTTGAGCTTGCTGTTTTAATGTTGATGTTGTTGATAGGCAATGAGCCTGTAGAAGTAGACCTTCTCGGCCAAAAATTACGCCGCCCAAAAACTGCATTCAACAGGCCACAACCTGATTTCGTTTCTGGCGAATTTTCCCCCATATTTTCCTTCTAGGTTCTTAGCTTAGAATGCAGTCTTTGTTATAGAGGGAATGGTGTATTTTCTAGCAAACAAGCAGAGGAAACATGGGTGTTTGAAATCGAAATGTGAAAAATATGAAAGTATACAAGGAAAAAATTGCAGTTAAGGCTATAAATGAGATATTATTTATTTGTTAATGGTAAAGAAAAGGCAAAAAAGATAAGAGAGAGAGAGAGAGAGAGAAAGAGAGAGAGGCTAGAAGGAGAAAGGCATGGGTGGTTGAAACAGGTCTAGCCCCAGGATATGATATGCATGGCCTCTTCCCGGAGCGGCTGCCAAGAGAGAAATTCTCCTCGTTTTCCCTCTCTTTTGGCTAAAAAGATGGTACGAGATGACATGATTAAGAGTGGGAAAAAAGAAGCTTGCAGGAAAAGAGAATAATGATTTACAGTTGTGTTGTTTTATTAAAATTGCAAGTTGGCTTCGATTGTTGAAATTTTTTTTCCCTTTTTCCTTTATTTTTTTTTCGTTTGTGTTCTGTGTGATGTAAATAGGCAAGCTAGAGACCCGGTCCAAGTTTAAATGAGGATCTCTAGATTTTTAGAAAATAAAAAAAGGGGGTTTTCTCTTGTCATACACCTTACATTTGGGCCTTTGAGCTATAATTTCCTGTACAAGCCTAGACATCCTCTTTCATGAATAATTGAATATAGGTAAAGGCAAAGAGAGAGGAAGGCACGTTCTTATCATTTGCGTTCACAATTGAGGAAGCCTGCTTTTGTCTTTAGTAAGTTGAAAACTATTAATTAGTTGAGTTATGTAACATGAAATAAGCCCCTTTCCTCTTTTAATTTTAAGAATTTAAATATTTATCCAATGATCGAAAAATAGACTATCATATTTAAAGATATCAATTCCTAATCGGATCTTGAAATCGTGTGACATTGATTTATAAAAATTAAAAATTTATTTTGTTAGTTTTTTAATTTACTCTTCATTATTTTTCTTATTTTAAAATTGAATTTATTTTTCTAGAAAGAACTTCTAAAATTTCACGTCATGTCATTAGTACAAGGTTTTCATTTCTAGTTAGCTAAACTTCCGACTTCAAAATTAACTGAAAAGGTTTCCGATACCAAAGAAACAAGGATATGATATTAAACAAATTAAGGTTCAATTTTCATGGCTATGTCCAAGTTAGGAGCTTTTTTGTTTTGAATAAATGACCATTTTTATTTATTCGAGAAAATAGGAAAATGCCCTCCTACAGGCGTATAACAAATACTCTAAATCTAAAGCAAACAAGAATCAACAGATATGTTACACTAAAGTTAGGAGCCACTATGATGCTCCCCTACCAACTAATATTCCTACGTCATCCGCACATAACATTTGATTGAGTGATAAGTATGTGTATCTCGAATTAAAAACAAAAGATCTCCCATTAACACCCCCCAAAAGAAAAGAAAGAAACTCTGTTTTTCTATCACTTTTTGTTATTGTTAATCCTCACACAGCAACCAAGGATGCAGACAACGACGATGAACACAAGTTCGCAGGTAAGGCCGATAGCCATGTATATTGCATCCTTCCTGACATCTTCCATAATTGTTTCCTTGCATCGATCACAATTAAAACATAGAATATCTTGCTGATTGTTCCATGCCATGCAATTCCCATCTCGCTTAATCACACCATCTTTGGGAGGTGTCCAAAATGTTGCGTCCTTGAATTCAAATTCACAATACTCTGGTGGTCTGCAGCAGGCATCCTGAAATATACAAATCAAGATTAATTTGTAAACTCAAGGAAATAAAGATTGAAGAATTAAATTAATTACCTGTATAGGGTTTCTTGTTTTCTCCAGCTGAAAATCCTGTAAATTCTTTGCTTTACTAACTTTTCCCTGGCAAACATTTGCATCAATTAAACAAGTCTTTACTGCAGCCCAGTATTTCCCATGTGAAACATCATTCTTTAGCCAATTTTGATCTGCCTGTTCTGGACTTGAACGTGCTGTAAGGAACATATGACCCGCGCTGAATAAAAGTACCAAAACCCATAGGATCATGAAGATAATGTAAATCCATAGGCAGATGTTAGCCCTGAAACATGCACCAATCAAACCTAACAAGGACATAAAAAACATTACAATTCCTGTTATGAACAATGGGGTGTGAACTAGCTTATAGCACTCTGTACTCCATTCAACATGTAAATATATCACCCAGCCAATGATCATTAGCCCTGTAATTATAGACAAGCAATTTAGAACCCCAAAAATTATGTTGCCAATGCGAGCCACCATTGTATTGGGGATGTTTTCTTTAGTTTTGTGGATGACTATGAGGATTTCTGCCTTAGTTTATAGAGAAACAAACAGGTCCTTTAGATGGTTTTTCTTGTTGAAGAGAGACAGGACGTTGGTGAAAGGATCCTTTTCTTTTCCCTCTGTTAAGAATTGCTCTTTCTCTATTCGAACTGCTTCTGGTTTTATCTGCTGAGGATGTGTTGGTGATAGTTCAACTTTAGTTGACTGTCTTCTTTATTTTTCCCTTAAAAGAAGAAACAAATTGATGGCCTAGGTTGTATGGTTTTAACAAGCTCCTTCTATTATTTAAGTAATGCTAGGTATCATTTTACTATTAGTAGAGCAAATGCAGAGGTAGAAAAGGTTTTTTTTTCTTCTTTTCTGTTCTTGTTAGTTTGGTCGACAACCATGGATAGTTATCTCCAGCTCTTCATTCTGGTGAACGTTTTCTCTATCACCTTGATATAAACTGTACAGTAGGATTTTGGAAAATTCAACTGGTGATTTGGTCATATTTCTCTACGAAATTCAAAGGAAGCGAATGCTATCATAAACAATAAGAGAATTAAAAGAAAAAAAAATCAATTGTAAGATTCCTGTTATTACCATCAGCATTATACAAAAGACTTGGGGAATGAGATTGTGCTTGGGTATGACATCAATTCAGATAGCCACTTGACAAAAGAAAGAGAGAGAGAAGAAACCACCGCCCTTCTTTTCCAGTTTCCTCCTTGTCAAATGATTCTCATTTTTGTTTGCTTGAAGCCATCAATGATCTTCCCTTCAAGAATATTATGTAAATTAACTCAGAATCAAATTTTTATATAAATTTGATTGACAAGGATTATCTTCTATGATCTTTAATTGGCTTTACACACTAGCCACCTTTGTAATTTTGAACCACTTACTTCTCAATGACTTGATAGGGTAACATGACCAAGATGCATTAGTGATTCAGTTTCATTTTCCAAAAAAAAAGAAAAGAAGAAGAAGAATTATACTGATCAAAATGAAGTAGGTAAATTTCCAAAATAAAGGTTTGGGACTTTGGGCGTTTTGCATAGGCAATACAATCTTCCGTTAACGCCTTCATGTTATTACATTAAAATGCATTATGAATTTTGTAAAGTTCTGCAGATGAATGTCTATATCTATTCAATGAGCAACACACTAATAAAACAGTTTTCTGGCATACCAGTACCGTACTAACAAAAACTTGTCCTGTTGAATTGAATTAAATTTATACAAATAAACTGATATGCATCTTCTTCTAGGTCATATGATAATAGATTTACTGGTGAGTACGATTCTTCCTCTTTACCCGATAGAATATATATTCTCCAATTTGCATCTATCTAAACATAGTAATGAAGAGCATATATTTTTATATTAACCAGGGTAGTATCTCGTTTCATTGTTCCTCTAGGCGCAGCATCCAACGGAATAGGTGATAACGACGAATATAAGTTCCAAAGTTAGGCTTATGCCAAAGTACAGTGCATCCCTTCTGAGATCTGAAACAAATAGTTCCTTGTATCGATCACAGTCGAAGCACAGATTATCTGGCTGATTGTTCCACACCATGCAATCGCCATCTTTCTTAACCAAACCCGTTTTGGGAACTATCCAAAATGTCGCATTCTTGAATTCAAATCCGCCGCCGTCTGGTGGCCTGCAACAACCATCCTGGAATAACAAAACCCATGAATCAACAGGAGGATTTTGACAGAATACTTGAAAGGGGATTAAACATTTAAAATTTACCTGTGTTGGATGCCTTGTGTTTTCCATCTGAAACTCCTCTAAACTCGTAGCTTCACTCAGCATTAACTGGCAAATCTTCCCTTGAACTTGACAGTTCTTCACAGCAGGCCACCGTTTTCCAACCAGATAATAAGTCTGCAACCAACTCTTTTGCGCTCGTTCCTGCATTTCGGAACTTGAGCCAGCTACGTGGAACATGAAAACCGCACCAACTACAAGCCCCATAATCCATATAGCCAACATGAACATGTAAATCCATAGATAGAAATTAGACCTGCAACATGCACCAATCAAACCTACCAAGGAAAACACTGATATCACGATTCCTATCGCCAACAAAGGGACTAGCAGCAGCTTCATGCACTCTGTTCCCCAATGTTCACGTATACTTATTACCCAGGCAATGATCCCAATGCCTATAATCAAAGCGAAGCCGTTTAGAATCCCCAAAATGATGTTACTATGGCGAGTCATTGTGCTCAGATGTTCAACAATCTTAATTCCTGGTTCTCTTCCTTTTCTTCTAATTCTTCTTTAGTTTTTTGGGATTTTTGTCAGAATTTTGGTGTGATTTATAAGGCGAGAAGTTCTGTTTGTTGGTTTTCACCATTGGATATAATCTTTGCCGGTCTTTCTGTTAAGATTGGTCCTTAACTACTTTAGTGTCAAATACGTCGGAGAGATTGCTGTTTGATTCATTCGAATATTGTGAAATTAAGTTGATATTTGTCCCTTGAGGGACAACAATAGAAACAAAGATTTAAGCAAAACCAGTATTATATGTAGCCGGTTTTGCTAATTTATAGTTAGCGGCTAATATTTGTGTGTCACTCCATGGAGGAATGACGGACTGTCATGCAACAATTTCCCTACATTTTACTACTTGCAGAATAAAAATTTGGATTGAAAATTTCTGAAAATGCAGCATCCTAGCTTCTCTTATTCAAATTAGTTTTTCAAAAAAGCACTGGGTTTATTCGTAAGGTCTCCTAAGGGAGACTTCAAAAAGTAGAGCCTCATGACTTGTTGTGGGAAACAAAAGAGTCCTCTGATGATTTGAGTTTTTATGAGTAGCAAAGATTCAATCAAATTCTTATATTTTTATTTTAAGTCAGTTAAATTTTTATAATTAATAATTAATTAATTATTATTAATCAAAATATCATAATGTGACATATTGATGTGATATGATAACATTTTTATAAGAACTTATTTAATTTAAAATAAAAATACATTAGATTTGATTGAAAGTAATAAAAAAAATAAATTTATCTAAATTTTTTTAAATAGTTCAAGATACTTTTCAAATATTATGTTAAATTAATTTTTATTTTTGATGGTTTAGTTGGCCTTTGATTTGATGATTTGGCTCTTGTAATAGCTAAATTTTGTGAGAGAGAATTTGATTTGAAACTACAATCTTTTAACTATTGTTAGGTAATTAACACAGCTATAATTGGTTAAATATATCTATTTGATTAAATCATAGGAAAAATATTGAGATTTATTTATTTTTATTTGAAAAGCAAAAAAACAGAATAAAACCTTTAATTTATTCCAGAATAACAATACTCCAGCTCTTTCTTACTCGAACGAGTTCATAGCATGCAATGATAACCAACATTATACCATGGTCATCAATGACAGCCTAAACCCTAATCCAAGAAATAAAGAACATAAAGGATTGAGAATTATTAATGGGAGGAAATCTTAAGTTTGAGGAATTTGTTGGTCCATGCCTTCCAATTCCCATCTTCATTTGTAGTAATTGCTTGAGTTGAACTTCTTCCATCATCTTCCACCTTCTCAGTTCTTTGCTTCTTCCACAACTTGAAATTTCGTGCCCCTTGTGATCCGATTGTCGCCCATGGACTCAGTGCATCTGAACCAGCACTGGGGCAATAAAGTAGGAAATCATTGAGATTCGACCCGAGAACAGGAAGCCGACCTTCACGAGCATAGGATTTCAGAGCAGTATCAATGACAGCAGCAACAAGTTCTTCTTCGTTGACGATGAGGCGGATCGGCCCTGCACTTCCCAAAAAAGTTATGCTAATCAAGAGCCTCTTGCCCTTGGGACCTTGATTCTTCTTCTGCCTGTAAACCGCCATGTATTCGACTTTATCAAAACCCAAAGATCAAACCAACAAGAAGGTGAATGAATATTTCACCGACAATGGGTTTATGTTGTTTTTTGCTTTAAACCAAAAAACAATCTGGGTTATATGGGGGAGGTTGAAGATTTTCTAGGTTGTTTATGGGTCAAGGCCGAGGCAATGGTGGTACCAGCTTTCCTTGCAAGAATCGAAAGCGAAAGTAGAGGCGAGGAGAGCGTTCCAGAGGGGGAGCATCCGAATTGTTTCCACCATTCACAACAATACTAAAAGATCAATACTTGGATTCCAAGAAGAGAACAAAAAAGTGCAGAAAAAACAATTCTGCGTGTTGGAGATTTCGACGAGCAGAGAAATTTTTCTTGTTGTTGTTGGAAGAAAGGTATAAATGGCATTATTTGACTATGCTGACAGCAAACCTAATTATACAAGGACTTTTACACACCTCAACTTGCCTTCCCCTGCAAGAAATTAAACTACCCACTCCTGTTCGAATATGGTATTGATGCGTGAGTGATTCATCTCACACCAAATATAAATTTTCTTGGTTAAATACCTATAAACCCCTTAATTATACTCAAGAAAATACAATAAACATTTACATTTTATTATGTTCAATTAAATTCTTAAATTTTTATTTAAATTCAAATAAATTAATTTGATTAATTTTTATTAATTAATGGTACAATTGACATTTTTATATTGATCATAAAATTAATATTCAAAAATAATTGAATTAAGAATTTAAAAAGAAAATAAAGAAATCAAATTAAGTTTTCATTATCAAATTTTAACTTTGATTTAAAATTTTTGTTAAAAATTTAGGAAAGTGAACTTGTAAACAAAATTCCCCTCTGTATCTTTCTGAATGCCAAGCTCCTAGAAAGAGCAAATCAAGTGAAAAGTTGCCATCCAGAGAGGAGAATAACTTCCCAATATCTAGCAGCGAGGTCGTTAAAAGAGGACTAAATCAGAGGTGTCAACCAAGAAAGTCATGACAAATGGAACGTTAGATGACCAAGAGACACCAAATAAGCAAGAACTTGTGTTGGGAAGAAATACGGACAAGCCACAAGTACTGGTGCCATAGGGAACTTGGTGAACGTTCCCATTTATATTAAAACTTTGACAGATAGAAGTGTTCGTTGGGTTCACCCCCTCTAATGGAATTTTGTTTCAACACCAACAGTGAAAGTTAAGAATTTTTTTTTTCGTTTTCTTGAATAATCTACTAAATAGATGCTTCCGATCAGAGACATAGCGTTGAGTGATGCAAATACATCGTTGCATAAACGAGCCATTTGCCTTTGGGATCGTCTTCTTCCTCCTCTTCAATTTTCTTTCTTGTTTTTTCCTTAATTTCTCTTTGGATTAGTGGATATTCCTAGAAAGTTTCGGTGTGGGTTTATGTTAAATCGGTTCTCGCATTGTGTTTTTTCCTGTTGAAAGGTATAATTCTGTGTGTAGAAAAGATGTCCCATCTGTTTTTAATTGTCACCATTGCCTAAAAATATATAAAATCACTAGCTATTTGTCAGTTGGGATTTTGGCCTTTTTTCATTTGATTTATGAGCTGGGTATATCTGTTCTCTTCTTTTCTGAAGTTAGATTGTTATCTCTTTTGAACCTTCTGGGGAAATATTTACAATCGAGATACATAAAGGAAAAGTTGTTTCCCTTTCCTTAGAAAAAAAAATTGTAGACCTAATAAGACCAAAACAAGGGGATATGCTGTATGCGAAAATAAGCAATGTTCAGAGAACATAATTGAATCAAGGACCAGCTTGTCATCCAACTTTGCCAAAATTTCATTTCTTCTCAAGATTTCCAAATTCAATTCCTGCTGTCAAGTTAATTCACTGCATCCTACTCATATCTGACATTGGAATTATCCTATGTGAAAATCAAACTATATAGGGAGGAAATGAATCCCCAAAGAAAGTAAAGGGAAATGTTTCTCATTTTGCTCCCTGATAAAAAGGTGTAGGGTGGAGGAGGGAGCGTGGAGAGTGGGGGGCAGGGTTGGTTTTAATTGTTTCTACCTTGTTAAAAGCATGAGATTCACAATACTCCTGGCACAACAGCGAGCAGCATAACCATGCTACTGTGCTTTATGTTGGTATTTTCTGCAGTTCCTTCAATATTTCCTTTGACAGTTCCTCAGCATTGTACTCTAATCCAAAGCATCTTACAACCTTCATTTTTGGGTCTATCAAATACCTGAGCATTTAGAAATAAGCTGCATCAAATTCTCAGATTAAAAAGAACTTCGAGAGAAGGGATGCCTGTGTGTGTCAATTTTTGGAACATACATGTTGTGAGAAGACTCGACTAGATAATCATCTCCTTCTTCTTCAACCTTCTTGAAATAAACACGATACTCTTGTGCCATCTGCCTTACAGCACTGACAGGTCCTGTCAATCCCACTATTTTTGAATTGAACTCTGCACTTTGAAAGTAAAATTGGACATACATTAGCCAAGATACTTGTAATTGAAGCAGAAATAGCTTTTATTATCGTCACATATTAAGTTACAAGGGCAGACAAACCTTTGAGGTAAGCACAGAGTTGTGCAGGAGTATCACGCTGAGGATCGATTGTCACAAATACAGGTAATACCTTAACATTCTGTTTCGACTCTTGATCCAAATAAAATACAAAATGTTAGGAATATTACAAGAAATAGTTAAATATAACATTTAAATCTGGTTAAAGGGTCATACCTAATGTATCTATAGCATTAACCATTATTTGAACCTGATCAGGTCCAACATCAGGAGATGATGTATAGCCAAAGTAGAGGAGAAGCCAGTTCCCAAGAAAGTCCTGTTCATTAACAACCTGACTTTCTGTATTAACTAAAGTGAATGGACCACCGATAATAGGACCTATTGCAGCATCACAACC
The DNA here is from genome assembly GCF_002168275.2 of Theobroma umbraticum. Lineage (NCBI taxonomy): Eukaryota > Viridiplantae > Streptophyta > Magnoliopsida > Malvales > Malvaceae > Theobroma > Theobroma umbraticum. Next base: position 4,706,958 of record NW_018397255.1, on the reverse strand, counting down.
ACTTTTGCTGCCCTGGCCTGCTCAACATAAGCGAGAAGAAGACATGTTAAAGATCCATTTAGTCATGTTTATTACAGAATCCTTTCCTCATTGGCAATTGGACAAACACCAGGAAATACATTTATACAAACAAAAGTTTCTTGGATCTTTAAACCTCAGTTTGATGCAAGCAAAAAAGTATTTTGGACTATGTGAGAAGAATCACTTCAAATAATATTAGGAAGCGGTAAAGCCTCCTATCCTGTATATATAATTTAATGTCGACTCTTTAGTACTCTCTTCCCCAAAAATTAGATTTAGCTTTTAAAAAGTACACTCATTTTCTTAACGTGTAGCTTTTGTTACCCAGCGATATCCTTCAAGGTATGAATTGCATCTTGCTGCTTTGCATGGCATGATAACCATGCCAAAATGAACAATTACCTTCACAGAAAAAGTTGTCATATTATTACATATAAATTTGTTTAAATAAAAAAAACACCCGTAGGCCAGAACTTTATGGGCATAGTTCTATATTATCCAGACACATTTCCATAGCCTATCTAAATGTTTCCATTACCTTTGACCTCAAGTTCATCCTTATAAACAAATTAAGTTATTCCCCAACTAGATATTTCTTCCACACTGTTTGCCAACATGTTTGACCACAGACAAAATAATACAGGGAGACAACTTTTAATGGCCCACTCTTCATAGTAGTGATATGTCCTGGAAACAGTGAGGTAAATAAGTCGGAAGAGCAACACTTAAGAGTTTCCTAACTAAGAAATTCCATCTATTTGCCACAAGTCAAAGTCATATGACAAACCTAGTCATGCAAAAGAAACCTTGGGAAGAAATAGCACTGATCAAACGAAGCTCTCTAGAACAGGCATGATTGCTGCATCAACTCTAATCCTACCCAAGAAACTGTAATAATAAGACTGTATATCAGTATCAAATGGCCTACAATGACTGCAATTCAGTTCAACTTAGCCTCTCCTTCACTCAACCTTCCTTAAAGAAAGGGATGAAAAAGCAACAAATGCCATATGGCGGATGGAACACATCCTTTTGGCCTTTCTGAGACAGAGATAGTAATGTGATACTGCATAAATGGCAATAGGACAATGACTTGGGACCTTTTGACACAAGCAAAATCAAAGAAGCACAAAAACAAACATAAATAAGTAGAACCAGAACTCATTGAAAGAAGCTTCCCAATAATTTCCAACAGATGTCTGAGCACAAATGCACAAGAAGTCACTGAAATAAGCTCCTTGAAGGTAATTAAATATGAAACATATATTCATACTCATAAACAGCCCAAACATTAGCTCAAGTGCATTGTTGCTTGTCTCATCTAATTGGAAAAATATCAACAATGAACATATTATGAAACTTCAATCCACAAAATAACACAAAATGTAGAGACCATAGATATCCAAACTTAAAACAACCTAGGTTCCAACACCTGGTCCATAACCACCAGGATTCCAATATGGGGCATTTATTTAACAGCAAAAGAAGATAAACAAGTACCTATCGCAACCGCTCTTCTCTCATCATTATAATGCACAAAAGCTACTAATCCCGCAAATCCTAGTAAAGCAGCTGACTGCAAAAGTAGCGGGTGAAAATAACAATTAGGCTACATGTTCCTGCTATCCAACACAGAGTTCATGCACAATGTAATATAGGAAAAGTACATATCAACAAGCAATCAAAGATAGGCAGCATACAACAACATAAGCACTCCACGGATGAGAAGCCTGTGTTTCTACATTTATAACAGAATGACCAGTTGGCTTTCCATAATTGTTCTTTGCTGATTTCGCATAGCCACAAGATTGGATTCTCTTAGATGGATCAAACCTACACATCCATATAAACATTAAAAGCTATGACTTCCCCAATTATACTAATAATTGCTTCATACCAAGACCAAAACTATATACAACAATGCTTCACATATAAGCAAAACATGTTCATTCGGTAATTACAACAAAAACCCAAATCACCGTTCTGATCAAAATACATATAATTCGCAAAAAAGATTTATTCAGGAACAATTCCAGCATCAAAAAATTGGAAAAGTCACAATCTTGACACTGGAAAAGAAAAAACATAAAAGAAAAGATTAGAGAGTGACCTTTGAAGTAGATTGGGAGTAGTGGGGGAGCGGCTCTTGGTGGCAAAGAGAATAAAACGAGAGATGGACATTATATATTTTGGGCAAATATTCTGGAGAATTTGTCTTTGGAGCAAAAGCCCATATCTGAATCCTTTTTATTTATACAGGGAAATCATGAAGCAGCAGAGCAACAGGGAAGCAGCTGCTCCACCACGGTGGAATTTTCCTTGGTACCCAGTCTTATATATTCAACTCTTTTAAATAGAATGATTTATCAAAAAGAATGAGAACTATTTGGATTAGAAGATTCATTACTACTATTATTGGTCTAACTTTGTCCAGCTTGAAAGCCCAAATTGTTGGCCCATGTAAGTTCTTTTTTTTTCCTTTTAATTCTTCGTATAGGTTTTTTGCATTTTTAAAAAAATAATTCTTAGTATTGTTCAATTCGAGAAAAGGTAATTGGTTACCAACTATTTTTTTAAAATTAAACTAAGATTTATTAAAATAAAATTAATTAATAAAGAAAATTGTGTTAAATTTATGTATAATTAATTTATATTTATTTAAATCTTTTTTAAAATTTATAATTTTTTAATTTTTGAAATTTTCATTGTTTCTATAGGTAAGAGATGAGACCTGCTCATATGCAAACAAAGTAAATCTCTGATTCACCCATAATAGAGTTTAGAATTTAAAATTTCTTACAGATGCCTACACTATTTAAGCTCATATATAATATTGTAATCTACTTTGCTTCATTATATCATATTCCAGATTATAATAGTATCTCTTTATCAAGACCAAATTTAATCAGTCTCATTTTCATTTCTTTATCAAAATTTTTAAAGATGTTATAAAATTAAATTTTATTTCAATTTTTAAAAAATCTTACTCTTATTTTGAAAAATTCAAAATTTTAACATAAATAATACTAGAGAGAATTTTTATAAAAAAATTGTGAAAATAAGTGGAGGACAACCAATAAAATCATAACAATAAAAGATGGAGGGAATGCTATTTTTGTTGTTTAATCTCATAATGTAACAAAGCTTGTGCATGCCAAATGTGCCAAATTAAGGAAAAACCTTGTGCAAACCAATGCAAGCCAAATTGGGGATAAGTGCAAACTCAAACTTTTTAAATTGTGCTGCAGTTTAAAGAGACACTACAATTAAGGACAACCTCCTTCAGTATAAATATTAATCATTGCATGATTTGCTTTTTGTTTGACAAATGTCAGCAGTATATGACTTCTAATCAAACACATTCCTAATTTTTGCTCAGGCAAGCAATATCTTTCACCTTTGGTGTTGAATTTCCAAGTTCACAAGGAAATAATGCCAAGGAGCTGGGACTGGCTAACATTGTCATCTTCAATGCACTAGGGAGAAATGGTAAACTACTAGAAGGGATAGATAACATAACAACAAAGATAGAACAAATTCTTTAGCTACAGGCTTTCAACCCTCTCCATTGGTTCAGAAAGCATGTGCTTGGTCATCATCTTATGAATTGCATCAGCTGGATTCAGGTTTTGGGGGCAGATTATTGTGCAATTCTTTATAGTCCTGCATCTATACAATCTCTTGAAGTCTTCTGTTAAGGCCTGCAGCCTTTCCTCAGTGAAATCGTCCCGGCTGCCAAGTAAATCCCGTAGTTGACTTAAATTACCAATACAAGTTGTATGGGAAAATGAAGCGTTTTTCCCTTTTGGCCAACATCCTGATTACTTCAATTGGATGAAGTATGAAAAACCCCTCAAATCCTGCTACAAAAAACAATTGACATATGGAACTTTTATTCTGGTTCATCCAGGCAATTCACCTAGTAATTTAGCATTACCTGTCGGAGTTCAATTGGTTAGCATGAAGCAAAGCAGCATGGCCGAGATACTCCTCTGGGTTCCACCAGTAAGAAGGGCAGGAAGTAGTACCGCAAGCACAAAATATGCGCTCGTATAGGCCATCTAGCTTCTTCCTGTCAGCAGGTGATCGCCTGTATTCTCTCCCATCTTCAGATGGTCGTTTGGTCTTAAGCCATGGCTCGATTGACCTTTGTATTCACAAGGAAAATTTATTCATAACTCACTCAATAGACAAGTTCTTGTGCTACGTATTCGATGTTTGTATGAGAGTTAATAGATAGTATCATCAAATTTGTGATGAAAAAAGATTGATGCAATTTTAATTTAAATCAAATCATTTTTTTAAAGAAAAAAATATTTCAAAAACATATCTTATTCGATTATTACATTATAATTACTCAATCACAATCATAAATTATGTAAAATTATTTAAGATTGAATAAAAATTACATGAATCTCCCATTTATAATTGATGAATACTTCATAATT